>NC_139024.1:133615708-133932115 GCF_964662115.1 Mustela nivalis
GGAAAGCTCCAGGAGTCTGCATGTGTACCTTACAAATGAAGACAGCCCTCTGCCCCTTGCTTACAGAAACCAAAATAACTGAACTGAACCCTGAGTTTCTTCAGCATGGCAGAAGCATGTTTGCAACGGAAAGAGCGCGCTTCAATAAAGGAGTATCAAGTTTGTGACTTATTTTCTTCTCTAAATGTTAACGGTGTGAGGGGGTAGCAAAAGCAGAATGTGCCCTAACGTGGCCAACCTAGTACGAGGTAAACGATCATTTTTTAAGTAATCTGGGGTCCGGACCGCGAGGCTGCGGGGACCCCGGACGGCGGCGTCAGGAGCGTCGGACAGGTGAAGCAGAGGGAGCCGCTCGGTTGGAGGCGCGTTGGGCAGTCCCGTCGACCCCGATTCCCGAGAGCCTGGCGCCACCCAGAGGAAACGAAAAGAATCCCTGCTTCTCCGGAGCCGACCACCAAGGAAAAGGGAAGGCGCAGCCCACAACACCGCAAAATCTGAGGATTTTCGGAGGGAGGGAAGGAGACATCATTTGACGAATCCACAGCTTCATGTCCAGCCTTCCCAGTTTAGCCCTTTCCACCAACAAGGACACTATGACCAGATCCCGAAAGCATGTTTTCCTTGAACCCCAAGAGGAGAAACGCTTTCTCCTAAAATGCAACCTACGCCCACGGAGAAGCTTTTAGCGTTGACCTTCAATGCAGAGCAGGGATGTGCGTTTGCCGCGCTGGCCGCGCGACTGCAGGCGCAGGGGAGAGTCAAAGTGGAGGGCGGGAGGAGAGGGCGAGGAGGGCCGCCTAAATCATTTGGAGAGATTTTTGGCCGCAGTCCCTGTTTCCGAAAGGTTGCGGGATGGTTTGACGTTGATTATATAGCTGCTTTCTTTTCAAGTGCGCGCCCCTCCCCACCGCAGCCCGCCTGGTGTTCGAGGATTGTGTTTGAAAGGGAGGAAGCATTCTTGAAGTGGTGGGTGATGGATTGTCTAAACCCTTCTGGGACATATTGGGCTGGGGTTTTTGAGGCAGCTCATCAATAAAGACCCCCCTGGAGAGAGGAAGGGGTGGCTGGAGAACAGCCCCCCACCACGCAGCCTGGAAGAACCAGGCCTGGAAAGGAACACTTGAGGCCAAGGGGGAAGGGCATGGGGGAATGTGAAGAGGATAAGGCAGGTGAAGATGTCTCTTTGCCTGGATACCCTCAGCCTAGGGAGCCTTTTATGCTTCACCGCGTGGATGCGACAGGATGATTCATTGGGGGTAGGGAGTGGTGACAGAAAAAGGGCTGGTGGGCTCCTAACACCAGGTTATCAGGGGAGCAGAAAGGGAAGTGGAGGCGTCAAAGCCACCAGCAGACCATCCTGATGCTTTGGGGGCATTCTGCTATAGACTTCCTTCCAAAGCCCCAACCGAAAATCAACCCACTTCTCCCAAATTGGAGAAGGGAGATGGGGAGGAGGACTGGAGAGGATGATGGGACTCAAGCCATCCCTTAGGTTTCACAGACCAAGACAAGGACAGGCCACAGCCTCTAACACTGAAAAGCCCCCTTCTTTGTCATGGGCAGCAGCTTTCAGAGATGTAGGCCCACATACATGGACTCCTCTGGGCTCTTCTCTAAGAGGAGGCTGCCCTGGGGTTGGGAACACCTATGGGGAACCCCTAAGCTCACGCTCCTTGGGAAGACTCGAAATCTCCAAAGCAAGGCCAGCTTGGAAGGACAGCTTTGGGGCCTCGTCTAGGATGGGTGGCCTCAGTTTCCAAAGATACATGGTCTTGGGGCTTTCCCAGTCTCCTCTTCTGTCCTAGCACTGGTGAGCCCTCACTTCCCCCTCCCGACGGCCTCGCGGGCCTTTGTCCTCTGCCGCCCAGAGCTGCCCTTCTCCTGCTACCAGCAGTCAGGCCGCATCCCAAAACAGGGATCGACTGCCAGACTGGAGGAGGGGCAGAGAGGAGAGTAATGGGGGATGGATGAGAAGGAAGACTCCCAAAACGCAGCTCCTCCAAGGCGGCGTCTGGGCGCCCAAGGTCCCGAGTCGGGCTCTGGGCGCCGAGCACGTTTTATTTATCCCCACAGAGGATGCTGGAGGACAAAAGAAATATTTGGACGTCAGCGCTGATTTATATTTTTGGAAGAGCTACGTTTCCTTTTCTGAAGAGAAGCAAGCGCGCACCATATCCTGAGCTCAGCAGGGAGGACAAGAGGGGAGTTTTGATGCTCCAGGAAGTTCATCCATCGCGGCGCGGCGCGCAGGGCCCGGCGCCCTGCGGAGTTCGCTGCCCACGGAGATATTTATTTATTTGGGGGGCGGGGGAGCGCATGGGGAGAGGAGACGAATCAGACAAGTGAAGAAAACCCAACTACGGCTGGGTTGGAACCTCCAGGGTGCCTCCCGGCCCGTATACCCCTAGCGGACCAACCTAGTTCCTCCGTCGGTGGGAGTTCGAGGCACGGCCTTGCGATCTCCCGGCGCGTTCGGCTAATGCGTTCAGCTGCCCTGGACGCGCACCCTCCTAAGTTCAGTGCCAGAGACTAACCCCTCCTAGGCCAAGGGCGCCTCCCAGGTGGGCCCGGCCCTCCCGCCGGCCCTGCCAGACGCTCAAGAGGCCCAGCCACCTTCCTCCAGAACCTGGGTATATAAGCAGAAGCAGTGGGCGAGAGGCCTTCCAAGACCAAGGCATGGGGCTGCAGAGGAGAGGCTGTGCTCCTGAGACACGCCCTGGTCCCTCCGTTTTCTGTCTCTTCAAGGGGGGCTTCCCTCCCAGCAGCACGAATGGATGCAAAATTAACGTGTTGAGTCAAGGCACCAGCAACCACACTTATTTCCGCCTTTTTTCTCCTATGGTTGGGTATGTGCGGTAGAAGCTTCTCTAATTTTCCTTCGTTACTGGAAACCCACTCATTCCTGCCCCCTTGGGGAACACACGGACTGTGTCTTTTCCGGCACTGCCCCTTTTCTCTCCTCCTTGCAATCACCAGAGCTGCCTTTTAGGAGAATTGCGATCCCTACCACGGAGCCCCTCTTCTCAAGCCCCACCCATAAAAGCAGCTGGCTGTGGACGATACAAAAGGACGGTCCACCGGAGCCCTCAGGATGCCCGGCCTGGTACCACTAGGCCTGCATCCGGGTCAGGTCCTGTGGGCAGTTGAGCCCTGCTCCAGGGAGCATCCCAAAGTCTCGTCCCCAACTGAAGAGCACCAGGGCCTTGAAATCTGAGAAGGGCAGAAATGGGTAGAGGGTTCCGGTAGATTGGATCCTTTTTTTCTTCCTCTCCAAGTACCTCAGACCAGGTCAAGCGAGGTACCCAATCATGACTACCGCCAGGCCCAGGAGAAGGGGGCTATCCGCGATATCTCAAGTCAAGAAGGTGGCTATATAAAGAGCCCTGCCCGGGAGAGGCGTTTGGAGGGGTGGGGGGGGGGGAGAGGCGGGGATCTATCCAAATAAACACTTGCAATTGCGTGGCTGGTGTTCAAACACGGAGGTCTGGGGGTTTCTGGACCGAAGAAGAAGAGCAGACGCCGAGAAGGGTGTAAAATCCCCACCGTTACCCCTCCTCGCCAAGTCCCCCTCTCCTCAGCGGCGGATTTTCTATATAAATTAAAGTTTCTAGAGGGGCCTCTGTGGCGCATAGGCTCTAGGTCTTCCTTGGTTTCCTCAAACAATCAGACACTCCCTCGGCCTCAGCACCGGAGCCCATCGTCAGCAACTAGAAAGGCCTCCCAGGAGCTGTAGAATCTTCTACATACGTTAATTTTGTACCAAAACACGGGGTGAATATAGTGGCCAGTTCCAGACTGATTTGGGAAGAGACTTTGCGCCAGCCAGGCTGGCGGAAGAAGGGAGGGGTAACCAGAGCGAGAAGTGCCTCGAGGAGGAGAGGTCTCGGATGGCGGTAAACAGTGTCGGTGCGGATGCGTCTCTCCGGTGGGTAACTGGTTTAGTCTAAGCCATTTCATGTAAAACCCACGAAGCAGAGGAAGTATGCTAAGAACATAAGATTTAAACCGCAATAATGAAGAGATTTCCTAGAATAAAACGCCGATTACAAAACAAATCGGAGAAACCGAAGCTTCCCGAGGTTTACATTCCCCTGCGCTGGAGCAGGGGCGGGGCCTTGAGGTTTGGAGCGGGAAAAGAACCCGCAGCCCAGACGGAGACAGTCAACCAAAGAGGGACAGAGCACCAGGGACGGACAGAGGGCGGTTGCACCCGACGCTGTGTATTTCTGGTTAAGCGAGGAGCAGCCTGGCCTCATCTATATTTATTTTAACGAACCATACCTTTCCTTCCAGTAAGAAAAAATAAATCAAGATTTGTGTTGTTTATAAGGCAATGAAAGTCAGTCGGGAAGAGCTCACCACCTTAAGAAAGGGCTTCCGAGAGAGGGAACCATCCTAAGCAAGGCTATGTATCAGAGACAACTTTCCTTTTAAACTGTTTTTTCTAAATAGAAATTCAGATATTATTGCCAGGGATAAAGAATTTGACATGCATTCTTACCCAGGAGATCTGTATAAATGAGTAATTAAAACAAAGTTGAGAGGTTTTGATGCAAGGTACTGGAAACAGCCCTAGACTGGGATCCCAGGCCCCCCAGTACAGGCCAGCTTTGTCACTTCCCCAGGTGTGACTTGCAGCAGGTCATCTGATGTTTCTGAGTCCCTGCTTCCTTATGGCTAAAGGGGAGATAACTGTATTTAGACCACGTGGTTGTGACATGATAAGAGTGGAAAGCCTTGTACTTGTGAAATCTATCAGGAACAAAATCGGACGTTTTGTATTTCTAGAACAAACTTTAGGTCTAGGGGAATTTCCATGGCAAAAATGGGGTCTGCAAGGAAGAATTTTAGAGAAGAGCCTCTTCCTGCTCGGATAACTAAGGTCATTAACCTCCATATTTTTGTGGAGTGCAGGGTAGTATTTAGACCCCTGGAGAGAGAGAAAAGCTTCAAGTCAACAGAAGCTGTTCCAGGCTGGGACTGTAATTCCAATGCCGATGGCCTTTTCAGGACTGTCTAGCCTCCTGGAACACTCAGCAAACTCTAGGTGGTATTTCTCTCAAGTCTGAAGAGTTTAGGTAAATGAATACCGTGGTCACTTGGATTGGATAGGGAATGGAGCCTCTAAAACTCCCTGGTATTTTAACCTGCTTAAATTTGAGGGTTGGTGCTTTTTATTCTTCAGTTGCTGGGTCCTAAAACCTTGTAGGGCCTGAAATCCAATATACATTGAATTCCTAGTGTGTACAGAGAGGGTTCAGTTACATTTACTTGCTTGCTGAATTTCCCCAAATTCCATTGTCTATCATCCCCTCCTTCAAATGAGATGATTGCCTTCGTTTTCCTTATTCTTCCACCTGGGCCAATTCTATTCCCACTAAACACACACACACACACACACACACACACACAGAGAGAGAGAGAGAGAGAGAGAGAGAAGGCTATGTCAGTGGGGCTCCTTTGAGTTATTATCTGTCCTCCTGACACCAGCTTCTATTGCATTTAATTATTTTTCAGACACTCAAAGCACTGACTTATGCACCTACTATATATACTTCTATATTTAGTTACTTACATTTAAATTGTCCCATGTAAAATGACAAAGAGGGGTTAGAGGGGAAAAACCTGAAATAAATGGGGACCCATCTCTAAAATATGCTCCCATGTCGTTCAGAAAGAAATTCTTAGAAGTAGAAGCAACTGCAACACCCACCCACCCCCCAACTCAATCAAAACATCCCATCCGGAAAAGACTGACTTGTTTCTTTTTTCTATTGGAAATGAGCGGTAAACTGAGTTCATTTTAGCCGTGTTTTCTTAGCTGACTCTCGGCTACAATCAAGCCATTTTCGGACACATTCCCATGTAGGTACCAGGGGTGCTCTGGAGGAAGCTGTCGACGCCTGTTCAGCTAATTTAGGTTTTCTTTGTCTAATTACTGTGGAGCTTAGGGAAAAGGAGCCCGGCTCAGGGCAGTAAACTGACACTCGGTCTCTGTGTGTGGTATCCAGGCAGGGTTTGATGGAAAAAGCCTGCTTCCACTCAACTTCAGGTCACTGTCTGGGGCCAGCCCCAGCCCAGCCCCCAGCTTCCCCCTTCCCACCCCTCCCTCTCCGCTGCTTCTACAGCCCCACCAGCATGCTTAGCCAAGAGCAGATACTCTTTTTGGTATCTCCAGGGGCACAGATAGCTAGTGCCATTCCTCCCAAAATCTGCTTCGGTTCTGATCCAAGGTTCTTTGCAGCTGGCCTTTCTCTAGATCCCTGACCGATCTCAGATTCTCTTATCCTACCCCCCTTGCCAGGCTCTCCAGCACACATACATGCACCTCAATCCCTTCAGAGTAGACAGAGAGGTGTGTCTAGCCCAGCATCCCATTTGGTCCTCTGGTCTACAGCACCTCCCCTTCTGGGCCTCCTGCATCAGCCCTTGTGTGGCCCAGCCAGCTCCCAGGCCTCAGGCTCTCCTCCTCCCACTTCCAGCCCCTGTCCCTGGTCAGACTACATTTCCTTGCACGTGTAATCCAATAACTAACTGTCGGGTCTCATTGGAAGTGATTCCTCCCGGGGGCACATCCTCTCTCCCAGCCTCACTCTTACTTAGAGAGGAATTAGCTACACTGTGTTGGAGTGTTCTCCTACATAAGGCAGCTTGGAGATGGCACAGCATTTTTGGTGGACAACATGAGACTGAGGAGGTAAATTTAGTGAGAGTTACACAGCCCTTCAGGCCTGAATATAAATACAGCTATCTCACTTCTCTCGCCCAGTGTCAGCCTTCTTTCTGCATTTCTTTTCCTTCCTTCTTCCTTCCTTCCTTTCTTCTTTTTTTCCCAAAACATCAAGTGGAAAACTGAAAGGAAGTGGAAACCAACGCAAACATGAATCTTATTCTAAATCTGGGTTGAATTTACTCTATCTATACCCATCTTCTCAAAGTTCCAAACCTGTTCAGGATCCTCTGGCAGCACGAGGCGGGGGCAGGGGGCGGGGGGGGGGGGGGCAGGGGGCAGGGAGAAGGGTGCTTTGCGGCGCCTCGGCTTCTTGCCCTCTACTAGCAACTGTTGCGGATCTTCCGGGCCCTGTCAGAAAGAGAGAGGATTGGCACTTTACCTTTGGGCGTTTGGCACCCTGGCGTGTGGCTGAGGGCTGTAATGTCTAAATGATGTTGACAGATGGTGTCAGTGCGGGCACGGGGGAAGGCAGCTAAGGAGGCTCCCGGCGACGGCGGCAGCCCCAGCACCAGCGGCAGCACCACTCGGCCCAGGAGGAGCCAGGAGGAGGAGGAGAACGGAGACGGGGTGGGAGACGGAGACGGGGTGGGGGTGGATTGAGGGGACAGGGGGTAGGAGGAAGAGAGGGAGAAGGAGGAGAGGAGAAGAATGGGTGGGTCCTCTCCGAAGGGGGTGGCTGTTTTCTGGGATGGGAGGCAGGGGTGCTGTAAGGGGAGCGAGAAAGAAGAGCTTATAAAGTTATATCGGTGGCCGAGTTTTGCTGGAAATGGGAGTCAACCTAGCAAAATGTGATTCTGTGGTCCCTCCGTTTGAAAGAGGGTGGGTAGGTGAGAGGGAAAGTGGTCGAGAGAAATTAAAAGGCCAAGGAAAACCGTGGAGAGAGAGGAGCGAGATAAGAGACGGAGCCTGCCGCCAGGTTGGGAGGGGGGAGGAGTGAGCACTGAGGCCAAGCGCGCCCTCCCCAAGACGGCGCGGAGCGTGGAGGGGGCAGGGCGGGGTGGGGGTGGGGGGAGGGAGCGAGGGAGGGAGGGAGGGCGGCCGGGGGAGGGCGCGGGAGGGAGGAAGTCTGAGAGACAGAGCGAGGAGCGCTCCTGAAGGGAGACGTCGGGCTCGTCCCCGGGGTCCCTGCCGTGGTCCCAGCTCGCGGGCGCAGCTGCCCGGCACGCAGCCTCTTTGGTTCTACGGGCCCATAGGCCATTGCGCAAGACAGGGGCCAGAGGCTCAGGGGAGGGATGCGCCGGGCGTTGCCTCCGGCCCGCTGCCGCCGCCGCCGCCGCCAGAAGCCCCAGCGGAGCTGAGGGAGGCGACGCCGAAGCGCTGGCTCGGAGTGGCCACCGCTGCAGCCCGGGCGGCCGAATAGGGCGCTCGCCCGGCTTCTGGGCCGACCCCGTTCCGGCGCCTCCGTTCCCGGCCGGGGGCCCGCCCCTGCGGCCAGGCCTCGCTCCCCGGTCCCAGATGACCACCGAGGGCGGGCCGCCGCCGCCCCCACCGCGCCCGCCGCCGGCCCCGCTCCGCCGCGCGTGCAGCCCGGCCCCTGGCGCACTCCAGGCCGCCTTGATGAGCCCGCCGCCCGCCGCCGCCGCCCTGGAGACCACCTCGTCGTCCTCATCGTCTTCCTCAGCCTCCTGTGCCTCCTCCTCTTCCTCCTCCAACTCGGCCAGCGCCTCCTCTGCCGCCTGCAAGAGCGCGGGTGGCGGCGGCGGCGGCGCGGGCGCCGGGAGTGGGGGCGCCAAGAAGGCGAGCTCGGGGCTGCGGCGGCCAGAGAAGCCTCCTTACTCGTACATCGCGCTCATCGTCATGGCCATACAGAGCTCGCCCAGCAAGCGCCTGACGCTCAGCGAGATCTACCAGTTCCTGCAGGCGCGCTTCCCCTTCTTCCGCGGCGCCTACCAGGGCTGGAAGAACTCCGTGCGCCACAACCTCTCGCTCAACGAGTGTTTCATCAAGCTGCCCAAGGGCCTCGGGAGACCCGGCAAGGGTCACTACTGGACCATCGACCCGGCCAGTGAGTTCATGTTCGAGGAGGGCTCGTTCCGCCGCCGGCCCCGCGGCTTCAGGCGGAAATGCCAGGCGCTCAAGCCCATGTACCACCGCGTAGTGAGTGGCTTGGGCTTCGGGGCCTCGCTGCTGCCACAGGGCTTCGACTTCCAGGCGCCCCCATCGGCGCCTCTCGGGTGCCACGGGCAGGGCGGCTACGGAGGCCTCGACATGATGCCTGCGGGCTACGACGCCAGCACAGGCGCCCCGGGCCACGCGCATCCGCACCACCATCATCATCACCACGTCCCGCACATGTCGCCCAACCCCGGATCCACCTACATGGCCAGTTGTCCCGTGCCCGCCGGGCCTGGGGGTGTCGGAGCTGCTGGGGGCGGCGGCGGAGGGGATTACGGCCCGGACAGCAGCAGCAGCCCAGTGCCCTCATCCCCAGCCATGGCGAGCGCCATCGAGTGCCACTCTCCCTACACGAGCCCCGCGGCGCACTGGAGCTCGCCCGGCGCCTCGCCTTACCTCAAGCAGCCGCCCTCCCTGACGCCAAGCAGCAACCCCGCAGCCTCGGCAGGCCTGCATTCGAGCATGTCCTCCTATTCGCTGGAGCAGAGCTACCTGCACCAGAACGCCCGGGAGGACCTCTCAGGTAACGCAGTGCGCGCCTCTAGGTTTCCAGGCTCCAGGGCTACTGCAACTTCCACAGGGTCGCCGCAGCCAGGGAGTCTGAAGGCACTGGGAGGAGTGGGTGGGTGCTGGGAGAAGAGGGAACCTTATTCATGGAGGGGAGAGGATTGAGGTCATACTGCCCTCTCTCATACCCTTGGCCAAGAGCTGGGCCTCCAGAATTTGCACTGCCAGGAGGATGGTGCGACTGACTTCCTGGGGTCCCAGGGTGTCAAATCTCAGGCCCAACTTAGTTTAGAGAGAAGGCATGTGGTCTTTGGGGAGCCTGGCTAAGGAGCTGTGTCTGCTTCCGTGTGTGTGTGTGTGTGTGTGTGTGTATGCGCGCCCGCTGGCGCACGCAGGTGTGTTTAGTTTGTTTGCTGTTGCTTTTCTCCCAAAGTAGACGTCAGAAAGGGACATGTTTTGTATGCTGAGGGTGTGGGTGAGGAGGGGTTGCAACTGGGCCAGAATTGAGGGGAGGGGAAATGAGGGAGGGTCAGGGAAGAAGGCAGAGGGGGGATCCAGGATTGTTCATAGGAGGGAGGTGTTACTAATAGAGAGGGGCACCAGCCTGTGAGGAGTCCCTTGCTTCCCAACTCATGATGACATGAGTCTGTCCTAGGCCAGGAGGACCTGAGGCCCACGTTGTGATTCCCCTGAGAAATGCTTGCCTCTTGGACTTCAGTTGTGTTGCTGGTGTAAATTTTGTTGGTTGAAGATTATGAAAATTTATTGACTTGCCGAAGGCGATGAAAGGTGGGAGGGAACAGATGGGGTGGAGGAGGGAATTTGAATATTTAACCAGGTTTCTCTCGGACAGTGGAGATAAATTCTGTCATATTAACCTCTCTGAAGCACCCACAGGCTTAAAATCAGGCTGATCTGTCTATCTAATGGTGTTTTAGTTCACATCCACCTTTCACCCCAATTAGAAAAAGCCTCAGAGGATGATGCACACGATATATGTTCGGGAATCAGCCTGTGACATGAACTGCAAGGGAGACGGGAAGCCCAGAAATGGGCAAAAGATGTTGGTTCCCTGGACGGTGAAATTTCCCAAATAGGCCTTTTAAATGCGGGTCTCAGAGGTTAACTAAACAAAGACAGTCTCGGCAGGACCACACGGGAGAGGATTTTAGCCTGACTTAACCCACTGAGAGCAGAGTCTTGTTCAATTTTTATGGGAATTTCAACAAGTAACCAATACAGACGACCTTTCCCTCTTCACTTTTTTTTTAATCCCCTGGGACTGGCTGTCAATCACCGCTCACCCCAGGCGGCGCGCACTCCCCCACTCTCCTGCCCACCACTCCTCTCCCCGCCCAGCCCGCTGCCCTCTGCTCTCTGCCCTCCTAGTGTTCCCCATTCCCCTTCTCCAAGCAGGGTCTACTCAGTTTGAACCCAGACTTCGAGGTTTTCCAGCTGCCCTGAAACAGTACCCAAAAATTTAAAAACAAAAGAACTCGCAAGAAAGAAAGAGACTTATGATTGTTCTTTGAGGCCGCCCTCGCCCTACCCAACACACCCAAGCTCACACACAGGTCTCAGAAATTCGGGACCCGGAAACACAAACTTGGAAAACGAAAACGGCAGAGCGGGAGCAGGCCGGCCTCCCGCAGCGGCCTTGCCCGGGAGCCTCGTACGACCTATGGGCAGAGCCTGGGAATCCTGGGGAGGCCGTCATTGGTGCCAAGGCCCGACCAGGACGCTCTGCCCCTTCTTCCCTCGTCCTCTGGCTCCCGTCCCTCTCTTTCCCCGTCCTAGTTGGCATCCCCCAGGCGGAGGAGAAGTGGGGGCTCAGCAGGAGCAGGCTGGGTGAGCGGGCCCAGCGGAGCCTGTTAAGAGTGCGCCGCTGGTGGACCGCGGCCCAACGAGGGACTATGGCCCAGCGAGGAGCTGGGAGGAGGAGCAGACCGAGGGGCTGGTAGTCCAAGAAGTTTCCCCGCAGCATACAAGCACGCACACACGCACACAACACACCCCCGCGGGCAGCGGAGTCCAGCTTGGGATGGGGCGTCCAAGGTCCGCGTGCTCAGGGAGGCCCCGCACCCGTCATTTATTACAGTGAGTCTTTCAAGAAGGAGCAGGGGCTTTTATCTCTCTCTGGTCACATCAAAGAGCTGGCGGCGGCCTTCAGTCGGTCGTAACCCAGAGCTCTAGCTCTAGCTCTGGGTCCTGCCTGGGCCCGCTATTTTGAGCTCATAGAACTGGCACTGAAAAGTGCTGTAACGCGACGGGCGAAGGCACCTGTATGCAGAGCAACAAGCACACACCGGGGCCGCGTGGACGTGTTGCTGCTTTCTGCGATCAATGCGGCGCGCCGTTGGCGACAGTAGGTGCTACAAGGCAACAAACGTGGCTCAAGTCAGCGACCGCTCGAAGCCCTGGGATGCTGCCAGGCCAAGGCGGTGGGAGCTGGGCGCGAGCGCCGCGGGCGGGCGAGTACGGTTTTCACGCACTCAAAATTCGAATCTGGCCTGACCCCCAACATGCAATTTATGGTCCCATAAGGCGCGGGTACCCAGAAAATACGCAGGCGAAGAGGCCTTTACCCAGCTCAGCGCGGAAAGAGACTCTGTCCGGGAGAAGACCCGGCCGCGGCGCGCTCCGGACGCCACCGGCCAGTTGCGCCCCGGGGCCGGGAGGCGCTGAGAAAACAAAAGCAAAAGTCGGCAGCGGGTTGCGGCCGGGCTCTGGGCCTCCTCAGAGCAGCGGCCGGGGAGGAGAGGAGAGGAGAGGAGAGAGAGCCTTCTCCGCCCTCTGCCATCCTGGAGTTTTCTAAGGGGCTCCCCGCGCTGCCTGACACCTCGATGTGCAGAAGGGTCTGCAGCTGAGCGTTTATCGAAGAGCATTATCTGCTCCCTGGAGAAAGGCTTCTCTAAGGGAAGTCTGAGACTTTACTAACTTAGGACGACCTGTACTTTCTTTCCAGGCCCTTTGTCTTGCAAAGGAATTGTTTTCTCTCATCTCTTTTTGTTGTGACCTGCTATTCTGACTGGGCCAGTTAATTGAGAAACAGGCAGGAGGCTCAGAAGAAGTGAGAGCGACAGCGGTGGTGTTTCTGTGAAGGGGGCTTGGCCTCTGCAGCCAGGCCCTGGCATCAAGGGCCAGGAGACCGGCGCTTAGGGAACCCTACAGAGAGTGTGGGTCAAACAGTCCCCTCGCGGTTGCACCCTCCACGATTAAAGCGTTCCTGAGGGTCCGGGAATAAAAGGGGAATTCAGGCGCTCTAGAACCCGGTTTAGAGGAGGATCGTGCTCTTGTGTGCGGGCACGTCAAAACAAAACATAGTGATTTCACAGACCTCCTATGACCCAGTTTGAAACTTTGAGAAACTTCTAGAGGTGGGTTTGCTCTACCCGTTTTCTAACGATAGACAAAAGGCACATCAACCCCTTTCTTACCCTGAGTCAAAATAAGGTGTGAGTTAAATTTAAATTTAAAAAGTAATATGCCTCATCGTAAAAAAAAAAAAAAAAAAAAAAAAGTAACATGCCTCATCGTCTGCTGAGTGACTATTTCTGAAACGCTTTTCCTTTCTTCTTTCAGTGGGACTGCCTCGATACCAGCATCACTCTACCCCAGTGTGTGACAGAAAGGATTTTGTCCTCAACTTTAATGGCATTTCTTCTTTCCATCCCTCTGCAAGCGGACCATATTATCACCATCACCACCACCAGAGTGTCTGCCAGGATATTAAGCCCTGTGTCATGTGAATGGAGGGAAGGAGGCCATGCCCTGGCCACTCTCTGCTCTCTCTTCTGCAGGGCAGAATGAACTGAGGTGGACTCCCCCACTATGCACGGCGCTAGCACTAAGTAGCACACCCGTCACTTAGCCAGAATCCCCAGGCCAGCGCTGTTCACTGATACTTGTCTACCATTGGTAGAAGGACAACCCTGGCAATACCCTAATATGAATATATGCAGGATCCCCACGAGGGAGAGAGCCAACGGAGAACTCAGCTTTTTAGCGGATGGTAAAAAGTCACCACATGAAAAACATAAACCTGTAACTCTGGGATCTTCATTACCTTCAGTCATCAGGGTCTGAAAAACGCAAGTTGTGTGTTTGTGTTTTTCTTTGTCTATGAAAATTTTTGTGCTTTTCAAAAAGGCAGTGCTAAGCACAAGACTTCAAGAAAGCCTCATCTTGTTGCCTAGCCAAAAGAGAGTTCTGTTCCGCCAAACACTAAGTTTGGATACAGGTGCCAAAGAACATTATTAAGAAAGTATTTAGAAACAATGTGTCTAGTTTAAGAAAGTGGTTTTCAGTATTGTGACAATACAACGTTTTTTTACAAGGTTGTTTTCTACCACCATATTTTAAAGATATTTTTATGATTTTCGTGTATACTCACACTTTGCTTGTATTTTAAAAGGAGGATATATTTGCACTTATGTATACTTTTACAGTTTGCCAAACTATTTTGATGTAAAATTTTTTCAATAAAATATATATAACAAATAGCTGTTTTAGAGACCTATTTCCTCCATGGGCATCCTGGGATCACCAGGCTCTCTTCTCTACCAGCCAGCAATGCAACTCTACACTGTTGGGGTTTTTTTCCCCCAAGTTGTATAATTGACGTGGTGTGGGGTCTGTGCCTTGAGTAACACAGGCCAGGTTCTGATTGTGGGTCTTCTCAGGAGAGAAAGAGATGAAGGAACTTTTTCTGTTCTTTTTTTCCTTCACCCTAGCTCCTTCTGGCTAAACAAAAACCAGAAGGTGAAAATAACTTAAAAGAAAACCAGGCAAGATAATGAAGGCAAGAGTCTGACTTGAGGAAACCAAGTTTTGTGCCCCTTTTGTTCTCTTTCCTGTAGCCAGGGAGAGTTTTACCTTTTGCCCCTTTCTCTTTTCCACCAGCAGGGAATGAGGGCAGGGAATAACAGGCAGAGTAGAAAGTCACCACCTTGGGCTCACTGAGTGGCCATCAAGGGATAGGTGTTCAAAGAACGGGACCAGCTTCCCCTTTGCAACTCACAGTTTGGTGGGCGTACTGATCACATTTTGTTGTGGGTGGTGGTCAGATCCTAAATAGTCCAGAGGGGGATGGCTGTGGAGCAGTAATGGTCAGTTTTTGACCATTTGGATCTTTTAATTTCCTTGGAGAGTAACAGAAGCAGGTACTCATCCTCATAAGGTATTCTGTGGCTGCTGTCTGTCCCCACCACTCCCAATTCAGAGCCTGACCAACCCTACTTAGCAGGAGCATTCTCAACCCCCACCCATCTCTGTCCAACTTCCTTTGTCCCCCTTGCTCCTTCCTTCCTTTAAACAAGCAATCTCCTTCAGGGATTCTCTCAGAGCCCCTTTTCCTTGCTTGATATCTGGAGCTTACCCAGTCTCAAATGCTACAGGCAGCTCTGGTAAAGCTCTAAGTTCAAAAGAGAGAAAATAAGCCAACCAGGCAGCAGGACTTTTTTTTTTTCCCCCTTTCCTTTCCTCCTTCTCCTCCTCCTTCTTTTTCTTCCTTCCTCTCTTTCTTTTTTACTTTTTTTTTTTTTTTTTAACAAGCCCTCCTCTGACCAATCCTTCAAAATCATGGGCAGCCTTGGCAGCAGTAGATCTGAGCATGTTCTCAACCCATGATCAAGCTGCGGGTTTTCTTTCCCATGTGAGGGCTGGTATTTTGGGGTCGTTGTTTGTTTGTTTGTTTGTTTTTGTTTTTGCTTTTCCTTTTGAAAACCCACCTTTGTTTCTCATTCCCTAAAAGGTCTCCCCACCGTCCCCCCCACTGCCCCATCAGTTGCCAGGCACTTAATACCGCTCAGTAGATATCTCACACAGAAGGTTTTTGTATTCCAAGTGAATTTAAATCCAAAGACAGTATCATTAGTAAAACATCTTGTTTTCAAAAGTCTGAACCATCTTCCTAATCCTTAGGTTTCCTTTCTATATTTTCCAAAATTAAGCAATGATTTAAACATGTTTTTTGTGTCTCCATTATCATATATGCAGTTAAATAGGGCTTTTTTCCCCTTTTATACTGAGCTACACAAGGGCCTGCTATAAATTATGAAGTCAGTTTCAGAGTTTGCTCCGACCACAGTGCTGTGTTTACATTCCTTCCGAGGCAGCCGGCATGGTCGTAATTTATATCCTAAACACTTGAACGTAACTTGTTTATACAGAGAATGACAGGACCTCAAAGACAAAAACGCTGAGTCTCTTGGGGTGACGGCTTTGGAAATGCTAGCGCGCCTCCTAGTGGTGCAAGTAGACACCAGCACGCAGTAATTCATGGTTGTTTCGAGCTGTGTAAGAGCTTGACCCATTTTAGGGTGCTTTTCCACATCTCTATAATGTGGAGGTGTTGATCCTATTTACAGATGTGTAGTAGGTCATGACTATCAAGGATTCAATCTATGCTTTCTGATTTTGGTTCATTTCACATCTTTCTTTTTTAAAGTAAGCTCTGTGCCCAATGTGGGACTTGAACTCATGATTCTGATATCGAGTCCCATGCTCTAGTACTGAGCCAACCAGGCTGCCCCCATTTCACTTCTTTTAAAGCCGACATCGCATATGAGAACTTCCATCAACATTGCAGACATAGGTACAATGACAGTCTTCACTCTGAACCAGAATAACTTGAAGGGCTTCATAAACAGACTGCTGCCCGCCACCCACCCCCACCCCCACCCACCGGTGTTTTACTCTGTCTGGGGAAGGGCTTAAAAGGTTCTAGTCCTAATAAGTCCGCAAGTGATGCTGATGATGTTGGTCCAGGGACCACACTTTAACAACCACAGGTTTAGAAAAACAGACTGAATTACAGATACAGGTTCAGATGTGTGGGTGTTGAGGCTAGTCCCTTAATTAGTTAAGGAAAGATCTAAAGGCTTTTTTTCTTTTTTTAGTAGTTTGTTCACCCAAATAGTTCTGTGATTGATTACAGGGAAAATACAACGCCTAATTTTGAGCCCTGCACCTGAAAATACAGCCTGAAAATACACCCAAAGTGATAAGTTCTCTTGTTTTATTCTAATAAACTTTGCAAAGACAAGTCAGGTGGAATTATTAAGGTCTACATGCCTTGGTGGAGCAATAAGTCTAGGGACTTACACACAGCATGATATTGGATTTTCCAGATGGAAGGAGGTGGTGCAGTCACCAAACAGGAAAAGATATCCTTTATTAGTTATAAAATCTTTTAAGGGTGGAACATAGAGAAGGCAAAGAAAGGAAGTTGTGATCTCCGCATGTAGAAATAGTGGTTACTAAATATAAATCAGGTGGAACCATGAGGAGTGGATCGAGAGAAGAGAGAGACAGAGGGAGAGAGAGAGAGATGGAGGGAGATAGAGGGAGAGGGAGGAAATAGGAGGGTAGAAGGGAGAGGAGGAGGAGGGGGAAGAAGGAGGGAGGGAAGGAGACAGAGTCTGGAAAGAGACAGACAGAGATCTGGAGAGCAAGAGTCTCTGAAAAATATTTCATGAATCCCTGTACCAAAGCTAGCAGAGCAGGCTTTGGAGCTGGATTCTCATCCTCGGAGGTAACTATTATCTGTCCAAATCTGCAATGCCAAGACAGTGACTGAAAGGCCCACGTACTTGTTTTACTTGGCTTCTGCCCGGATTCTGGGGAAGTAAGTGAGTTCTCTCATTGCGCACGCTCAAGTTTTCTGAACTGCTACCACAACTTCTAGAGAATTTAAGGAGAATAATCTTGAATTACATTTTAGAAAGTGGGAGTCTGATTTTTGGGAAAAATTTTCAGGTGCACTATACAGTTATGTCACTGTATAGTGTGAAATGGAATTAGCACATCCCTCCCAAAGGAAGAACTGTCTGGTGGATTCACATACACCTAATTACTGTGCATAATGGTGATTAATTCAAAATGGGCACCAACTTATTTAGAATGGAAATATATTTTCATGTGTTTTATCGGAACGGAAATACATTTTACCAAACCTGCCTCTAAGAAACACTATATGAGCAAGGAAAAACACTACAGATGTAGACATTGGGCCAGAGAGGGCCACAGCACAAGGATGTCTAGATCATTTGGGGAAAAAAATGAAAGTCCTGAAAGTCCTTTTGGAGTTCAGAATGCCCTGAGCCCACTGCAATCTGACTGATAAATATTCAGCTTTCCAGTTTCTGGGAGACATGACCATCCCAGTGCCGATTCGCCAGTCCTCTTGGCATAAGTGTCTGCAGGAAAGGGAGAGGGGAGGTCTGGGGGCAGCACGGAGGCTCTGTCCCCAATGACATTCCCTCTTAAAGTATCACATCTTACTCTTCCAGCTTGAGAGCTGCTCCTACAGATGGGAGAGCCAAGGAGCCTCTGCCAGAGCCAGTCAGTGGCTTGGTCCCCCAGACCGTACCATGTCACACCTCCAGTAACTGACAGAGCACCTCCAGCACCCCAGACTGCTTTGCATTAGATTGAGTTGGGCTCCAGAGTGTGTGGGGAGAGGAGGACTTTCTCCGTCTCCCTCTCCCTCTCCTTCATCATTGGGACTGTCATTTCATCTCCTACTCCCTGAAAGCAGTCCCTCATCTGCAGACAAAATAATTAATCTCTCATCACTGGGGCCTCTAGCTACTATCATTTGGACTTTATCTGGGACTTCCCACTCCCATTTCCTAAGTACTTCCCCGTGGTACCCCTCCCATGTCCCAGGAGGCTGTCTTTGTCACCCTCACTTTGTTTGTAGAGAAGATGGAGGCTTGGCCCAGGAGCAGTGTCTGGCAGTGGGCTCAGGAGGCAGCTGGTATGTGTCCCCTCTGCTCGGAGGCCCTGTCCATGTGCAGAGCCTCACACTCGGCTCTGTCTCCATGATCTCATGTCATCTAGGCTCCCCTTACTTAATCTATTCACCTCAGAACTAACCAGACGGAGGTAACCTTAAATCATGGTGTGTGTTTATGGGGTTGGGGGGACATAGTGGATGAGCCAGAAGATGATCTAGGCCAAGGGCTAATCTTCAAAGTGAAGGAAAGAAACTCCTATTAGGAAAGAACTGCTTTACTTGATTGAAACACAAGGTAACTAGGCCAGTATTTGGTTTCTGAATAGGGACTCCAAAGATATCAAATCAGCTAACATGCTCCCATTTTGAGGGCCCGCAGTTACTTGAAGAGGCATTTGCACACACTATAGGGCATCACTGCCCAAGTGCATGGTAGAGGGACATGGGCAGCTTTGAAAACCACCCATGGCCATCCCACTGCCTACCCAGCCAGCTGAGTTGGCTCCTTGGAAGGGGTCCTGGGCCTCAGGGTTCTTAAAAGTTCCCCAACAGTGCTTCTACCTCTTAGGCCAAGACTGAGAACCATGAATGAACATTATCTTATTTATGTTCTACAGAAATCTTTTGAGGAAAGTGTTACCGACATAAGCTTGCTGGTTTGCAGGTGAGAAAAGGCTGCCCCAGCTGTTTAGCTGGTGTCCTCACTAGTTTCTCTGTCAGTAAAGCATGTGGCCTACACCTTGGCATCTATCATGCCACCTGGACAGCTTTGGCAAATCACTTCTCTGCATTCTTTCAGCTGGTGATACCCAACCTTGCTCCACACGTCACACAGACTCTCTGGGTGGGACTGAAACCTCAGGAGCCTTGAAATCTGCACAGGTGAAGCCCCAGCTCTATCCTCCTGTAGGCTAGGCAGAATGGCAGTCTGTCCTCAAAGTCTTCCTTTGTGGTCAGGGCAGGAAGGAAGGTATAACCCAGCACGGCCATCAGATGTAACTTACTAAGGTTCTTTCCAGGAGAAAAGTTGAGTTAAGGGAAGGCACAGGGTGAAAGAACATGGACATTGGTTGGGGGAAGACACCAGGTCCCTGGGTTTATCACCCAGACGTCCTAAGCACTGTGAAACATTGCGGTGATGCTTTCCACAGGGCAGTCGTCAATATTCTAATTGGATGGTGGTAGTGTCGGTAATGATGCAGGGGCCCCAGCCCTGGCCCCAGCCCCGGCCCCAGCCGCGGCCCCAGTTCCATCAATATTGTCAGGTAGGAGACATCCTGCCTTGTGTGTAGGGAAGAGGCCAAGAACATCAGAGCCATTGCTTAAAGAAAAATAACACGAGCAGACATGCACACAAACACAGAGGCACTCGCAGACACATACATACACCAACACACTCACACACACAATCTTCTATTCAGTTGTGCTCTAATGCCCAGTAAGGAAAGGCTGACATCTTTCACACCTGCCATCTTTCCAAATCTCCAAATTCACTGCAACTGTGTAAAATTCACCTTTAGAGGTTTTGTTTGTTTGTTTGTTTTTCTAATGGTGGGACTTTCTTTACCCTCCTCTAATTCTAGAAATGTAAAGACAGCTGGTTTTAAATTAAATGGTGGCTTTTGTTTTCAGAAAAACTCAGCCCCTCTAGCCCACCCCAGCCATAGACAAGACTACTGGCTGGAAGCAGGGCAGAGTGTGAAGTTGTCCAAGACATGCACAACAGAGCAGTACCACAATGACGTATGGCTACTGATGGCATGGCGCTACGAGGGTGCTTGTGGGCAACAGCCATACCCTTTTCCTCGGGATGATCCCTTCTTTACAGGCAAATCCCAGGTCTCTAAAGGAACCAGACAGATGACCAGGAAATCCTCAATCTAGATGTGAATGAACCAATGAATGTCCAAGCCAGGAACACACTAAGGATGATGCACCAGCTTTGAGTCTTCCCTAGCAGAGAAATAGCAAATGAATGACCATGAACAGTCCACTCCAAGCTGTAGGGGAGAAACCCTTTCCTTTATTGTGTCCTGAAAATATCTCCTGCAGAGAGTACGTAGGCTCAAGAAAATGTCTCCCCACTTTTAATCCCACAAGTCTCTTCCAAGCAGCACACCCCGTTCCGTGAGCAGAGATGTCCGAGGCTGGCAGAGCTGGCTTTGCTGACATTTTAGCCCTGCCGCTCACTGCATTCCTTCAGTGGTGGTGCCTCCGTTTCCTAAACTGGCCAAGGGGGTTACTGACACCAACCTTAAATATTTGATGGGATCATTAAGAGCTACAAAATAGTTAGTTCCTGGCACAATGCAGTGGTCAAGACACAGTTCTTCAGTTTTCTGCAAAAGTAGAAGCAGGACATGGTAAAGCTGCAAAAAGCCTGATGTCATTTCATGTATGAACCAAGTCCCAACTAAATCCTAGGCAGAGGGAGGAGAAAGGTTACTGTTATCAGGGTATGCAGAGGGAGGAATTGAGGCACAGGTTAGTTAGAAGTGTAATTTTGCTAAGGCTGTCATAAATGGGTGATTAAAACAGCAGGAGTTTTTTGTTTTGTTTTTGTTTTTTTCTTTTCTCTCAGTCTCTGAAGCCAAAAGTCCAAAATCAAGGTGTCAGCAGGGATGGCTTCTTCTGAAGCCTCTCACCTTGGCTTGTAGATGGCCATCTCCTTCTTGTGTCTTCATGTCATCTTCTCTATGTGTGTGTCTGCCTCTGTGCCCAAATCTCCCTTTACATAAGGACACCAGTCATATTGGATTTGCACCCACCCTGATGACCTCACTTTAACTTGATGACCTCTGTAAAGACCCTATCTCCATATTAGGCCACTGGGAGTTAGGGCTCTAACATGTCTTTTTTGGGGGAACACAATTCAACCCATTACAATTATAAACCAAGCTCACAGCTGGACAGAATACATTTGATTTATTAAGGTCCCCCACACAGGGCTTTCTCCATTGTCCAAGAAAATTTAGAATAAATAAGCTCTCTTGAAGAATGCTTATGACAGTTGGGCCATTGAAGTCCCTCCTTTCAGCCCCTTGAGTGCTGAGTGGACTGGATGCTAAACTTTGTTTCCTTCAGCTAGAGGATACTCTGAAGTGGGTGTGTAGAAGAGCCCTAGCTCCTGGCTAATCTTAATTTTTTCGGAAAAAGCCTCCAAAGTACTACTCCACAAGTCCCTGGGAGGGGCTGGGGTTGGCCCTGAAACTGTATCGGACATTGGCCCTGCAAGGATCACACCTCCCAAAAGAGAAGGAAGACCAGCAAAAAGATTTTTTTTTCCCTTTTTGAACTGGAGAAGAACTAGTATTTTATTAAAATTGGTGTTATGAACATTGGGAGTTAATGAGAAACAGCTCTCTGTAGGGTTACTGGATGTTCAGGTTCTCTGCTAATCAGCATGCAAAATTTATAAATCCTTAAAATAGTCTTATAGGGTTTGTATTATTACTAAACCCATTTCCTAGATGAGCAAACTCATTCACCAGTACAAAGCTAGCAACTGGGAGGGCGGAAACCCCAACCCAAATCCATCTGACCACACGTGTCTGTATTGGGCAACTGGAAAAGGATGGGATAGCACTACAGTGGGGGAGACTTTGTTGAAGGGCAGGGATGCCCAGCATTCCAGGGTGTCCACATCGTCTACCCTAGCGATTCACAAGATGTCATGACCTTTGTCCAGGAAGATCATAAATCGCACGAGGCACAGCTGAAACCATGGCAGACATCACCCTTCCTCAACCCACGTGAAGAAACAGACCATTGAGGAGGTCAGGCAAAGGCAGCGGGACATCCAGGAGTCCTACCCTTTCCTGTAAGGGCCCAGCTGAAAACCCGCCACGCAGAGACAGCCCCCAGAGCTCACACCCTCGGCAGAAGTGTTGATTCCCTGGGATCCCACACAGAGCAGTCTGATCTGCCCTCTGGCCAACTTCCCACCCTGGGTATAAGCTGGTTCTGCCCAAAAGAAAGTAGGGTTCCCAGTCCTGGCCAGAGGCGGGTTGGGAGATGTGTTCCAGTATGAAAAGGGACTTCAGGGAAGCGTGGAGTAGAGGAGAGCCAAACTTCGATGTAAGGATTCAAAGTCTATTCCCACTGGCTCGTTGCCACTGACATCTCCTCCAGGGAATTGAAAGTCCCCTAAATGCTCAGGGGTCACAAGGTCTGTCCTCAGAGGGAGGCGGGGGAGAGGGAGCATAGCCCGGCACTTGCTGGAGCTGCAGTTTCCTGTCCTTCCATCTGCCTTCTGAAGCCCAGATTGTCTCTCAAGCTAGCTCTCCCGATAGTTCTTTGTTTCTCAGACCATAGCGGAGGCTGAGTCATTGAGGGATTTTAATTTGGAAAACAAGATTACCAAAGAAAGAAAGAAAGAAACCACGATTCTATTAACAATTATGTGCAGAACAAGACCAAAGTTACAACTTTCCTTTTTTTCCCCCCTCCAAATTCAGTGCTGACATTAGATGAGGCTTTTCAGAATTTCAAAGCAGGCTCCGTTCTCATAGAACCAGAGGCGACGGCAAAAAGAGCAGAAAGTTTGGTTCTAGAACTCTTATTTCCTTTAATGTCAAAGCCCAGATGAAAATGAGAAATCTGATTTAACTGTTGGGGCCAGGAAAGAGCACGAGGAGGCTTTTTAGAAGGAACCAGGGCACAGGGATACTCTCTGAGAAAAAGACACATAAACCCTGAAAGCAAATGTCAGTGGGGGATAAAAAATAAAAAAAAATAAAAAAAATAAAAAAACCTGATAAGCTTGTTCAAACCCTCAAGGCCACCCTGGCTTGTTATTTTGGACCCTGGAGGAAGGGTGGGACATCAGGACCCTCATCTGACTGTGACTCGAAGACCACCCTGCATTCTTGCCTCTGCAGTTTTAAAAGCAGCCCCTGCATCTCAGGGCAGAAGCTCAGCACGGGGTGAGCTTTGTTGTCCTGTCTTCCTGCCAGTCCTCTCCGAGCTGAGCTGCCTCTGTCATTGCCTTGTTTGATATTCTCAAATCCGGCCTGAGGCAGATGATGGGGCCACAGGAGGAGAATCCTTCAGGGTGTCTTGTTTGGTTTGGAAATATTTAAATGTCTGCTGCATTTCCTCAGAGAGGGGAAAAGTCAGGGCCTGTGGGAGAGCCCTGCACTCTGGCCGCAGCCCTGCAGGGACCCCAGCTCCTCTGCCCCTGACCTGGGACTGAAACCCCGGGGGGGCCCCCCCTACATTTCCACCCTGAGCACCATGAGAAACTCAAGACCATCCAGACATTCCCCACAACCTGTTTACAGTCAAGTGACTCAGCCCGTCACTCTTTTCAAGCCAATGTAGCAATTGTCCATGATTACAGAAACCTTCTCTGCTCCTGGAAAAATCGCCAACACATTATTAACCTAGGCAATGAGACACATGTTTTCCATAGATTTAACTGCTAGTGGTCACCGCAGATGAACAGAGCCCTTTAGGAGGAAGAGCGTGTAATTAAGATATAATCTATTCTGCTTTGTAATATATGAAGCAGTAAATGGCTACGAAGACTGATTAAATTCTGCAGCTTCCCTTTGGCACGTAAGCACCCTCGAAGCTGGTGGAACCCTGTGTGCTGTAAAGGTGGCACTGACTTCACAGCCTGCCTCCTCCTGGGGTTCTGGGAGCGCAGTAGTGGTCCATCTGAGACTCAGACTAACACCCATCTCAGGAACACAGCAAGATTGACAGAGCGACGTGGGAAAGCAGGATATGATACTGATTAACTGATACGGAGCAGGCTTTGCTCAGTCAAAATATTGATGGAGGCAAGGACTTGTGGTAAAAGGAGATTTGATTGTGTAAACACACAGCTCACCATCGAGGCTCCCAGCATTAGGCTCACTGCCTGCCTTTCAGGGATAAAAAGCACAACGTGGTTTTTTTCATGTTGTCAGGAGTCTTTTGAGGCCTGCCTTTGATAGGTTAAAAAAACTGAACACTTTTTACTTTATACCACTCCACATGAGGGGAAAATTCAGGCATTTCCCGTGGCTCTGTGCAGAGTGGATGTGGCCTGTGGCTAAGTTGTCCAGGTAGCTGGACCGGCACCTCATGTGCAATGTAGAGTCTGCACCAAGGCTCTTGCCAGAGAATCTAACCTTAATCTCTCTGCTGTTCGAGTCTTATCGAAAGCTCATTTTTAAGAAAGAGCATTCATGAGAGATTACCCAAAGATATGCAGTCCATCTGACCTACATTCCATCCTAAGTGCACAAGCCCGGCCAAGAGCAAAGGATTTAGGAAAGAACGTGGGACTCCCATCAAGTTGCCCCTGTGAATGGCACTTGGGTGTTAGCCTGAAGCCCACAATGGGGGATATTAGAACGAGCAGTGATTTGATTCTCATTGGTTTATTTATTGGGAAGGTTGTTAAGGACACTTTCCGTTTCTTCTGGGCATCCTGTAAACACCCATTTGCTTCTAACTTATGAACTTCAAATCATGTAAGTGATCACATCTCACTCTTGTCTCTGGTCACAGAAAACTTTCTGAACTCAGCCCCCACCCCCTCACCCCACCATGACTCTAGAGCTCTCCTTGGTAAGCCTCTTGCTTGCTGGGCCTGCGTGCCTTCCCTCGCCCCCGACTTCCTCTCTTCTGTTAAATATATCTCTGCAAGCTGCCTCAACCTTTCTTTTTTCCCCTCCTTATCTTGGAATGCTTTTGATTCAATTTTTAGTTTTTGATTTTTTTTTATTTTAAATTTTACTCTATTTTTTAACGACCACATGCACATCACAGATGTGCAATAGGGTCACTAATCTAGAGGCAATCTACCCCTCTGTGTCAGAAACAGTCCGTCTTCACTCTCTGTGTGTCTCAGAGATAGTCTGCACATGCACTACACTTGCACGTTGGAACGAATTCAACGTCTTCATTATAATTTTGATATGTACTGAAACTAAGCAAAATTTTCTCTAACTTCCCAGTGGGCTATTTCCTTTTTATTCTTATGCACTTCCTGATAAGACCTTGGAGGTCTTGCTGAAAAAAGCTGTGCATTTCCTTAAAAACACACACATGTGCACACAAACTGCTTTTTTCGTGTGTAGAAATGGGTAAAAAAAAAATTCTACCTGAACCGTTACCAAGCAAGATTCAAAATCTAGAAAGAGAGGAGAGGACCACGAGGCCAAGGAATTCCAGCAGCTGGTATCTCCTACTGTAGGTGAAGGTAGATCACAAAAGCAATTCCATCTCTGAAGGCTTAGTGAGGTTTCCAGCACCGGCAGAGGAAGTACAAGGACCTCTGTAGCCTGGTGCATCTCTTTGGGCTGCTGGCTCCCATCCTCAGGGACCCACCGAGAAGAGTGCAGTGATCTGTGTTGCTGCCTGTGTCCACGTGGTCCAACGGGAATGCGCTATGGGAGGGAAACCTCAAGTCATCGGTTTTGGAACTTCAAACACAATCTTGTGGCTTTGGATTTTCTTACAAGAATCAGAAAAGTAAATACACTTTATTTATGTGTAGAGGCAGAAACCATCGAACTGCATTATAAAATGGCAATCTCAGGAGGGTGTGGGGGTATTACAACAAGCATCATCTCTGTGCCCAGCTGGGGCTGAGCTCTGAGTCATCATGGTGACCATTCAGGTGAGCCCGGGCAGCAGTCCTCACTAAAAGCAGTCTGCCCTTTTAGAAAATAACAAACAAATCCTCTCAGGCTTGAGGAGAGAAGCGCTCTAGGGCGAACCAAGTAGCCAAGTTCTCAGGCAGGTTGACTACCTCCAAGTGGAGACAGGACACTGTTATTCTAACTGTTGTGCTTTAGAGAAAGCAGACGATCTTGTGGGGGAGCTGACCGGGGGATGTGCAAGAGACAGTATGACAAGAGCCCAAGCACCTGCAATATAGCCATCCGTTCACACAGATCAGCTCGTTCAATTTTCTTTTAGCCTTCTCAGACAGGCCTCCTGCTATTTTAGTAAAAGGACATGAGGCTAACATGGGTTAAGTGACCCATCTGAGGCCATAGGGCAGAGCACTAGAGGAATGGGAGAGGAAACCAGGCTCTGTGCTTGGATTTTGGAAGTTGCCCATTGTCCTTCAGGCATCCAGAAAGGGAACACACTTTTCCTGACTTACTTTACAAGTCCTTTCTGAGATCTTTGAAGACAAAATCTGAACCCTCTGGCAAAATTCAGAGATCTTGGGAGGTCTACAGCAGTGATTCTTAACCAGGGGCCATTTGGGGCCCCAGGGCACAGCTGGCCATTTTTGAGGATGGTTTCGGTTGTTGGGATGCCTGAGTGGCTTGGCTAGTTAAGGGTCTGCCTTTGGCTCAGGTCATGATCCCACGGTCCTGGGACCAAGTCCCAAGTTGGGCTGCTCGCTCAGCGGGGAGCCTGCTTCTCCCTATGCCTGCTGCTTTCCCCTACTTGTGCTCTGTCTCTGATAAACAAATAAAATCTTAAAAAACAAAAAAAAAAGTTTGGTTGTTACTGTGTAGGAAAGGGGAGTTGGTACTGTTGTCTAGTGAGTACAGACCAGGAATATTGCAAAATACCCTGTGTATGCAGGCCAGCCCCACAAGGAGGAATCATTTGCCCTAAGATATCACACAGATTGACAGAAGTGGAAAAACGCTGGTCTATTGGTATAAAAAAGTCAAAACTTGTAACTGATTCAACACTCTTTAAGAAGTCTTATAGATCTTTAAGGAGAGCATGCTTCTTTGTAGCCACATTGTATCCTTCTAATTAAATTTTTTGTGTCTTTAGCGCCTATCATTAAGTGGTGTTAGCTCCTATCACTGGAGATCTTATTGCCCAAATAAGTATATTCCAAGTAAAAATCTACCTAAAGAAACAGTTCATTTTGCTACAGATTTATACAATACAGTGGAGATGAGGCTTCGCAGAAATCTGGATGCCAAATGGACAGGAGAGGATATACACTATACAGGAAGAAAAAGGATGGGATACTTATGCAAGAGAGTAGGACACTTTTCAAAGGTATAATTAACATGTAAAAGTGTATGACATAATGATTTGATATTTACACACCTTATGAAATGATCACCACTATAAGTCGGGCTATCATCTGTCACCATAGAAAATTTTTACACTATTATTGACTGTATTCCTTATGCTGTACTTTATACCCCCATGTCTTATTTATTTTATAAGTGGAAGATTGTACCTCTTAATCCCTTCACTTACTTTGCCCATCCAACCCACTCTGGAAACCACCACCTTGTTTTCAGTGTTTGCGAATCTGTTTCGGGTTTCTTGTTCATTCTTTTTGCTATTTAGATTTTATATAAATAAAATCACATGATATTTCTCTTTCTCTGTTAGACTTATTTCATTCAGCATAATAGACTCTAGGTGTATCCATGTTGTCACAAATGGCAAGATTTCATTCTTTTTTATGGCTGAGTAATATTCCTGTGTGCATGTATCACATCTTCTTTATCCATTCATCAGTTGATGAACACTTAGGTTGTTTCCATATCTTGGCAATTGTAAATAATGCTGCAGTAAACATAGGGGTGCATATATCTTTTCAAATTAGTGTTTTCATTTTCTTTGGTTAAATACCCAGAAATGGAATTACTAGATCATATGATAATTCCATTTTAAGTTTTTTTTTAAAGATTTTATTTATTTATTTGACAGAGAGAGAGGTCACAAGTAGGCAGAGGGGCAGGCAGAGAGAGGGCCATGAAGCAGGCTCCCTGCTGAGCAGAGAGAGCCTGATGTGGAACTCACTGAGGTCATGACCTGAGCCGAAGGCAGAGGCTTAACCTGCTGAGCCACCCAGGTGTCCCCCATTTTAAGTTTTAAAGGAACCTCCATACTACTTTCCAGAATGGCTGCACCAATTTACATTCTCACCAACAGTGCCCCGATGTTCCCTTTCCTCCACATCCTTACCAACAATTGTTATTTTTTGTCTTTTTTTGATAATAACCATTCTGATAGGTGTGCAGTGACTTCTCATTGTGGTTTTCATTTGATCCTCAGCTCATTTGGGTTTTTTAATAGTGAGTCCTGTGATTTTTTTTAATATATTTTGAATTTTAATCCTTTGCCAGATAGATTACTTACAAATATCTTCTACCATTCAGTTGGTAGCCTTTTTGTTATGTTGATGATTTCCTTCACTGTTTTTAGTCAGGGCACTCCTTGTGCATGAAGGGTATTGACTTTGAATACATCAAAACCTCAAATGATAGCAGTTGTTAGGGACTCTTGATGAAATGATTTTCCCAGAGTTCCCTGAGTCTATCGTGGATTTTACATCACTTCCATGGCAGCTAATTTATCATCATTCCACATCTATCTCAGACACAGATGCAGCTCCCACCAGACAACCCCACAGAGGACACAAGAGGAGTCCCAGCACAGTGACGACTCATCCTCCCCCAGATGAAAAAGGAGATGTTTGTAACGTGGCTGCTTCCCCGCCTCTTCACTCCAGGGCATTCTTACATCTGGCAAGACTAGAAACCACAAGTCAAACACAGAATAATTCAACTAGCTAACAAAGAGATGATCAAGAGAGCTTTTGGCAATCTCTATTGCTATCATTTCACTTCTGTTCTTCTTTTTCCATTCTAAAATGTTTAGTAGTTCTGGAAGCACGATGACTAGAGAATATGCATCTATAGATCAATTCTTAAACAGATAGTGTAAGTTCCTCAAAAGCTACTGTTTTTTATTCATTGTCATAACAAAAGAATTGAAACAACTTTAATTAAAATTTGAAAAAGAAGCAAATCATCTGTAGTCCCACATTTTCAGAAATTTAAGCAATAGACACACAGGGAGAAAGGAGGGCAGAAGTGGACCCACAAAATGCAACAGTCACAACCTATGAAAAGCCATACTCAACTGTAGCCAGTTGTGGACAGACAAGATATGCTGATTTCCCACAAGCCCAGATTATTATGTAAAATCTCTCAGTTTTTAAATATTGACATATTTTTTTAAGCACTCTGCCAGTTAAAGAAAAACACATCTGAGTAAAATTCAAACAATAGGCCACCAGTTTGAAATCTTGGATATATAATTTTGCATCCAAACGAGGGTGAACAGAAGAAATTGGTGTGAGTTTATATATTTTTACAACTTTAATGATCATGTCATTAATAATATAATCATATTATTAAATGTACATGAAACTATATTCTCAATAATATTAATGGGCTTTAGGCCTCTGAACTTGAGAAGTCTAAAGTGGCAAAGAAAGATGTTGGTGAAACTTCTGATTTTTACCAGGAAAACATGCCTTGGTCCACCATAGTTTCTTGCATATAACTTAGAACTCATCTTTCTGAGAGAGAAATCTACTAATAATATGAGTGTGTAGCAATTGAGGATGGAACTGAGAAGATTCTGGGACAAGTAGTGAAGGCGCTCTGAGACCATAGGGCCAGGGCTCCTGCTGCCCAACACAGCTGGAAGGAACACCTTTGAAGAATCATTAAATTATTAAGAATATGAAAATTTCCTTTTCAATGCCCAATTCAAATGAACTAATTTGTAGCCCATATCATATGTGGATGTAACTGTGGAGCATTGCACACCTACTTCCGCAGAGTTTTCCATCCTTACAGGAAGCGGGGGAAAGGTTGGCCATTTCAAGCATAAACAACAGAGTGTATCTGCCATAACTTGGAATTGGAAAAAATGATGAATTTATTCATAAGTCAACTTCACTCAGGTGTTAATATTTATCTATTGCTCACTCTTGAGCATCTTAGACCCTAGAAATATAGAGATAAACAAAATTGATACTGTCCCTGCCCTCACAGAGCACATGTCCTGGTGGAGGGGACATAAAATAAATACAAGTATCCAAATGCTCATATAATTGTAAAAAAGTGGCAAATGTAATGAAGGCATTACAAAGCCCCTGCAGGGGTGCCTGGGTGACACCTGCATTAAGCATCTGCCTTTGGCTCAGGTCATGATCCCAGGGTCCTGGGATTGAGCCCCGCATCGGGCTCCCTGCTCAGTGGAAAGCCTGCTTCTCCCTCTCCCACTCCCCCTGCTTGTGTTCCCTCTCTCTCTATATCTCTCTCTGTCAAATAAATAAATAAATCTTATAAAATAAAATAAAATGCTCCTGCAAAAGTGCTTGTGTGTCCTGTCTTGTGTAAGCAATCTGAAAATCAATGGGCGGGGCAACACAACCATCTACTGGGGCTATGATGGGCACTAATCCACAGCCCAGAATTCTCGCCTGAAGCTCTTCAGGCAGCAAACCTTGAAAGTATGGAGGTGAAAAGTATTATGTGAATTGCTTAGATGCTGTCATTAAAATTACACTATTATGTCTTTGAAAGAAGTAACTCATTACCACAGGAACACAGAACAAGGGTACCCTAATCAGATCATATGAGGGGCAACCATTTTTCATAGCAATAAGCTTGTACATCAATGGCTAGAGGCAGAGTCACTTTTGCTGCTGGCCCTGGTAAACCCAAATGTAGACTGGTATTTTACCACTAGTCCCTGAAGGATACCGTGAAGACCATCCCCCACCCCAGACTCACTCAAGGATGAGGAAACCTCCATCCAACCCCCAGACGATTTATTAAGTATCTGCTCTTCTGAAGCAATTTCCTCTTGAGCTTATGACCCACCATCACCAAAAATGATTTGCTATTGAGGACATACAGACAACCAACCCTTGATTGTAAAACATGAGCATCTCCAAATAAAGATTTATTTTTGTTTCCTGCTGTGCAAGCTTTGAGTAAGAGATTGCCAATGAGATGTTGCAGAGTGTGTGACCAGCAGAGCCCCAAGGCTGACTCCAGTCATGAGAAGGACTAAAATTCAAACTTCTTCCTATAATTCCCTTCTGACTACTTTATGAACGGAGGTGAGAATCAGGCTGTGTGGTTTTCATAGGCAATACGGATCTTAAATAAGAATCTGGCTATGCTTCCTCCCTCAGCTGTTTGCCAATCACAATATGGTTCTAGCAAGGCTGCCAGAAAAGAAGCAAATTAGCATTTCTTGTGCTCCTTCTCAAGACCCACAGTCCAGCTGATGGAGCAAGAGGGCCAAGTGTAAGAGTAAAACACTGACAGCTGCTTTCATTGATTTGCATGCATGTCTTGAACGTCAACAGTGTGTAGGTCCTTTCCACACATCTGCATGGAAGCGGGTGTCCTTGTTTCCTCATCATTACAATAGGGATAAGACATGCTTTATGAAGATTAGATAAGATCATTCAGGTCAAATATTTCAAACAGATCCTGGCACATAGTTAATGCTAAATAAACTTAGCCAGGAGTACGATTTCCTGCTCACCTTCCACTGACTAGTCATTTACCATTTCTGGCCCCTCCACCTCAAAAGCAGAAATTGGCCAGGTGACCTAAATTTCTTCCTGACTTTATAACTCAATAATACCAGAAAATACTACTTCAATGGCTTTCAGAACAGAAATCTCTTGAAATCCCAGGAAAGGATTTCAAGTTCCTGAATAAAATGGGGGAGTGTGGTTCAAACAACCTCATGTGAATGCCAAGATGTGTTGCAAACTCAGACTCCTGTGGGATCATAAAGTGGCTTGGCTGATGGAGGTGACGGAAACTGTGTACTGGTCCTACATTCACCAGGGAAGAAATAACGAACAATTCACAAGCTATAGTATTTATATAGATAATTTTTGTCTTTATAATAATGACTATGGTCGAATATTTATTTGTGTTAGGTCCCATATTGGGTATTTCATATACATTTTCTTTTATCTTCCCATTGACCCCATCAGATAGATTTTTATAGGTAAGAAAACAAGCCTCAGAAAGGGCAAGTAACTTGCCCAGGACACAGAGCTATTATCTCCATTCTCAGTGGTGCAGCCTGGAATTACACCCAAGTGTATGAAGCTTTGAAGCCCACTCTCTTTTCACCGTGTTATGCACCCCAAGTATTTCTTGAATGTTTTTACAGGAGGAAATTTTATTAGTGTGCATGAGAAACAACAGTACCCCGGCCACATTCATTGGCCAGCCTCAGGGAGTGTGTGTGGGTAAGGGATGCTGCAGGAACGACATGAACTGCACAGCCTCCCTGGACCAGGTCAGAGAGGCAGCTGGGGTCAGCAGGGACACGACAATTTTGGGGGGAGTTATTGTCCATTGTGGTAAACAGGAAGGCCGTTGATGCTGACTATACAATGAAGAAAAGCCACTCTCAAATTTCTACCCCATGTGGCTTCTCATGGTTGGAAAAAACCAAGCCTGCCAATATCATCCACCACCAAAGAGAAAGGAGCCCCGAGGCCTTGGAAGATGGACCACCCGTGAGAAGTCTAATCAGGATCAGGCTTCCCAGCACTGAGGAGAACGGGGTGCATCGCGATGAGAAAGTCACCACCGTGAAATGCCTTCCAAACCTCCCCTCTACGCAAAGCCCAAGTCAACTGCTCTAGCAGGGAGAGGGCTGTCTGAGGGCATTCCACATGGGTCTCACCCCAGTTACACTCAGGGAAACTCCACCCAAAGCATGAAGCATAGTATCTTCTCTTCACTCAAAATACAGCATTCCTTCTCAAATCCCCAGCTTCCAGCTCTGCACCAACACTAACTCATTCTCCCAGCCCAGAGTCATCAGTCCACTTCTCTATGAACACCTAAATGGCCCTTACAGACCCTTACCAAGTCTGTAGCTGACACTGCTTCCATGCAGAGGCAGGGGTTAACAGCTGGTTTTTACAGATGACCCAAGTGAGATTTAGAGAAGTAACGAATCTGCACCTGGCCAATGGCCACCGAACGAGACCATGGTAGGGTTAGGCTTCGGCTTCCAGATCATGTTCTGCTGTCTCACTTTTATACCAAGGGAGAACAGATACAAACATGTGAAAAGCTAAACAAACAAACAAAAAGAATCCAAAGAAGCCTAACCCAGGGCTTCTCTGAAATGCCCATGAGGCATCCAGTATCAGATGGAATTGGGGGACTAGAGTGGCAGCAGGTCATTTCAAGGGTTTGCTTTTCATTTAAAGATGCATTTGCATTTTATTTACATATTCATTTGTATCTAAATATACATTTACATATAATATGTAAAGGAATGACATGGCTGTGTACCAATAAAACTTTATTTACAAAAGTTCTTTGTTCCTCCCTATCCCTCCTGCTCCTGTGGACAGCTTTCTAGGGCTCCTTCTGATACTGCCTACCCTGTCCATTCCCAGCAATATTCTCCAATGCTCAAAGTCCCAGCACCTCTGCCTTCTGTGGGGATCTCCATAGTTTCACTCTCTTCACTCCTGCTCTATCTCATTATTATCATTTCTCATTCTGCTCACCAGCTCTTTCCTCATGCTCCTCTCTACCTCCATCCTTACATGGATACTTCCCCTTGGGCATTTCCTTCATGAGCCCCAAGCATCCATGTGGCAGTTAAGTTTTATTGTCTATGTGCCACACATCACATAGGTTAGCATGAGAATCCTCCCTCATGGTTTCTCCCAGTGACAACTTGGTCTCAACTAGCCTGGTAAGCAAGTTGATTGCGAGAACATATTTTACATTTTCTAAATTTTTACATTTTCTAAATACAAACTTTCGAGCACAGATTTAAATGGTATCATTTGAAGGGCTTGTTGGCTTCTAGAATAGGGGTTGGCAAGCTTTTTCTGTAAAGGGCCCAATATTAAGTATTTCAGCTTTGCAAGTTGTATGGTCTCTGTCACAACTACCCAACTTTGCTACTGGAGAAGGAAAGCGGCCTTATATAATATGTAAATGAATGGCATGACTGTGTACCAATAAAACTTTATTTACAAAAGTGAGCTGTAGTTCTCCCACCTCTACTCAGAAGTGGAGATCCTTGACTGGGACCCTTCAAATGTGGATTGCTGATTAGGACACTTCGAAAGTTAACTCACATTCCATCAGACATTGTTTTCAGGTGTACCCATATCACAACATAGTGAAGTATATTAGGGATATAAAAGATAGTATGGCAATACTTACCATACTTAGGCTATTAAAAGCTAACATCCATTGAGCATTCGTCATATGCTAGGGAGAGCACCTTAGAATATTTATTGTTTAAAGCCACACAAGAACCATCATAAGCATTACTATTGTTATTACTATTTTATGGATGAGAAAGCTGAAGCTCAAGAGGGGACAACTGATCAACCTTATAATCAGGGTTATAAGAGGGGTCACCACAGACAGATGGGCTCCAGAACCCACATTTAGGCTACCTCCAAGTGGCAGATTGCAGATCAGGGTCTGACTCTTTGTGTCACCACAGAGCAGCTGCATGAGTCTGGGCATAGCACACTTAGCCTCAGTTTCCTATTCTTCAAAATGGGGATGATCATTGCTCCTTTTGGGGGCTTTTGAGTGTATTTTTAAAAAGATTTTATTTATTTATTTGATAGAGAGAGAACACAAGAAGAGGGAGCTGCAAGCAGAGGGAGAGGGAGAAATAAGTTCCCTGCTGAGCAGAGACCCTGCTGTAGGCCTGAGTCTCAGGACTCCAGGATTATGACCTGAGCCAAAGGCAGATGCTTAAATAAATAAGCCACCCAGGAACCCCTGGCTTTTGAGTATATTATATAACATGTGTGAAAATGTCCACTACAAGGGCACCTGGGTGGCTCAGCCATTAAACAGCTGCCTTGGGCTCGGGCCATGATCCCAAGGTCCTGGGATCCAGCCCTGTATCAGGATCCCTGCTCTGTGGGAAGCCTCCTTCTCCTTCTACCTGTTTGTGTTCCCTCTCTTGCTGTGTCTCTCTCTGTCAAATAAATAAATAAAATCTTAAAAGAAAAAAAAAAAAAGAAAGAAAAGAAAATGTCCATTACAGAGTCAGGCAACTGGTGCAAAGTACAACCTAATTGAAATGAAATATGCAACTCAATGGCTTCTGGTATACTCACAGAATTGTGCAATCATCACCATAATCCATTTTAGAACATCGTCATCACCCCAAATAGAAACCCTGTACCCATTAGCAGTCACTCCTCATTCTACCTCAATACCCATACAACAGCACCAGGCAACCATGAATCTACTTTCCGTTTCTATGGATTTGTCTATTCTGGCCCATTTCACTTAAGTGGAATCATATAATATAAAGAATTTTGTGTCTGCCCTCTCTTAGTTAGCATAATATTTTCAAGACTCATTTATGTTGCAATTTGTATTAGTACTTCATTTCTTTTATTGCCAAATAATATTTTATTGTGTGCATTACTACTGTATTAATTTATCCATTCATCAGATGTTGGACATTTGGGTTATTTTCACTTAATTGGCTGATATTAACAATGCTGCTATGAATATTCATGCACAATAGAAAAATATACATTTATACAATATATGATATAAAAATATACAGTTTTATTTCTCTTCAGTTATGCTCAGGAGTGGAATTTCTGGATCATGTGGTTATTCTATGTTTAACCTTTCAAGGAACTGCCTAAAGGTTTTCAAAAGAGGCCATACCATGTTGCATTCTCACCAGCAATGCATGAGGTTCTGATTTCTCCATATCCTTGTCAACACTTGTTATTATGTATATCTTGATTTATAGCCATCCTACTGTGTGTGAAGTATTATCTCATTGTGCTTTTGACTTACATTTCCCTAATGGCTAGTGAAGTTGAGCATCTTTTCCTGTCCTTATTGGATATTGCCATGTCTTCTTTAGCAAGTACTTATTCAGATCTTCTGTGCATTTTCAACTGAGCAATCTTATTATTAAGCTGTTTTTTATATATTTTGGCCATAAGATCCTTATTAAATGCATGGTTTGAAGATATTTTCTCCTATTCTGTGGACTGGCTTTTCACTTTCTTGAATGTTATCACTTGTGGCACAAAAGTTTTACATTTTAATGAGGTCTAATTATTTTACCTTTTCTCACTTGTGCTTTTGGTGTCAAGTCTAAAAAGGGTTTGCCTAAACCAAAAATGAAAGTCTCCTAAGGATTTTATAAGTCTAACTCTTACATTTAGCTCTTTGATCCATTTGACTTTATTTTTGTATATGCTGTTAAGTAGGGAGTCTAACTTCAATCTTCCACACATTCAATGCAAAGTTCTTTCCCTCATCAAACGGTCTTGGTGCCCTTGTTGAAAATCAGTTGCCACAAATGTAAGGACTTATTTCTGGATTCTCAGCTCTGTTCCATGGATCTACAAATTTGTTTTCCTACCAGTACTACACTGCTCTGATTATTGTAGCTTTCTGTTTTGAAATCAGGAAATTTGAATCCTCCAACTGTGTTTTTATTTTTCCAAGAATGTTTGACTATCCAAATTCAGTCCTTGCATTTCCTTATGAATTTTAGGATCAGCTTGTCAATTTCTGTAACAAAGTCAGCAGTATTTGGAGAAGGATTACATTTAATCTGTAGTTAAACCTGGAAAGTATGTCACCTTAACAATATTAAGTTTTTCAATCTATAAACATGGGATGAATTTCCAGATTTAGATCTTTTAAAATTTCTTTCAGCAATGCATTGTAGTTTCCAGATACGAATATTGAACTTCTTTTATTAAATTTATTTATAAGTATCATATTATTCCATATTATTTTGGAAGCTCTTATAAGTGAAATGATACTTTTATTAATCTCACTTTCAGAGTAATTATTAGTATACAGAAATACAATTGACTTGCATATTGCTCTTATACCCTACAATATTCTCTGACATTTAGTTTAAAAAAAAAAAAAGCCAAAGGGGGGAGGAAAAGATTGTCATACTAGAAGGATAGAAGCAATTTCATTTTTTTAAGGTTTTATTTATTTATTTGTCAGGGAGAGGGAGCACAAGCAGGGGGAGCAGGAGGCAGAGACTGAAGTGGGCTCCCCACTGAGCAAGGAGCCCAATGCAGGACTCCATCCTAGGATCCTGGGATCATGACTTGAGAAGGAAGATGCTTAACTGGCTGAGCCATGCAAGAGTCCCATAATTTCATTTTTATAAATGAAGAAAAAAGGGTTACTGGCACTGAGGGGGCCCTGCTGCAGCAGGACAATTATAAAATTAATTAATTAACTAATTAACTAATTAATTAAGCAGTACCAGCCATAAGTCAGTCTGCTTAGGTTTAATTTCCAGCTCTGTCGCTGGCCAGAGGTACTGAATCTGCCCATGACTCTGTTTCCCCAGTTGTAAGATGGGTAGAAAAGCACCTATTTCATAGGTTTTTGTACGATGTAATTGAAGCCCTTAAATAGTGCCTGGCTGGGGCGCCTGGGTGGCTCAGTGGGTTAAGCTGCTGCCTTTGGCTCAGGTCATGATCTCAGGGTCCTGGGATTAAGTCCCGCATCTGGCTCTTTGCTCAGCAGGGAGCCTGCTTCCTCCTCTCTCTTTGCCTGCCTCTCTGCCTGCTTGTGATCTCTCTCTGTCAAATAAATAAATAAAATCTAAAAAAAAAAAAAAAAATAGTGCCTGGCTGAATATAAGCGCTTTGTAGGTCTCAACTATTATTTTTATTATGACCAGACACTGGACATCAAAGTCAACAAAGACAAATTCCTGCACTCGTGGAGCTTACATTTTAATGGCTGGGAGGGGTGAGCAAGAGGGGAAACAGAGAGAAATAAAACAATAAAGATGTCAAGTGGTGATGAATACTATGGAGAAAAATAAAGTGGGGGAAGAGGAAGAGACGAGAGGGTCTAAAGGGGTTGGGGATTAGACATTTCAGGTGGAGGTAGGTTAGGCTTTTTAGGCAAAGTGACTGAGAGCAGGAAAGTGGGAAGGGTGAGGAAGCCAGCTCAGGAGCAGGACATTCCAGAAGAAAGAGCAGACCATGCAAAGCTCTGAATGAGGGCTTGTTTGCCTTGGGTCGGGTGTGGGGTTGGGGTTGGTCTTATGTATTCTAGGAACAGATGAAGGACCAAGGGAACTAAAGGGTGAAGTTGTGAGGAAAGGCGGGATGGGGTGGGGGGGGGGCAGTGCTGTTTAAAACCATGTTGGCCTTGCAGGGCAGGGAAAGAACTTTTTAGTTCTTAGTTTCTTTAGTTCTTTAGTTCTTAAAGAACTTTTTAGTTCTTTAGTTCTTAGTTCTTTAGTTAGTTTCTTAGTAGGAAAGTGCGCCAGTTATCTTGATAGATAACAAACCACAGTAAATGAAGTGGCTTGCACCAAAAATCTATTATTCACCAGGCGGGTGTACTGACCTCAATCCCTGGTGTAGGGCCTTCCATTGGACCCCTTCTCCACATGGGCTCTCACGACTCAGTTTGTCTAATCCAGGGCTTCCTCACTGGCGGCTGGAGCATTCCGGACAGTAGTGGTACAAGTGCAGAGCCCCCGGTGGCCTCGGCTTTAAATTTACACAACATCACTCGTTTACAATCCATCACTAAAGCAAAACTCAGGGCCAGTCCAGATTCAGGAGGTGGGAATACAGGAGGGGCTGCCATCTACCATAGAAGGTGTGTCAGATGTTGGACAGTCTCCTGTTGGAAGTGGTGGAATTAATGTTCTAGAGCTCTTTAAAGGCAAGCTCCTGGGGGTAGATTAAATGTACCAGTGCCATCTGAATTCAGGCCATATTTTCACCTAGGGGATCAATCACTGCCATATGTCTTCTTATGGCAAATTCTACCCAGGACTTTTTTCTTTTAAGCTTTTCATGGATCAAAAAGGGACACTTTGACGCTCCTTGAAGAACTGCTGTTTTCCTAAATCTGCTCTGCATGTTTTGACATCTCCCATCTTGCTATTTTTCTCCTGATTGTGGTGGCCTAAATTGTGACATGATGAAATGATTCTGAATGTTTGAGTTGGAAGTCTAGAGACATCCTCACTGCTAAGACCGACATCGGGTTGTGTGATTTCTGGAAGGCTTCTGGCTACTTCCTAGTGGACAGGACTCACTGATAATTCTCTTTGATCTGCTTTAGCACAGCCTACAGGGAGGACAACAGACCTGGTGCCTTGATTGCTGTCTAGTGGTTGTGCCCATAGAGGGTGCGATTATATTTAGATTGGGTATAATGCAAATTATATATGGAAATGAGATTTAGAATTTTTAGTTTTAATTTAAAGGTGGTAAAGAGTACTGGTTGAACGACTGCCAAAATATGGAAAGATCTCAGATGTTCATACACAGATGAATGGATAAAGAAGATGTGGAACGTGCACACACGTGCGTGCACACACACACACACACACACACACACACACACACAATGGGATATTACTCAGCCATCAGAAGGAATGAAATCGTACCATTTGCAACAATGTGGATGGAATTAGAGAGCATTATGCTAAGTGAAATAAGTCACTCAGAGAAGACAAATATGATATGATATTACTCATATGTGGAATCTAAGAAACAAAATAGATGAACATAAGGGAAAGGAAGAAAAAATAAAATAAGATAAAAACATAGAGAGAAAAACTGTAAGAGACTCTTAACTATATGAAACACACTGAGGGTTGCTGGAGAGGAGGTGGGTCAGGGGAAGGGCACTTGATGTGATGAGCACTGGGTGTTATATACAACTGATGAATCACTAAATTCTACTTCTGAAACTAATAATACACTCTATGTTAACTGAACTGAATTTAAATATGTATTTTTTAAAAAGAATAGTGGTGGAGAACCTGAGCTCTAGAGTCTGAATACTGGTTTGAGTCCCAGCTCTGGCGCTTAACAGCTGTGTGACTTTGGGGGTGTAACTTAACCTCCCTGTGCACAGTATCCTCATCTATGAAGTGGGTTGGTAAGAGTACCTGCTTCATGGGAGCTGTGCAGAGTAGTAACTTAATACATCTTAAAGCACTTATGACCCTGTTTACACAAAATGCTATACAAGTATTAGCACTTATTGTTAATGGTCTTGAAAGTCCAGAAAGAGCTTCTGGGTAAAATACAAAACTTTGACACTCATACTCCAGAGATCATCGATCAAGGTGTGGTGCACATGGAATGCATTTCAATGCATAATAGCTGGAATTAGGCCCACGAAATCTGGGGAGGCAAGGAGGGAAACAAAGACAATAGAATCACATAGGAAGTATAGAAACCATATTTTTATGTTTATGGTCTTGAAAAACCTCTAATGTACATTATCATTCTTAGTGAAGAGGGCAGGAAAGAAAAGTGGCTTTTGGCTAAGGCAGATCTGAGTTGAAGGGTTGTCCTTTTCCTGTTGTATGTGAGCTAATGTATTTGTCAATTGTAATGGATATGGGTATAAATCATGATGTTAGAGATCCTGTGTGACCACGGACACTTGCGTTCACAGGGAAGACTAGACGATGCATAATCCTGAATCCTTGAAACTAAAAAAAGTTGACATGTGTTGACCCATCAGATTCCCCCCTTTCCCTTACCTGTTCAAATGCCTGCTTTGTGTAAACACATGAAAAATCATACACACTCTTAATTGTATATGAGTAGTTTTTGTTATTGTTTTGGGGATTATGTTTCTTCAAATAGTTGTAGATATAAGATTGGCTTTCCTCTTTCTGGCCAGAACACTAGTTCTGCTACACAATTAAAGCAAAACAGAGTTCTTGAATATAGAAATAAGATACCTCCATTTTTATTCCATTACCCAGCTTTACTCTTCTTGTAAAATGTTTTTTAACTTTAATTTTTAAATTATATTTTAGAGAGGGATTGAGAGGCAGGGGAGAGGGGCAGAGGGAGAAAAAGACAGAATCTTAAGTAGGCTCCACACCCAGCACAGAGCCCAGTGCTGGGCTTGATCTCACAACACTGAGGTCACGACCTGAGCCGAAGTCAGGAGTCAGTTGTTCAACCGACGGAGGCCCCCAGGCATCCTGTCAGCTCCACTCTTTAAAGCATTTTCATCTGAAGTACTTGACTATCTTAGATTTAATTGTTTAAATTTTCTCTACCTTTTAAATGTCCATGGAAAAAAATCCACAGTAAAACTGTCTCGAATCATTCATACCTATTGCTACAAAGGTTTGCTAGAGATTACTACAAAGAAGTGTTGTTCACCGCCCATTTGGCCAAGAATAAAAGGCCCTTGCTTGCATCAGTCTCAGTACATAAGATTGGATCTTTGTTCTTTGTATGGAACCTACCCCAAAACTGGATTCACTGCTTGGGAAGATTGAGGAGAATATCTCGGGGCCCTACCTGCGCTATATAGCTCTTTCTTCAGAACCCGCTGAGAGACAGATCATCACAACTCTTCAGCCAGGATCCTTATGGAAACTGCCAATGATAAGGAGACAAGAGAGTGTCTCTATTTCTTTCCCAACTGAGTAATAACACTGTAGAAATTAAGGAATGTATTCCCAAATCAGCTCTGCCTGATGATCATGGACAATCACACTCTCCTGCTCTGGCCCACTGTCTCTGGATAGTAACACCCTTGCCCTCCAGGCAAATACACTCTATCATCAAAGACTGTGCACACATTATTTCATGTAATCTTCACCTCAGGCCTCTTGACTTGATCACAGGAAGTTTAGACAAATGTGAAGTTGCATGGTTGGTGAATGGAGCAGCTAGAATTCCAAGCTCTTTCAGCATTTAGGAAAAGTCTCTGAAGAAAATTTTGAGGCAAGAGAGAGACATTTTCCATCATGTATAATTTAGTGAGTGTAAAAAGGTTTTTATACTCTGGTTGGCCATGCCCTTCTCAGCATGTCTTTACCAGAGTCTTGACCGTGGACACACAGCATTTCAGGAGGGAGATATGGAGAAACTGAGAGCCTGAACCATTTACCTGAATAAAAAAATTCCTATCAACCTATGCATAGTCACATACAATTCATGAAACATCTTTTATACATGCTGCTTATATGTGTATATGTCATATAAATATATATGCATAGATAAAAGATGTTCTTTAAAATTACAGATTTTAACTTAGGGCTTTTTAAATTTAAATTCAATTAGCCAAATATCTTACTACAATCAGAAAAAAAAGAATAAAGGAAAAGGAACTGATCTGCCATGAGAGGACTAGTACTTCTTGCCCCTGCCTTGGCCATCAGGACAGCCCTCTCTATTGTCAGTCAAACGGCTACTGAGATGCAATAGAAGTCTGCAGCTCTAGATACTGTGACAACACCTCTGACCCCTTCCCGCCATTCCAGAGTTATGTTCATCCGGGCAGATAGACAAAATTAGCCTCAAAAATAAAACAGCCCCAGAGAAGACATTGATAAAATGGTAGAAACATACATTTTGCAAACAAATGGATTCAAGTGAATGTGTGCAGTATAAACATTGGAAGAAAGCCATTTACTGGCTGAAAACATGAGGTCAGAAGCAGTCTTCAGATTTTATGGAAAAATAAGGGTATTTTGGGATGAGGGAGTGTGACCTCTCCTTTTTTCTCCAGCTTTATTGAGACAAAATTGACATATAGCATTGTGTAAGTTTAAGGTGTACAATATGTTGATTTGATACACTTATATATTGTGAAATGATCGCCATAGTAGTGATACCTCTATCACCATTCCTTTTTTGTGGTGAGAACATTTAAAGATTTACTCTTTTAGCAACTTGTAAATACATAATACAGTATTGTTAACTATAATCACCATGCTGTACGTTAGATCCCCAGAACCTACTCTCCTTTTTCAAGTGCTCTTGGGGTTTTCAGAGCTATAAGAAAAAGGGAAGTTTCCTTTTGTGGCACAACAGCGCCATCTCATGGACAAAACTTATATGACACAAAGTTTTGCTACTTTCAAGTGAACATTTTCCAAGTCTCTGCCAGGAGCTTTTTGCATTGATCCAAAGAGTTCAACTCTCTTTAAATGTCCAGTATTTTCAGAGAAGGTCCAGAAAAGATGATTTCAGTTTTTCAAGTCAAGTATTTGATGCAAAATTGAATCTCATGTTGTCTCCACTTTACTTTAAAGATTAAAAATGTAAATATTTTTTAGATTTTATATATATATATATTTTTTTTTCTGGGAAGTAAATCAGGAAGATGGAAGAGTAGGCGGACCCTAAGCTCACCTCGTCCCACAGTTGCAACTATACAACACTCACGTTGGTATAAATAACCCAGAAAATAACCCAAAGACCAACAGAACAAACTTCACAACTAAATGTAAGAAGAGACCACATTGAAGAGGTAGGAAGAGTGGAAGTATGGTAAGGAACTAAACAGACCTATAGGGATTGCCCACAGGAGAGAGAGGCCCACAGACATGGAAAGGGAGGAGAACAGACTATCACACCTGGGAGCCTGCCAAGGGAAGAAAATCCTCATAACATTTGCTTCTAAAACCAGAGGGGCCAAATTTCATGAGTTCTTACAACCAATGGGGCTTAATACCTTGAATTTTAAAAATAAGTGGGCTCAGCTCTGGGAGAGCTGGGAGGGCGAGAAGAAACTGAGTCCCTGCCCTTAAAGAGGCAGCACAATGAAGAGCCCATGGAGATACAGTTTAGAAGCAGTAGTTTGAAAAACACTTGTGGCATATAGGAGAGAAAGTTGTTTAAGAATCCCAGAGCATATCTCATAGGGACATATATCTAAGAATAAAGGAGATGGCATGTGCTATTTCCCTTCTCCAACCCCCAGCCTAGATACAGGGACACCTGCAGGAACTAGCTTGGTGCCAACAATTTCGACCTAACTTGTGAACACCACCAACCTCCCCCTGGGCTGTGCTTCAGCAGATCCACCTGTTCCAGCCAGGCCTGCCTCAGTCCCTGTGCTGCAGGTCTGCTCCCGCAGAGGACCAGGACATAAACCTTGTAAATACTGTGCATCCCATCCCCAATCACATTGCAGATCTGCCCCCTCCAATATGCTTTTAGTTGGCCCATCCAAAACAGTGCCACAATCTTAACAGTGTGCAAGCAGCCCCAACAGGAGACAGCATCACTTCAAAATAACTCCTACCCACCACACAGAGAAAGATAACCACATATAGGAGTCTAACTATGGCCCTAACAGTGGGCTGGGAGCAGACAACTCATCTGACTACAGGCCCCCTCCCCACCAATGAAAGCTTCTCACAGCACAACACAGGGAAAGCACACTGCTGTTGGGTACTACTGAGTCTCTGGAAAATGCTTGGTCTGACTCAAGACCAAGAAAGCCCCAGATTGGCTCACTAACACCCTGGGGACCAAACACTTCCCACAACAGGTAAAGAGAACCATGGCAGATGACGGGACTAAAGGAAAAAGCAGCATAGCCATAAGAGAAGGCTGCACACAAAACACACAGGAGACACCCCTGAAATGCGAGAGGAATATATCCCAAATCAAGGAACAGGACAAAACTAAAGCAAGAGACCTAAGTGAAATGGAGACAATTCATTTGCTTGATAGAGAATTTATAGTAATGATTTAAAGATACTTACTGGACTTGAGAAAAGAGTGAAGAACCCCAATGAAACCCTTAACAAAGAGATTTTTTAAAAACCAATCTGAGATAAAGAACACAATAAATGATATTTAAAATACACTAGGTGGAATAAATAGATGAGGAAGAAGAATGACTCAGTGAACTAGAGGACAAAGTAATGGAAAGTGATCAAGCTGAGCAGGTGAGAGAAAAAATATATATATGCAAAATGAGAATAGACTTAGGGAAACCAGGCACATCATCAAGCATAATAACATTTGCATTTTAGGAACCCCAGAAGGAGAAGAGAGAGTAAAGGGGGAGGAAATTTATTTAAAGAAATAATAGCTAAAAATTTCCCAAATCTGAGGAAGGAAACAGAAATCCAGATCCAGGAGGCACAGAGACACGCCCCCCCCCCCCCCCCCGCCCACAATCAACCGAAGCAGGGCCACACCAAGACACAAAGTAATTAAAATGTCAAAAAGTGGTGATAAAGAGAGAATTTTTATTTATTTTATTTTTTTAAAGATTTTATTTATTTATTTGACAGAGATCACAAGTAGGCAGAAAGGCAGGCAGAGAGAGAGGGAGGGAAGCAGGCTTCCTACTGAGCAGAGAGCCCAATGCAGGGCTCCATCCCAGGATTCTGGCATCATGACCTGAGCTGAAGGCAGAAGCTTTAACTCACTGAGCCACCCAAGCACCCAAAAGAGAGAGAATTTTTAAAACAGCAAGAGAAAAGAAAACTGTTGCATATAAGGAAAACTCCATAAGACCATCAGGGAATTTTTCAGTAGAAACTGTGCAGGCCAGAAGGAAGAGGTAGGATTTATAAAAGTGCTAAAAGGGAAAAATCTGCAGCCAAGAATATTCAATCCAGCAAGGCTACCATTCAGAATAGAAAGAGAGAGAGTTTCATTTATATCAGGGAGATCATATGATAGTTGTCTTTCTCCAATTGACTTATTTGGCTAAGCATGATACCCTCTAGTTCCATCCACATCGTAGCAAATGGCAAGATTTCATTTCTTTTGGTGGCTGCATAGTATTCCATTGTGTATATATACCACATCGTCTTAATCCATTCATTTGTTGATGGACATCTAGGTTCTTTCCATACTTTGGCTATTCTGGACATTGCCACTATAAACATTCAGGTGCACATGCCCCTTCGGATCACTACGTTTGTATCTTTAGGGTAAATACCCCAGTAGTGCAATTGCTGGGTCATAGGCCAGTTCTATTTTCAACATTTTGAGGAACCTCCATGCTGTTTTTCAGAGTGGCTGCACCAGCTTGCATTCCCACCAACAGTGTAGGAGGGTTCCCCTTTCTCCACAACCTTGCCAGCATCTGTCATTTCCTGACTTGTTAATTTTAGCCATTCTGACTGGTGTGAGGTGATATCTCATTGTGGTTTTGATTTGTATTTCCCTGATGCCGAGTGATATGGAGCACTTTTTCATGTGTTTGTTGGCCATCTGGATGTCTTCTTTGCAGAAATGTCTGTTCATGTCTTCTGCCCATTTCTTGATTGGATTATTTGTTCTTTGGGTGTTGAGTTTGCTAAGTTCTTTATAGATTTTGGAGAGTAGCCCTTTTTCTCATATGTTGTTTGCAAATATCTTCTCCCATTCTGTCAGTTGTCTTTTGGTTTTGTTAACTGTTTCCTTTGCTGTGCAAAGCTTTTGATCTTGATGAAATCCCAATAGTTCATTTTTGCCCTTGCTTCCCTTGCCTTTGGCGATGTTCCTAGGAAGATGTTGCTGTGGCTGAGGTCGAAGAGGTTGCTGCCTGTGTTCTCCTGAAGGATTTTGATAGATTCCTTTCTCACATTGAGGTCCTTCATCCATTTTGAGTCTATTTTCATGTGTGGTGTAAGGAAACAAGATGGGATTGGGAGGGAGACAAACCAGAAGTGACTCTTAATCTCACAAAACAAACTGAGGGTTGCTGGGGGGAGAGGGGCTGGGGGGGGGTGGGGTTATGGACATTGGGAAGGGTATGTGCTATGGTGAGTGCTGTGAAGTGTGTAAACCTGGTGATTCACAGACCTGTACCCCTGGGGCTAATACATTATATGTTTATAAAAAATAAAAATTAAAAAAAATTTTTAAAAAGAAAGAGAGATAGTTTCCCAAATAAATAAAAGTTAAAGGAATTCATGACCACTGAACCAGGTCTACAAGGGACTTTTTGAATAGAAACAAAAGACCATAAGTAAGAGTGAGAAAAGCCAAAAGCACAAAAACAATAAAAATAAGTATATCTGTAAAAATCAAATATAAGGATATAAAATATGATCCTATATACCTGAAAAAGGGTGAGGAGAGGAGTAAAGAATAGGTTCAAAGGTAAGCAGCCTTCTACTTAATATATAGACAGCTATATGCAGAAGAGTGCAAACCTAAAGGTAACCACAAAACAAAAATCTGTAATAGATATGCAAAAAATAAAGAGAAAAGAATTCAAGTAAGTCACTACAGACAGCCAACTAATCACACCAAAAGAGAGCAAGGGAAGAAAGGAACAGAGAAGAACTACAAAAACAATCATAAAACAAGTGACAAAAAGGCAATAAATGCATGTGTATCGATAATTACTTTTAATGTAAGTGGACTAAATATTCCAATCAGAAGACACAGAGTCACAGAGTGGATTAAAAAAAAAAAAAAAAAAAAAGACCCATCTTTATGTTGCCTACAAGAGACTTGTTTTAGACCTAAGGCACCTGTAGATTGAAAGTAGAGAATGGAGAAGCATTTCTCATGCAAGTGGTGTCAAAAGAAAGCCAGAGTAGCAACTAGACTTTAAAATAAAGACTGTAACAAAAGACAAAGAAGATCACTGTATAATAACAAAGGGAACAATCTAAGAAGAAGATATAACAATTGTAAATATTTATGCACCTACTGTGAGAGCACCCAAATACATAAAACAGTTAATAACAAACATAAAGGGGTGCCTGGGTGGATCAGTGGGTTAAGTCTCTGCCTTAGGCTCGGGTCATGATCTCAGGGTCCTGGGATTGAGTCCTGCCTTGGGCTCCCTGCTCAGGTGGGAGCCTGCTTCTCTCTCTCTCTCTGTCTGCTGCTCTGCCTACTTATGATCTCTCTCTCTGTCAAATAAATAAATAAAGTCTTTTTAAAAAAAATAACAAACATAAAGGAACTAATTAATAGTAATACAATAAGTGTAGGGGTCTTTAACACCTCACTCACATCAATGAACAGATTATCCAAACAGAAAATCAACAAAGAAACAGTGGCTTTGAATGACACATTGTACCAGATAGATTTAACAGATATATTCAGAATATCCCATCTTGAAAAAGTAGAACACATTCTTTTCAAGTATACATGGAACATTATCCAGAATAGATCACATATTAGGCCACAAAACAAATCTCAACAAATTAAAAAAAGATCAAAGTTGTACCACGCATCTTTTCTGACAACACCATGAAACCAGAAATCAACCACAAGAAAAAAATCTGGGAAGACCATAAATAAATGGGTTACATGACATGCTACTAAACAATGAATGGGTCAACAAAGAAATCAAGAGGGAATTAAAAAAACACACGGAGACTAATGAAAATAAAATGCAATAGTTCAAAATCTTAGAGATGCAGCAAAAGTTGTTCTCAGAGGGAGTTTCATATCAATACAAGCCTACCACAAGGAACAAGAAAAATCTCAAATAAACAACCTAACCTCACACCTAAAGAAGCTAGAAAAAGAGCAAAAAAATAAAACTCCAACCCAGTAGAAGGAAGAAAACAATAAAGATCAGAACAAAAATGAACAAAACAGAAACTAAAACAACAACAACAACAACAAAAAAAAAACAATAAAACAGATCAATGAAGCTAGGAACTGGTTATTTGAAAATATCAATAAAATTTATAAACCTTTAGCCAGAATTACTTAAAAAGAGGGAGAGAGAGGGAGTGAGAGAGAACCCAAGTAAACAAAATCAGAAATGAAAGAGGAAAGATAACAACCAGTACCACAGAAATGCAAAGGATTTTAAGAGAGTTTTATGAAAAATATATCCCCCAAAATTGGACAACCCCCCAAAAATGGATAAATTCCTAGAAACATATAGCCTACCAAAACTGAATCTGGGAGAAATAGAAAATCTGAAAAGATAGATTACCAACAATGAAGTTGAATTAGTAATCAAAAACCTCTCAATGAGAAAAAGTTCAGGACCAGGTGGCTTCACAGGTAAATTCTACCAAACATTTAAAGAAGAGCTAATACCTATTCTTCTCAAACTATTCCAAAGAATGAAGAGGAGATGTAAATGTCCTAATTCATTCTATGAGGACAGCATTACCCTGATACTTACACCAGTTAAGGACACCACTAAACAAGAGAACTACAAGCTAATATCTCTGATGAACATAGATGGATGTATAAATCCTCAACACAATACTAACAAACAGAATTCAACAATATCTTTAAAAAATCATTTACCATGATCAGGTGGGATTTATTCCCAGGATACAAGGGTGGTTTATATTCACAAATCAATCAGTGTGATAGATCCCATCAAATAAGACAAAGGATAAAAACCATACCATAATTTTAATAGATGCAAAAAAGCATTTGACAAAGCATCATGATAAAAATCCTCAACAAAGTAGGTTTAGAGAGACCATACCACAACATAATAAAGGCCATATATGAAAAACTCACAACAAACATCATATTCATTGGGAAAAAATTGGAAGATTTCCCCCTAGGTCAGGAAGAAGACAAGGGTGTATACTTTCATGCCTTTTATTCAACATAGTACTGAAAGTCCTACCTGCAGCAATCAGATAACAAAAAGAAATAAAAGGCATCCAAATTGGTAAGGGAAGAAGTGAAACTGGCACTATTTGCAGATGACATGATACTATATATAGAAAACCCAAAAGACTCCACCGAAAAGCTACTAGAACTGATAAATTAATTCATTAAGGTCACAGATAAAAAATCAGTATATGGAAATCTGTTGCAATATATACACTATTTACTGCTTCATTATGAAGCAGCAGAAAGAGAAACAATGAAAACAATTCCATTTATAACTGCACCAAAAACAATAAAATACCTAGGAATAATCTTAATAAAAAAAGTGAAATCCCTGTACTCTGAAAACTATAAAATACTGGTGAAAGAAATTAAAGACAAAACAAAGAAATGGAAAAATATTCTCTGCTCATGGATTGGAAGAAAAAATGTTGTTAAAATGTCCATACTACTCAAAGAAATTTATACATTTAACGTAATCCTTATCAAAATACCAACAGGATTTTTCACAGAACTAGAACAAACAATCCTAAAATTTGTATGGAACCACAAAAAACTCTGAATAGCCAAAACAATCTTGAAAAAGCAAAACAAAGCTAGAGGTATCACAAGTCCAGATTTCTATACTACAAAGCTGTAGTAATCAAAACAATATGGTACTAGCACAAAAATGACCACATAAATCAATGGAATGGAATAAAGATCCCAGAAATAAATGCACAATTGTATGGTTAGTTAATCTATGAAAAAGAAGGCAAGACTATGCAATGGGAAAAAGACAGTCTTTCCAACAGTGCTGGCTAAAAGGGACAGCAACATGCAAAAGAATGAAACTGGAACATTTTCTTACACCACACATAAAAAGAAATTCAAAATGGATTAAGAACCTAAATGTGAGATCTGAAATTGTAAAAATCCTAGAATAGAGTACAGGCAGTAATTTCTCTGACCTGGGCCATAGCAAAATTTTTAAAATATGTCTCTTGAAACAAGGGAAATCAAAGCAAAAATGAACTATTGGAACTACATAAAAATAAAAAGCTTCTGCACTGAGAAGGAAACTATCAATAAAAACTAAGACAGCCTACCAAATGAGAGAAGAAATTTGCAAATGATGTATATGGGTGACGGATTAGTATCCAGAATATACAAAGAACTTAAACAACACCAAAAACCCCAAATAGTGCAATTAAATGGGCAGAAAACATTAACAGATATTTCTCCAAACAAGATATCCAGATGACCAAAAGACACATGAGAAGATATCAGCATCACTAATAATCAAGGAAATGTAAATCAAAACCATAAGGAGATATCACCACACACCTGTAAACTAAAAAACACAAGAAACAATAAATGTTGGTGAGGATGTAGAGAAAAAGTAACCCTTATGCACTGATGGTAGGAATGCAAACTGCTCAGCAGCTACTGTGGGAAAGAATATGGAAATTCCTTAAAAAATTAAAAATAGAACTACCAAATGATCTAGTAATCACACTACTGGATATATACCAAAGAATAAAAAAACACTAATTTGAAAGGATTTACACACCCCTATGTTTGTTGCAGCATTTTTTACAATGGTTAAATTATGGAAACAGTCCAAGGGTCCACTGATGGATGAATGGGTGAAGAAGAAGTGGTATATATACGAATATTATTCAGCCAAAAAAAGAATGAAATATTTTGTCATTTGCAACAGAGAGTATAATGCTAAGTGAAATAACTCATTCAGAGAAAAACAAATACCATATGATTTCACTCATATGCGGAATTTAAGAAACAACAAAAGAGCAAAGGGAAAAAAAGAGAGAAACCAAAAAACTGATTCTTAACTATAGAGAACAAATTGATGGTTACTAGAAGGGAAATAGGTGGGAGACGTGGGAAATAGGTAAAGGGGATTAAGAGTACCCTTATCTTGATGAGCTTTGAGTTATATATGGAATTGTGAAATCACTATATTATATACCTGAAACTAATTTAATTCTCTATGTTAAATATACTGTAATAAAATAAAGTAAAAATTTTTTTGGCATTTGAATTTCAGATGAGGGTCTGATGCCTAGTAGTAGTTTCACATTGAAAACTCCCTGAAAACTCTGAAGACACCACAGAAACAATCAATCCTGTTTGTAGGAAAAGGCAAAGGAAGCTGTACCTAGCCAGCAAGATGTAACACAGTGAAGAAAAAATGCTCCTTCAATTCTCATCACCCTTACAAGTCAAATATGAGCTCTCTCATTTTCAAATTTAAATTTTTTAAATTTAAATTTAAAATTTTTTAAATTTAAAACAATTTTATAAAATTTTAAATTAAAAATTTTTTAGATAGTAGTCTATGATGTGTCACCATGCTGTTTTTTTTCTGTGTTTTATTTTTAAATAACTGAGAAAACTTATCTTGAAAGTGTATGATATTTGTTGTATTTGTCCAAATCAAGGCTCAAATGGAAAAGATATTTTAGTGACAAAAACTGCGTATGTTTAAGATGTACAACATAGGGGCGCCTGGGTGGCTCAGTTGTTAAGCGTCTGCCTTTGGCTCAGGTCATGATCCCAGGGTGCTGGGATCGAGCCCCACATGGGGCTCCCTGCTCATTGGGAAGCTTGCTTCTCCCTCTCCCACTCCCCCTGCTTGTGTTCCCTCTCTGGTTGTCTCTTTCTGTTAAATAAATAAATAAAATCTTTAAAAAAAAAAAAAAAGATGTACAACATAATGATTTGACACCCATATACATTGTGAGATGATTACTATAGTCAAGCTATTTAATGTATAGGTTGGTTATCTTTTTTGTGTGTGGTGAGAGAAGCTGAAATCAACCCTCTTAAGAGATTTCTAATATTCAATGCAGTATTATTAACTAGTCATTGTGCCGTGCAGTAGATCTCTACTACTACATATTTATCCTACAAAACTTGAATTTTGTACTTTTTGATCAACATCTTCTAATTTCCCCCACCTCCCCATCCCTGGTAACCACTGTTCTATTCTCTGCTTCTATGAGTTTGACTATTTTAGATTTCACATGTAAGTGGGATCATGGAGTAGTTGTCTTTCTGTGTCTGTCTTATTTCATTTACCATAATGTCCTCCAGCTTCACCCATTTTCTCAAAAATGGTAGGATTTCCTTTTAAGTTAGGTAATATTTTCTTACCTGTATATATATATGTATTTATATTATATATAGCTATATATATATAATGGAGTATTACTATATATAAGGAAATATATATAATGGAATATTATGTAATTTATTATATGAATTTATTTTATTAAACATTTTATTAAATATTTAATAAGTAAATATTCATTTATTGTATAAATATAATTAATATATATAACACATCACAGTTTCTTTATCCATTCATCTGTTAGTAGACACCTAGGTTGTTTCTACATCTTAGCTATTGTGAATAATGCTACCAATAAACATCGGACCACAGTTCTCTCTTCAAGGTACTGATTTCATCTCCTTTGGATATATACCCAGAAGTATATATCATTGCTGGATCATAAGATAGCCAACCATATCTTAAATTTTTTGAAAAGCTTCCATCACACTCTTTTCTAGAATAGGTGCCCCAATTCTGTCTTGGCATTCATTCAACAAAGATTGCTGAGTTCCTGGGGCATGCTTCTTCCTCTCCCTCTGCCTGCTGCTCGCACTACTTGTGCTTTCTCTATGTCAAATAAATAAATACAAATCTTGGGGAAAAAAAAAAAAAAGGTTGTTGAATTCCTACCATTCCTACCATTGCAAGCTACTAGAGATACAAATGTGAGCAAAAAACACCAACTTTGCTCCTGCCATTAGGAACAAGAACATGGAAGATTTGCTCCATAAACTAAATCTGCCCCAGAATAATTTTCTTCTTAAATTGGAAGACATGTCCCACCTGGAAATGTAGTGTGCTGTAAAGATCTGGTCTTCCAGGACCTCAGATATGAAGTTTCCAGGTGGACAGGGAAAAATTACCTGAGTCACTGAGGGATAACTTAATGTCTTTGAATTACTTAAACATTTCTCATATTCTACCTGGGTTTGTGTCCAGTCCCTCACTCCATGACTTCTTGGACCAGGGAAATGAGTATAGGTTGGAAAGAACCTTATCATTTCTGCCACTCCAAAGGGCTGCAATTGTGAAGCATCAGGGCTCCCTTCAGGATCATCAATCCTTCCTCTTTTGGGGATCATTCCCACCAACATACAAACATGCTGTCATTTCTCTTTTTAAAAAAAAAATTTTTTTCCTCATCACGTCACAATTCTATGCTCATCTCTGCAAAATTCTCAGCTGAGCTGTTTATGATCTCTGTCCCCACTTCCTCTTTTGAAGTCCTCCACCACCCCCTGGGACAGCTCCTGTGAAGTCCCCCTGCCTTCCCAGTTCTCAGCAACTTCCCCTTCTCAGCAGCACCTGACACAACCAACACCCACTCCCTCCTGAAACCCTTTCCTCCCTGGCTTCCAGGACTCAGCCCTCTTTCTTGGTTTTTCCTCTCACTTCGCTGACTCCTCCTCCAGGACCTTCTTTGCTTTTCATCCTCCTGAGTGTTGGAGTGAAGAACACCAGGGAGAAGGTGTTTTTCTATCTTATTCAGAACTATGTCTTTAAATACAACCTACATGCTCATAACACCCGAACTTGTACCTCTTGCCCAGATAACCTCTCCTAACCACAAGCTCCCTCCATGCACCTCTATGCATCTTATAGACAACCCATAGTATAGTTTGCCCAAAACTAAACTTCTGGTCTCCCCCACAACCCTACCTAGAGTACAGCAACTCTGCATTCCCATTTGCCCAGACCAAATGCCTTGGAGTTTACCTCAACTGTTCTTTCTTTCATGTGCCACATCTAATCCAACAGAAAATTCTTTTGATTTTACCTTCAAAATAGATCCAAATCCAACCACTTTTCACTACACTTTTCATGCTGACTCAGTGATCTCTCACCTGGATTATCACCAGGTGATAATCCTCCTCTTGGTCACCCAGTTTCTTACCATTCTATTCTCCATTTGGCAGCCAGAGCCTATCATCTCCCTGCTGTATCCCTCAAATGGCTCCCTCTTTCACCCAGGAAAATCCAGGGTCCTTGCTTTACCCATGAGGTCTTGACATGAGATGCCCCCAAACACGCCCTTTGTTATCCCTACATCACCTCTTTGACCTTATTCCCCTCTATTTCCCCTCCCCCATCTGCTCCCCCAGCCACAACTGCTGCCCTGCTATTCCTCTGGCACATCCTGCCCCAGGGAGTGCTGACTCACTCCACTACTGCTTCCAGGCTTTTCCCTCTGTTCTTCCTACTCTTCTCTGCTTGACCCTCTCTCACACAGCAAGAATTCTGTGCCATGTTTTGACTTTAGTGGCCTTCTCTCCTGTCAATACATTATGCTCCCTCAAGGCAGAGACTTTGGTTTGTCTTAGTGCTGTGTCCCCAGCACCTGGATGGAGCCTAGCTTGTGGTGGAGAATCAATCATATCTGCTGATAAAATAATGGGCACACTGTGACTTTTAGGGCCAAGTTATGGGTTTGAGCCTCAAATTTGACCTTTATGTCAATAATTTCTATGATACAACACCAAAAGCATGGTCCATAAAAGAGCAAATTAATAAATTAGATTTCACCAAAATTAAAAACTTTCCCTCTCTTAAAAAAAAAAAAAAATAAAGAACTGCCATGAGAATGAAAAATCAAGCTTCAAGCCAGGAGAAAATACTTGCAAGTTATCTATCTGATAAAGAACTTATATCCAGTATATATAAACAATTCTCAAACTCAATAATAATAAACAACCCATTTTTTTAAATGGAAAAATATTTAAGCAGAAATTTCACCAAAGAAGATGTAAGAATGGCAAATATGTATTGAAAAGATGTTCAACAACATGTTTCATTAGAGAAATGTAAACTTAAAACCACAGTACAGTAGCAACTCACCCCTATTTGCTAAATAGACTGGTCACATACAAAATGGAAACGTGGAGACACTAGAACATTCATGCACTACAAACAGGGATGAAAAATAGTGCAGTCACTTTGGAAAAGAATTCTTAAATATGCAAACAGATCCCTATCATATGACCCAGATGTTCCACTCCTAGCTTTTTATCCAAAAGAAATGAAAGCATATATCCACACAAAGACTTATATGTGAATGTTCCTAACAGCTTAGGAGAGCCCCAAACTGCAAAAGGAATGTGAATGTCCATCAGTGGGTAGATGGATAAACAAACCATCACTTGTTCATCTAGTAGGATACTACTTGGAAAATAAAAAGGAATTTAGTACTGCTTCTTTCTACAACATAGGCAAATCTCCAAATAATTACAATGAGTGAAAAAAAGCCAGACAAAAATAAAAAGAGTACATACTATTTGTTTTCATTACTATGAAATTTTTAAAAATGCAAACTAATCCACAATGAAAGAAAGCAGATCAGTAGTTCCCTGATATTGGGAGGAGAGTCAAGGGCTGGAAAGGAAGATTTATAGAGATCACAAGGAACCCTGGGGAATACTCTTTTGTCACCTAGATTGTGGTGGCTGTTTCACTGGTATATGCATGGGTCAGAAACACTGAGCTGGACACTTTAAACATAGGCAGTTTATTGTATGTTGACTATACTTGAATAAAGCTGTTAAAAATAAAATGTAATAATAAATTAATAAAATGTGGGTGAAAAAACAAGAAAGTTTTAAAATGTGTATCATATTGTCCTATATTCTAGCAACTGTAGCTCAAAAATTTGATTCTAAGTGTTCTAGGAGTGAAAGCAAAGAAGAAAACATGAAGCAAAAGAAAAGAAGATAAAACATGCTAATTGCTTTAAAGTACCGAGTTCTAACATTTCTGAGGTTCTAAGAAAGCCTTCAGAGAATTTCCCTACAGGTCCTTGGGGAGAGCTCTATCATATTACGAGCAACAGCCTTGGTAACACTAACATTCACCTCCCATGCTCCTCTTTCTTACATCACTGCTCAGAGACATCAGAATGTGGGAACACAGTGCAGTCCAGCATCCACACATCTTTGGGAGGTCTAAGAGATGTAGCACAGGGTGCCCCTTCAGATTGTCAAGCTCCATCAAGGGTGACAAGTTAGTGGAAGAAGGGATGTGCAATGGTGGCATGGCAGGGAACCACAGGAACTGCCATCCTGTAAGTGGCAGCACGTCAACAAATTTAAGGTAAAATGTTTCAGCACAGTTATTTATAAAAGCATTTGATGATCTCTGAAGAAGTCTCATGAAGGCTAGACTGAGAGATTCATGCAGAAGGAATCTAAGCGTGCTGTTCCTCCGAGAGCCAGCTCCCAGCAGTGAAGCAGGCCTGCCCACTTGGATGTGCCCCAGGGCACAACCACCTCCCCTCCATCTCTGTTCACAGAGGCAATTCTTAACAAATGGCAACTTCAGCAACCAAGCCTTTGAGAAGTGAGCAGCAGAGTTCAAGGTTCTAACTAACCTCTGGTGAGAATCTGAAGTTAACAGAATTTATTAAGGCTTTGGGGATGAAAATCCCTGCTCTATTCCAGTCCTTTGGAGGTAGATTTATGCCGTGCACAGCTCTCTGTAATCTCTCTTTTTTTTATTTTATTTTATTTTTTGTATTATGTTGTGTTAGTCACCATACAGTATGTCATTAGTTTTTGATGTACTTTTCCAAGATTCATAGTTTACGCATAAGACCCAGTGTTTCATGCAATACGTGCTCTCCTTAATACTCATCACCGGGCCAACCCATCCCCCCCACTCCCGTCCCCTCTAAAATCCTCAGTTTGTTTTTCAGAGTCCACAATCTTTCATGGTTCATCTCCCCCCCACTATCCCCCCACCTTTAATTTTTCCCTTTCTTCTCCTAATGTCCTCCATGCTATTCCTTATATTCCACAAGTAAGTGAAGCCATACGATAATTGACTTTCTCTGCTTGACTTGTTTCATTCAGCATAATCTCCTCCAGTCCCATCCATGTCGATGCAAAAGTCGAGTATTCATCCTTTTTTTTTTTTAAGATTTTATTTATTTATTTATTTGACAGACAGAGATCACAAGTAGGCAGAGGCAGGCAGAGAGAGAGGAAGGGAAGCAGGCTCCCCGCTGAGCAGAAAGTCCGATGCGGGGCTCGATCCCCGGACCCTGGGATCATGACCTGAGCTGAAGGCAGGGGCTTTAACCCAGGCGCCCCGAGTATTCATCCTTTCTGATGGCTGAGTACTATTCCATTGTATATATGGACCACATCTTCTTTATCCATGCATCTGTTGAAGGGCATCTCTGCTCTTTCCAGTTTGGCTACTGTGGACATTGATGCTATGAGCATTGGGGTACAGATGGCCCTTCTTTTCAGTACATCTATATTTTTGGGGTAAATGCCCAGTAGTGCAATTGCAGGGTCATAGGGTAGCTCTATTTTTAATTTCTTAAGGATATTCCACACTGTTTTCCAAAGTGGCTGCAAAAAAAAAAAAAAAAAAAGTGCAAAGAAGAGGCACCTGGGGTATCAGCCAGTCCATTAAGTGCCCAACTGTTAATCCAACTGTTGATTTCAGCTTCGGTCATGATCTCAGGGTTATGAGCTCAAGTCCCATGTGGGTCTTCTCCGTGATCAGCATGAATTCTGCTTGCCCCTCTTCCGCTGCTCCTCACTCCACTTGTACTCTCACTGTCTCTCTCTCTCTCTCAAACAAATAAATACATCTTTTAAAAAGTACAAAGAAGTGAATAAAATCTCACATCTCAGATGTGACTTCTGTTAACATTTTAATGAATATCCTTCCAGTTGCCTCTTTTATGACCCAAGGGTGAAAGAACCATTTGAGCTGAAAGGAAAAACGGGGAGGTTTCCTTTGGTCAAATAATTTTGAGAGCTGTCTGTATGTTACATTCTTCACCTGAAGGTCACAAAAAACACTAGCATTTTAAAGGCTCACAAAACTGCATTAAAAATATTTTTCCTTTTTTGAGTTCTTCAATAAAAAATAATCTGTTAATATGTGGGTTGCAAATATTTTTACTGATTTGGTTTTAAATATGCTTGTTTTATTTCATTTTTTAAATTTATGTAGTTTTAAATTTGTATACCATCACATAGACAAGTTGGGGGAACTTCTGACATGACTAGTTGAAAGATCGCCACCAGCCAAGATTGTAAAAATATTCACCCATGTTTTCTTGTAACACTTAATAATTTCTACATTCACAGTTAAACTCTCAGTCCATCTAGACTTTATTCTAATGTGAGGACTAAGGAAAGAATCTGCCCTAATTTTCTCTAAATCACTAGCCTGTTACCACTTCCCAAATATTAGATAATTATTTACTCATAGATGATGTAATGTCTTTTTATTTTTATTTAAACGTATTTGACTTATAATATTGTATAAGTTTAATGTATACATGTTAATTTAACACATTTATATATTGTAACATGATTGCCAATATAGTGAGAGTTAGCACCTCACATCACCCTCAGATTGTGTCTTTTTTATAGTTGGAATTATATAATATATATATATATATACACACATATATACACACACACATACATATATATATAAACAATTTTATAGTTGGAATATAGTTAAGATCTAGTCATTTAGCAAAAAAAAATTAGTCTTTTGGCAAGTATGATGATTATAATATAATATTGTTGTTTATATTCCCCACACTATACACTATCTTTTTAAATTTATTTTATATATATGGGACGCCTGGGCAGCTCAGTTGGTTAAGCATTTGCCTTTGGCTCCAGGTTATGATCTCAGGGTCCTGGGATGGAGTTCGATGTTGGGCTGCATGCTCAGCAGGGAGCCTGCTTCTCCCTCACCTTCTGCTGTTCCCCCTGCTTGGGTGCGCTCTCTCCCTCTTTCTCTCTCTCTGACAAATAAATGAATAAAATCTAAATTTATTTTATATTTTACATTCAGTAGCATTCACTTTTGGTGTGTAGTTGCATGAGTTTTGATGAATGTATAGAGTTACATGATCACTCTCACAAATAAGATATAAAACAGTCCTAACACCCAGCAAAATTCCCTCTCACTTTATATTGAAACCTCACCTCATCTCTAACCTTTGGTGACACACCAATCTTTTCTCAATCCCTATAACTTTGCTTTTTTCCAGAGCCATATAAAAGGGATTTTATGAAGTTTGCAGCCTCTGAGTATGGCTTCTTTTATTTAGGGTAATGCATTGGAGTTCCATGCATTTGTCGTGTGCTTATCAAGAGTTCATTGCTTTTTATTATGAAGTGGTATTCTGTAGTACCACAGTTTGTTTATCCATTTCTAGTTGAAGGATATTTGGGATGATTTGCATTTTTTTGTGACTATGAAAAAAGTTATTGCTATGGACTGAATGCTCTTGCCCACCCCACCCCCCATTTATATGTTAAAATCCTAACTCTCAATGTGATGGTATTAGGAGATGGGGTCTTTGATAAATGATTTACTCATGAGGGTGGAGCCCTCATGAATGGGATTAGTGCCTTATAAAAGAGACCCCAGAGAATTTTCTCACTGCTTCTATCATGTGAGGACACAGGGAGAAGATGGCTGTTTGTAACAAAGTGGGCCCTCAGTAGACAGTGAACCTGCCAGCACTTTGATCTTGGACTCCTGAGGCTCCAGAACAGTGAGAAGTATCTGTTGTGCCAGTCCGCCAGTTCAGAGTATTCTGTTATATTAGCCCAGGTGGACTAAGACAGTTGTTATGAACCTTTGCCCACAGGTTCTTGTGAAAATAGACATGTTCATTTCTCTTAGGTAAATACCAGTAATGGGATTGCTAGATCACATGGCTAATGCTCCTTAACTTTATAAGAGACTGTCTTCCTGTTTTCCAAAGTAGCTACCATGCCATTTTGCCTTCACCAACAATGTAGGAGAGTCCTAGTTGCTCTTCATGCTCATCAGCACTTGGGCTTTTCAGTTTTATTGTTTAATCCATTTCAATAGGGATTATCTATATCTATAATGCTATCTGGAATGGAATATCTATAATTGTAATCTTGTGATTTTAATTTGTATTTTTCTAATGTTAATGATATTGAACATCTTTCTCATGTGTTTGACATTTGTATATCTTCTTTGGTGAAATACGTTTTTGAATCTTGTGCTAAGTTTTTTATTAGGCTGTTTATTTTTATTTTTGAGTTGGCATGGTAACTTTCTTATGCACTGTTTTTTCATATCTATGCAAGTCTATTTCTGGATCCTCTTATTCCAGACCATTAATCTACCTGTCTCTTCCTGGAGCAACACTACACTTTTTTTACTGTAACTGTTTTATTACTGTAATAATTTATTTCATTCATATACGACAAGTCCTGCTTTATTTTTTTTCAAAATATTCTCAGCTATTTTCAAATATTTATTACCAGATTAACTTTAGAATAATTTTGTCCAAGTTCTCCCCAAATTCTGTTGAGATGTTTACCTGAAGTGATATTGAATAAAATAAAATAATTTAGGAAAAATAACCCTTTATAGTACTATCTTCCAATCCAAGAAAAGACAGATCTTTTCCTTTATTAAAATCTTTATTTGCGTCTGATGGGTCAATTTTTTCCAGGTATTTGTATTTAGTCTGCTTTCATATTCATCATGCACAGTCAGGGATAAAATCAGAAATGAAAACAGGACACAGGACACTTTTTGGCAGAGCTCTGGTTCAGTCCCAAACCGGACAGGCTTGAGTCTGGACCATGACAATGATGTTTTTTACATCTGTCCTATTTTTGCTATTTGTACAACTTAGAGCATTAAATTTGAGGCTTAGAAAAGCAAATAGCCCCAGTTACAGTTAAGACGCCACCTCTTTATGCAGCCCATAACTCTTTTCAGTGAATGAAAACTCAGTTCTTTTTTAACCCAAGGGAGAGCTGACCTTTTACTGAGACATTCCAGAAGGAATCTGCATTGCCACTGTGGATTGCAGCAACTCATATGTAGCCAAACATTGTGACATTAAAAAGGACACTTTCCTACTTTTTAGTATAAACATAATCCCATGTGAACACTTTTTTATTTTCTTTTGAAAAAAGCTATTTACCTGATGTACAGAAGAATTCTTGTAGGGGTGCTTGGGAGGCTCAGTTGCTTAAGCATCCAACTCTTGATTTCAGCTCAGGTCATGATCTCAGGGATGTGAGATCGAGCCCCATGTCAGTTTCCACACTGGACATGGAGCCTACTTAAGTTTCTGTCTCTCCCTCTCACACTGTCCTCACCCTCACTCTGTAAAATAAACAAATCTTAAAAAAAAAAAAAAAAAAAAGATTCTGGGAGGCCTGGGTGGCTCAATCGGTTAAACATCTGCCTTCGGCTCAGGTCCTGGGATCAAGCCCCACATTGGGCTTTCTGCTTAACGGGGAGCCTATTTCTCCCTCTCCCTCTGCCTGCTGCTCTTCCTACTTGTTCTCTCTTTCTAACAAATTTTTAAAATCTTAAAAAAAAAAAAATTGTACCTCTCCCTCTCCCTATCTCTCTGCCCTTCCCCTACTCAAGGAAAAAAAAAATTTCTTATAAATAAGAATGCAAAACATTGGGGGCCAGCCAAGGTACCTGAACTCTCCCTCTTATTAATCAGTTGATCAAAGTAGTCAATTCAATTACTAGCTTCCTCTTGCTGACATTCTACATCTAGTCTTTGCTTCATTTTCAAGATCAGTTTCTATCATCAGTAATTTTAAAAAAAGAAAATCGCTGTTTTATATCTGACTTCAAGTTTCTTTCTCTTATTATGTTCATTTAGCCACCATATAGTACATCATTAGTTTTTTATGTAGTGTTCAATGATTCATTAGTTTGTATAACACCCAATTTTTATCACCACACACCCTCCTTAATACCCATCACCTGGTTACATCATCCCTTGACCCTCTCGCCTCTGAAAACCCGTTTGTTTCCCAGAATCCAGAGTCTCTCATGGTTTGTCTCCCTTTCTGATTTCCTCCCTTTCCCTATGATCTTCCATGCTATTCCTTATGCTTCACAGATGAGCGAAACCATACGATAATTCTTTTTCTCTGCTTGACTTATTTCACTTAGCATAATCCCCTCCAGTTCTATCCATGTCGATGAGAATGCTGGTATTCATCCTTTCTGATAGCTGAGTAATATTCCATTGTATATATGAACCACATCTTCTTTATCCATTAGTCTGTTGAAGGGCATCTCAGCTCCTTCCACAGTTTGACTATTATGGACATTGCTTCTATGAACATTGGGGTGCATGTGCCCCTTCTTTTCACTGCATCTGTATTTTTGGGACAAATACCTAGTAGTGCAGTTGTTGGGTTATAAAGTAGCTGACTACAAGTTTCTTAATAAACTTGTAATAATATGAGTATTCCCAGTTTCTATAAACAAGTTTGGTCCAAAAAAATTTTGCTTCCTGGAGTTTTCCCATTTTATAGAATTCAAATAAACACTTTAACTATGATAAAGGCTTAGCTTTCTACAAGACATCCCAAATTGCAATAATTTCAATGAGAAAGAAACTTGCTTATTTCTCTCTTATGCAAAAGTATGATCTGGTGTGAATAATCATCCTCATGAAATTGTCAGGGGTCCAGGCTCCTGCCTTACTGCCCTGCCATGGTTCAGGTATACCTGCTATGCGCATGGTCCAGTGACACAGTGACATTCCACAATAACATTCTTTTTTTTTAAAGACTTTATTTATTTATTTGACAGTCAGTAGGCAGAGAGGCAGGCAGAGAGAGAGGAAGGGAAGCAGGTTCCCTGCTGAGCAGGGAGCTCGATGCTGAGCAGGGAGCCCGATGCGGGGCTCAATCCCAGGACCCTGGGATCATGACCTGAGCCAAAGGCAGATGCTTAACCCACTGAGCCACCCAGGCGCCCCTCACAATAACATTCTTGCCATTAGACAAACAGGTAAGGGCAAAAGGAGGTGTGTCCTTTTCCTTTAATGACATAAATTTGGAAATTGCACATGCAACTTCCATGCATATCCGTTTGGCCAGTGTACTAGTTATTTTTGTTACATTAATAAATTGCCACCAAAATGTAGTGTTTTAAAACAACAAACATTTATCTCATGGTACATTTCATGGTATCTATGGGTCAGGAATATTGATATGGCTTCACTGGGTGTCTCTAGCTCAAGCGTTCTTGTGAAGTTAAGCTGTCAGCACAGGCTATGGTCTCAACTAAAGCTTTGACTGGGGGAAAACCCTCTTCCCAGATCACTCACTTGGGTGTGGACAGGACTCACTTCCTTGTGGGCTGTTGGACATAAGTCCCCACTTCCTTCCTACATTGACCTCTCCAGAGAGCAGCTCACAGTATGGCTGCTGACTTCCCTCAGAAGAAGTAAGTGAGGGAACAAAAGAGGGCACCCAGGATGGAAGACACAGTCATTTTAGAACCTAACCTTGGAAGTTAGAGTTCCCTTCTATTCTAACACAGAGTGCAAATAGGGATAGCCCAGTTTTCCCTAACCAGTTTGCTTTTTGCTCAATAAAACAATGAAGAATAAGAAAGATAGAAACCTTAGTTATCTAGGACACAGCAGACCACACAGCCAGGACTCAGTTATTCAGTCATATCCTAGCTATGAGGAAAGTCAAGAAATGTTATTTCTGTTTAATGCACCTGTATGCCCAGCTAAAAATTCTCTCTTAATCTGAGAAAAGGAAAAGATACTGAGGAACAAGTAGCAGCTTCTGCCCCCATAAGCCTTAAGAGATATTTTACAGGGCTTCTTGAGCTTCAGTCAGAATGGGCAAGGTTAGGCAGGAACATAAGAACCTCAAAACCTCTGCAACTAACTAAACTAAAGGTGAGCTCTTACAAAGCCACTGAAGGCTAGGACATGTCCTCAGACAACAGCCTCTCTGGGGGCAACTCCTATTCTAGGTTGTTTCACTTACTTCCACATGTGTTTTATCATCCCATGACCAGGGAAAGAGAGAGCAGGACAAGCAGGCACTGACCCCTAAGCTTCCACTCGGAGTGCCCAGTCTGAGCATCTCTGTTAAGATTTCACTGGCCAGCCTAAGTCATGTGGCCACACCCAACCAGTCCTAGAGAGGCAGTTTGGTGCCTGCTGTTGGCTACAGATCTGGGCTTCCATCCCAGCCTGCCACTCTGTGCCAGTGGGATCCCAGGTTTGGATGACAGACCATTAACTCATTTACAGCCAAGAACAGTTTTCAGTTTTAGCTCTGAATGAACTTATGAACTTGGAACTCATTCCAACAGCAAGGAACTAAAAGGACCACATATAAATTATATTGTTTACTTGTCAACATAGACCACCCACCTCTTAATTGCTTGGGTGCTTTGGTGACTTATTAAGTAACTTAGAAAACATTCTACACAATACATTTAACATGAAAAGTTGGAACAGTAGAAGCCAACATAAACATGAAATTTCTGTATTTTCTACAACAGCTGTTGTTTATGAGAATGGGACCCATAGTTTTTCTAAATGAGAATCATTCACACAAGTTTTCTGGTCCCAGATCATGTATCTTTCTTGTGGCATTATGTGGCTTTGGCATAGCTTCCTCCCACTCCTAGGATCATATGGTAATTAATGAGGTATTTGAGTTACTTTACATCACCTTTTCCAGACTACCCCAGAGTGCTCTTTGGCTGAAGAGAACAATACCTGAACATTGATACTTCTTCTACTCTTTTTCTAGATGTGACCATCTGTCTCCCTTCATCCACTATGATTGCTTCTCCATTTGGGGATGGTAATTCTAGCTGTTGTAATAAATAAATCTCAAAATCTCCATAGCTTCATATAATACTAGTTCATTTCTTATTTACTTAAAATCTCAAATTAATATTCCTGCTTGTCACCAATAGTAGGTTCCAACCCACAGAGGTATTTGGAGACCAGACTAAGAGAGAGCCCACCATCTTCAACAATGCTTCCAAGTTTGACATAGGTACCCACATCCCACCCAGCAAAGATAGAAGGAAAGAAATCAGAGAAAACACATCCCCTCTGTTTTGGTATTCTAGGGCTGTCATAACTAAATACCACAGGCTGGGTGGCTTAAACAACCATTTTTTTCTAATAGCTCTGGAGGATGGAAGTCCAAGATCAAGGCATTGGCAGGGTTGGGTTCTTCGGAGGCAGCCATCTTCTCCCTGTACCTTCACATGGTCTTTTCTCTGTGTGTCTGTGTCCTACTTTATCCCTCTCATAAGGACAGCAGTTATTTTGGATTAAAGCCTACCCTCTCACCTCATTTAACCTTAATTACCTCTCAAAAGATTTACCTCTAACAGTTATATTCTGAGGTACTGGGCATTAGGACTTCAACAGAAGAATTTTGGAGAGAGACAGTTCAGTTCATAACATATTATGAATCACATTAGACTAATAAATGGTCTTCGTCAAAGTAACTGACCAAAGCCAATCACAGAGCCCCACCTGAAGGAAGGGCAGTTGAGAAGTGCACTCTGTGCTTGGCAGCACTCGCCAGCAACAACTCCCCACGATGGCTTGGGAAGCATGAGTCATAGGTGGACATCTAGCCAGCTCTGCCACACCAGGAATGCTTTCCTGTGGGTCTCTTTCTCCTAACTGCCCCAAATGTCATATTCAGATTGTTCAGCACAGGGAACCAAACCCTCCAGAGGATTCTCATAGAATGTTAAAGTAAGTCAGCTCACTGTACGCACTTCCTTTTTGTTTTTAATTTTTTTTTAAGATTTTATTTGACAGTGATCACAAGGAGGCAGAGAGGCAGGCAGAGAGAGAAGGAAGCAGGCTCCCCACTGAGCAGAGAGCCTGACGAAGGGCTTGATCCCAGGACCCCAGAATCATGACCTGAGCCAAAGGCAGAGGCTTTAACCCACTGAGCCACCTAGGCACCCCTCACTGCAGGCATTTCTATACTTATGTCATGTGATGACGAAGACAGTTTTTTGCATTGCATACTTAATGCAGATTAGACTTTTTTTTTCTTTTTTTTAATATAATTTTTTATTTTTTATAAACATATATTTTTATCCCCAGGGGTACAGGTCTGTGAATCACCAGGTTTACACACTTCACAGCACTCACCAAAGCACATACCCTTCCCAATGTCCATAATCCCACCCCCTTCTCCCAAACCCCCTCCCCCCAGCAACCCTAAGATTAGACTTTTTAAATGTTCAGTTACACATTGAGATAGTATTTACTGTCTTTGCTGCCATCATCCAACAAAAAGCAAATGGTGTAGCTAAAAGAGAGAGAGCTGGGAGAGCTAGGGCTACTGAAAAAGACCATCCATAATCCACAGCCAGTGCAAGATCATTCCAAATGCGTGTCATAATCCTCATCCTTATATTCCAACCTCTCAGAAATGTCATCCCTCATAGAATTCTGATTTCCCAGATGTCTATACAACACTAGCTGATGCCAGGATCCATCTTGATGAATCACAGTTTAAATACCAGTTGATAGGGTTCAGATAGCCACAAGCTCCTATTCAAGCTAACAGTTAATAAATGGAGACTTTCAAAGTTATACAATATATTCAAATGCATATACTGTATTTGTAAATGTAACAAAGCAAGCAGAGATTTCATCTCACTATATGAACATTTTCCTTATTTTAGGTCATTACATTTCTACCCCAGGATTCCTTCAAATGCTGTAAATGTTGTGTCCTTTTGGACTATAACACTCCAACCATCCATATTATATCCTGAGCCATCACTGTTGTTTTGGGGTTTTTTCGGTGGGAGGGAGGGTTGCTCTCTCCTTAAATGTCTTCAAGTTTGTCAGGCTCTAAGTTTCCCAAGTAAAATTCACTTTTACTTCTCTGATCCCAAAGATTTCTATCATTGAATTCTAATAAAATTGTTGCATTCCCAAAAAATCTGTAACAGTAATTCTGAAAAGAAACTGTGGGACCCTAGGAAAATTTGTATTTTTCACAAAGCAGACCCTTGAGGGAAGGGTAGAGGGTTCATCAAAATCTTGGGTGGGAGGGGAGAAAAGACAACATATACAATTTGAAAGTGCTTTTAATTGAGAAGGGACACCCAAGAGCAACCAACATAAAAGCATGTTCCTTGGTTCATCTGTCTCCTTCCCACATGAAGAAATAGGGAATGACTTCGCAAGAGCCCTTCTTCCTCTGGGGAGGGAGCGGTATTTCCCTCAATGTAGAGTGGTCTTCCCTGCCTCGCCCTATTAATGCACAATGGACTCATGAATAAATGGCCATGGGGGCAGGGATGGAAGTTATGCATGGACTCAGCAACATGAACTTGTATTCATCAGGGCTGATCTGGCTCTGGCCCCTGCTGAGCACCCAGTCTTCCAGCAACAGAGACTAACACTGAGTCTGGGTATGGATTACCTGGGGTAATCTGCTAACTGCCTGCTGTTAGGTTAATTACATTAGACTGCTTCTTTCATGGAAGGGGCAACATTTAGTGGAATAAACACTCACTCTGATATAGATTTGCCTTCCTTGCATGAAATGCATCTGTCTAAATATCTTATCTATAGTCATGGTATTCCACATAATATTGTTTCTGATCAAAGAATTCTCTTCACAGCTAATGAAGAGTGGCAGTGGGCCAGTCCTCATGAAATTCACTGGTCTCACCTTGTTCTCCACCATTCTGAAGCTTACTTACTAGAAGGGTAAAATGGCCCTTTGAAGATTCGATTACCATGCAAGCTGGGTACCCTGAAGGGCTGGGACCAGAGTTTCCAGAATTCTGGCTACATATGTTCTGAATCAGTGTCTGATATATGGTGCTGTTTCTTCCGTAGACAGAATTCATGGATCCAGAAATTAAGGGGGTAGAAATTGGAGTATCTTGATTCACTATTTCATCTAGTGATCCACCAGCAAAATTTTTGTTTCCTATTCCTGTAACTTTATATCTTGCTGGTCTAGAGACCTAAATTGCAGAGAGAGAAATGCTTGCACTAGGAAACACAACAATGATCCCCTTGAACTGGAAGTTAAAAATGCCACCCAGCCATGGTAAGCTTCTTATGTCTCTGATTGAACAGGAAAAGAAAGTAGTTACTATGCTGGCTGGGGTGATTGATCCTAGCTAATAAAGACTCTGATACTGGCTTCAGCCATTGGGTGAAATGTGGTGTTATTCACCGCAGGAGGCACAAGTCTAAATAGAATGGAAATAAGAATTCTCTCTTGGGGATCTGCCCTATAGAAGACTTTGATGGAGTGGGAGACGCCTCCCGGTACTACTGTCCCAATCCCCAGTGCCAGCACAAACCACGAAAGTCAGGAGAAGCCACAGGACATCATGGATGTGGTAGAAGACTATGCTAAAGAAAGATATGTAGAACCGTTAGTAATACAGTCACAAGAAAAACCAGATTGAGTTTTGGTTTCATCTAGTGACTTTAACAGTATGCAAAGCTGAAGGACTTGTTTGGGTGCGTGCAAGTGTTCATACAAGTAGAGCTAAAGGAAGCAGTGTTTCATAGTCCTATGTCAGCAACAGTTTAATGTCCAGGCCCTCATGGCAATGGGAGACCAAGCAAGCAAGCAGATGGTTAAATTTGCTGCCAACATTAACAAAGAGAGCATCATAGATGTAGAAGGTGTAGTGAAAAAGTGAATCAGAAAATTGGAAGCTGTACATAGCAAGACGTAGAGTTACATGTTCAAAAGATTTATGTGATCAGTTTGACTGAACCCCTCCTGCCTTTGCAGCTGAATGATGCTGTTGGACCTGAAGTGGAAGGAGAAGAGGAAGGAAGAGCTACAGTTAACCAGGATAGAGTCCTTGATCTTAGGACTTATCAACTAGTTAAGCAGTCTTCCCTTTCCAGTCTGGCATCTGCCATTTTTTTTTAAGATTTTCTTTTTTTAAAGATTTATTTTATTTATTTATTTGACGCAAAGAGAGAGTCACAAATAGGCAGAGAGGCAGACAGAGAGAAGTGGGGAAGCAGACTTCCTGCTGAGCAGAGAGCCCAATGGGCTCTCAATCCCAGGACCCTGAGATCATGATCTGAGCCGAAGGCAGAGGCCCACTGAGCCATCCAGGCACCCCTGGCATCTGCCATTTTTTTCTGAGAAATTTAATTAACAAAGGTTTTAGGGAGACCCAAACTCCTAAAATTATCTCAGTTGACAGTGAAGGAGAAGTCAAGGTATTTACTGTGCCATATTTTAAAAATATTGCATAGTTGGCCAGTCCCAACAGCTGTACAAGCAAATGTGTATTTGTGCTTATTTTGAGAAGGTTTTCTGTATTGGACCAGTATTCAGAGCTGTAGACTCAAACAGCCATGGACATTTAATTTGTTGGTATGGATATTGAAATGGCTTTTTTTTTTTAAGATGTTATTTATTTATTTGACAGACAGAGATCACAGGTAGGCAGACAGGCAGGCAGAGAGAGAGGAAGGGAAGCAGACTCCCTGCAGAGCAGAGACCCCCAATGCAGGGCTTGATCCCAGGACTCTGGGATGAGGGCCTGAGCCAAAGGCAGAGGATTTACCCCACTGAGCCACCCAGGAGCCCTACTGAAATGGCTTTTAATTACCATTACCATGACATTGTGGAAGAAATTGTTGAGACCTTAATACAAACATTCAAAGGACTCCCAGAAAGGTTGAAAACTAAAATTCAGTGAATAAACAATTTCTGTGTGAGCCATTCAAACTTTTGGAGCCAACTTTAAGACTTGAGTATTGTGAAGTGTAGGCTATGCTTAAGGAAGCTGTAATTAAAATGGGAGATGAAGATCTGAGTACACCCAATGGAAAACTGTTGTGTCATTTGGTGAAAGAAAAGCATGATACAGACTTTTATATTCTTGTTAAATATCCATTGGTTATAAGACCTTTCTATACCATGCCCGACCCAAGAAATCTTAAAACAGTCCAACTCTTACAGTATATTAATGAGAGAAAAAGAAATACTATCAGGAACTCAAAGAACACATGATCCTCATCTGTTAACAGAGTGAGCCTTACCTCATGGAATTGACTTGGAGAAAATTAAGGCATACATTGATTCCTTCTGCTTTGGAACGCCTTCTCATGCCAGTGGAGGTCTTGGGTTGGAATGAGTGATGATGCTTTTTTTGGGATAGCACAATGTTCATGAGACCTCAGTGTTCCCTGGTCATCCCAAACAACTCACTCCTTAAAGAAAGCCATGCTTTTTAAATTATTTCCAGTAACTTGCTATTGATCAAGTTATCCCTTAGCTACTTAAAATATGCAGTGGAGTAAATATCCTATCTAAAGTGCCACAATTACTTGGATTAATTCACTGTAGGTTACTTTAAAAGAGCAGATTTTTTAAATTACTAACAAAAAAAATAAAAATAAAAAATAAAAAAAGAGCAGATTTTTGTAACTTTGGGCATGCTTCAGTATGAAATTGTTGAACATTTTAATGAAAAATTCTTATGGTTATGTTAAAAATTCATGTTGCATTACTACAATAAATGTTAATAATTTTAAGCATTTAAAAAAAAAAAAAGAAAGAATTTTCTCTTGGACTTGCTACAACCCAGAAGAAATATCAAGTGCAGATATGTGTTTGGAGTCCACAGAGGAGATCAAGTTTCTAGATACTGTTTTCCAAGTCACTGACATACAGGTGATTTTGAAAGCCATGGGACTGAATGGGATCATATAAGGAGAGAAAGATAGTGAAGACGACCCAAAACTAAGCCCCAGGACTCCAACATTCTGAGATTGAGGAAAGGAGGAGAAGGAGCCAGGGAAAGATGAAGAAACAAAAGGTATTATTGCAGAAAGAAAATTAAAGAAGTGTGGGACACAGAGGTTGAAAGGGGAAAGAATTTTAGAAAGCAAACTGTCACCCAAAGATGGATTCAGAAAAGGAAAGAGAAGTGACCTGTAATTGGAGGACAAATTGGAGAACACTGAACACCTTGACAGGTGCAGGCTCAGCAGAATGGTGGAGGCAGAAGATGAATTGGGGTGTGTTAGTTATTTCTTGCTATGTAACACACTGCCACAACTTGATCAACTTAAAACAATACAGACTTATAATCTCACAGTTTCCATGGGTTGGGATCTGGACACAGGCTGACTGGGTTTTCTGCCCAGGGTCTCACCAAACTGCATTCAGGTGTCAGCCAGGGTTAGAACCTCATTCTGAGCTTAGCTCCTCTTCCAAGCTCAGTGCTTACAAGTAGAATTGCATTCCTTGCAACTGCAGGTCTGAGACTCAGCTTCTAGAAGCTTCCCACCATTCCCTACCATGTTGCCTTCTCCACAGCATGGACTTTGCTTCTTTTAGGCCAGCAGAAGATTCTGGCTTTCAATCTCTGACTTCAGGAAAGGCCAGTCCTCCCTTACAGGGTGCTCTTATTGGCCCAGACCCACCCTGAATAATTTTACCTTTTAATGAATTCAAAATCAATTGATTAGTGATTCAATGACAGGAATGAAATCCCACCATATCCACAGTTCCATTTACATGCACAGGAAGAAACTATGAGGGTGTGTGCATGAAGGGGGTAGAATTTTCCAGGGCCATATTAGAACTCTGCCTAGGACAAAGAAGGATTGAGAGGTTTGGAAAACACTGATTTAATAAACTGATGATACCTCTGCTCCATCCTGAGTACCTTACCCAGGCGCCAAACACTTCTTATTATTGATCTCTAGAATGACTTTATGAGGCAGGTCCTATTATTAGTCCCATTTTACAAATGGGTAAATTAGGATTCAGAGAATTTGATGACTTCCTAAAGTCATGCTACTATTAAGAGCACCAGAGTTCAAATTAGGTCCATTCTCCAGCAGAGGTCCTTTGTATGGTGTTGCCTTATTGAAGACAGTTATAAATAAGGATGAAATGAAATAAGTCTATGGCCAGAGCTCTTTAGGAACACAGTCACAAGTGACATGTAAGATCCTCAAAGTTCAAATGTTGGCCTCGTCTTTGTTCCACCCTCCTTCTTTGGTCCCCTCTTCATCCTTCATGGCTGTACCTCTCTATTCTCCGACTCCTGCCACATCTCTGGGATCAGCTCTCTTTGTCACCTTCTCATTAACATAGGGCCTCTATATCATACATGGGTTACTATGACAACCATGAAAATTTCCCTGGCTTCTAGGTCCTTTTAAAACCCAGCTGGACCAAAGAATCTTCTCTAAATAGCATTTGGATTTTTTTTGCCTCCTACCCAACATTCTTGCTCTGTCTGCCTCCAGAGCTACCACTCCTTCCCGCCTGGCTGCTCTGGGAAGTGTTTTATGCCTCAGCCACCCACAGCCTTTGACCAGGAACCATTCAAAAACCTGAATAGAGTAATTGTTAGTTGACCAGACAAACTAAGGGGAGCTAAATCATTCTGCGAGCACTAAAGGTGGAATCTGTAAATGCTTGCTCAGGCTTCCAGGGCCAATATAAATCCAGATATGGTATCCCCTGCCCCCCATATGGCTCCATTCTGAGACTGTATTGAGAATGTCCACAGTTCTTTGCTCCTCCTCCCCATGAAGCCCCTTTATTTGAACCAGCTCAAGGGGGAATAAATACCTACTCCAAGTCTCCCAATACCCAGAAAGAGGACTCATGCTTAATTGTTAGCTCAAAACTCAACCTCCCTTGATAGGATAAGGGGAAATGGGGGGGGATATTTTTTTATTAGGTACAGAGTTTCAGTATGGAAAGATTTAAAAAGTCCTGGACATGGTTGGTAATAATGGCTTCACAACAATATGAACATACTTAATGCATTAAACTGTACACTAAAATTAGTTAAAAGGATAAATCTTGTTATGTGTATTTTTTAAAGATTTTATTTATTTATTTGACAGAGAGCGAGATCACAAGTAGGCAGAGAGGCAGACAGAGAGAGCAGGAGAAGCAGACTCCCTGCTGAGCAGAGAGCCCCGATGTGGGGCTCAATCCCAGGACCCTGAGATCATGACCTGAGCCGAAAGCAGAGGCTTAACCCACTGAGCCACCCAGGCACCCCCTTATTGTGTGCATTTTACCACAATTTATAAATAAACAAATAAACGTTCATCCTTGCTTTCTATATTCTTTCTCAACCAGCCCCTTCCAATCCTGTGCCATCTCTTACCACTTGCTCACAGTGGCCTTCTTGTCCCTGACCGCCCCTCTGAACTTATGGGCCTCCAAGCCTTTTCTTCTGCTTGTCCATCCACCTTGAAGCCGGACACATTCTACTCTAATTACTAACATATTCTTTAAGACTCAGTTTAAGACATTTATTCCATGAAACCCTGCTAAATTGTTCCACCTTGGAAAGTGACTTTCCCTTACTTAGAGTTAACTACTTAGTCTTCGCGCAGATCCTCTTTTGCGCTATCACACATTTGCTATTATCTCATCTTGGATGTGCAGGTTCCACACATATCTGTATGTACCAGAAAACACTACAGTAAGATTATAAGCTTGCTGAGGGTGAGGATTTATTCCTGAATAATCTTCCAATACCCACTCATTGAAGGTTTGCTATGGCTTACTTTGGGGAAACCCCTCAAAAAATGGCTATGATCTTAGCAGTCAAGGAACTTTTTAAAAAAATTATTGTGATACATATACAAAACAAAATTTACCCTTTTAGTTATTTTAAGTGTACATTTCTGTGGCATTAAGTAATTCACAATTATCTATCTCCAGAACTTACTCATATTCCCGGAGAGGGAGTCAAGATGGCGGAGAAGTAGCAGGCTGAAACTACATCAGCTAGCAGGAGATCAGCTAGATAGCTTATCTAAAGATTGCAAACACCTGCAAATCCATCGGCAGATGGAAGAGAAGAACAGCAATTCTAGAAACAGAAAAACAACCACTTTCTGAAAGGTAGGACTGACAAAGAAGTGAATCCAAAGCGACAAGAAGATAGACCCCAGGGGGAGGGGCCGGCTCCCGGCAAGCTGCAGAGCAATGGAGCACAAAATCGGGACTTTTAAAGGTCTGTTCTGCTGGGGACATCGCTCCAGAGGCTAAACCGGGACGAAGCCCACGCGGGGTCAGCATGGCCTCAGGTCCCACAGGGTCACAGAAGGATCGGGGGTGTCTGAGTGTCACAGAGCTTGTGGGTATTTGAACGGGAAAACCGGCTACAGAGAGCCAACAGTAAGCTCACAGCTCGGGGATACCTTGAACCGGTCGCAGGCTCGGTGAGCTCGGAGCGCAGCCGGAGGTCAGGCAGATGGGAGTGAGTAACTGGGTGCTGTTCTCTGAGGGCGCACTGAGGAGTGGGGCCCGGGCTCTCGGCTCCTCCGGGCTGGAGACCAGGAGGCCGCCATTTGTATTCCCGTCCTCTGGAACTCTACAGAAAGCACTCAGGGAACAAAAGCTTCGAAAGCAAACCCAAGCGGATTATGCAGCCCGGCCCCTGGTAAGGGTGGTGCAATTCCGCCTGGGGCAAAGACACTTAAGAATCACTACAACAGGCTCCTCCCCCAGAAGATCAACAAGAAATCCAGCCAAGACCAAGTTCACCTACCAAGGAGTGCAGTTTCAATACCAAGGAGAGCAGCAGAACTCCAGAGGAGGTGAAAGCAAAGCATGGAACTCATGGCTTTCTCCCTGTGATTTTTTAGTCTTGCAGTTAATTTAATATTTTTTCTTTTTTATTTTTTTTCTCTTCTTCTGCTAAAATTTTTTTTAACTTTTACTCTTTTCTTTTTTAACGTTTTTTAACTAGTTTATCTAATGTATATATATTTTCTTTTTTATTCATTTTCTTTTATTCATTTTCTTTATTCATTTTCTTTTTTTAATTCTTTTTTTTTTCCTTTTCCTTTCTATCTTTCTGAATCTCTTTTTATCCCCTTTCTCCCCCCTCACGATTTGGGATCTCTTTTGATTTGGTTAAGCATATTTTCCTAGGGTTGTTGCCACCCTTTTAGTATTTTAATTGCTCCTTCATATACTATTATCTGGACAAAATGACAAGGCGGAAAAATTCACCACAAAAAAAAAGAACAAGAGTCAGTACCGAAGGCTAGCGACCTAATCAATACAGACATTGGTAATATGTCAGATCTAGAGGTCAGAATGACAATTCTCAAGGTTTTAGCCGGGCTCGAAAAAAGCATGGACGATATTAGAGAAACACTCTCGGGAGACATAAAAGCCCTTTCTGGAGAAATAAAAGAAATAAAATCTAACCAAGTTGAAATCAAAAAAGCTATTAATGAGGTGCAATAAAAAATGGAGGCTCTCACTGCTAGGATAAATGAGGCAGAAGAAAGAATTAGAGATATAGAAGGCCAAATGACAGAGAATAAAGAAGCTGAGCAAAAGAGGGACAAACAGCTACTGGACCATGAGGGGAGAATTCAAGAGATAAGTGACACCATAAGACGAAACAACATTAGAATAATTGGGATTCCAGAAGAAGAAGAGAGAGGGGAGCAGAAGGTACACTGGAGAGAATTATTGGGGAGAATTTCCCCAAAATTGCAAAGGGAGCAAGCATCAAAATTCAGGAGGTTCAGAGAACACTTCTCAAAATCAATAAGAATAGGCCCACACGCTGTCACCTTATAGTAAAATTTACAAGCCTTAGTGACAAAGAGAAAATTCTGAGAGCAGCCCAGGAAAAGAAGTCTGTAACATACAATGGTAAAAATATTAGATTGGCAGCAGACTTATCCACAGAGACCTGGCAGGCCAGGAAGAGCTGGCATGATATATTCAGAGCACTAAACGAGAAAAACATGCAGCCAAGAATACTGTATCCAGCTAGGCTATCATTGAAAATAGTAGGAGAGATTAAAAGCTTCCAGGACAAACAAAAACTGAAAGAATTTGCAAACACCAAATCAGCTCTACAGGAAATATTGAAAGGGGTCCTCTAAGCAAAGAGAGAGCCTACAAGTGGTAGATCAGAAAGGAACAGAGACAATATACAGTAAAAGTCACCTTACAGGCAGTACAATGGCACTAAAATCATATCTCTCAATAGTTACCCTGAATGTAAATGGGCTAAATGCCCCAATCAAAAGACACAGGGTATCAGAATGGATAAAAAAACAAAACCCATCTATATGTTGCCTACAAGAAACTCATTTTAAGCCCGAAGTCACCTCCAGATTTAAAGTGAGGGGGTGGCAAAGAATTTACCATGCTAATGGACATCAGAAGAAAGCAGGAGTGGCAATCCTTCTATCAGATCAATTAGATTTTAAGCCAAAGACTATAATAAGAGATGAGGAAGGACACTATATCATACTCAAAGTGTCTGTCCAACAAGAAGATCTAACAATTTTAAATATCTATGCCCCCAACGTGGGAGCAGCCAACTATCTAAGCCAATTAATAACAAAATCAAAGAAACACATCAACACTAATACAATAATAGTAGGGGACTTTAACACTCCCCTCACTGAAATGGACAGATCATCCAAGCAAAAGATCAACAAGGAAATAAAGGCCTTAAATGACACACTGGACCAGATGGACATCACAGATATATTCAGAACATTTCATCCCAAAGCAACAGAATACACATTCTTCTCTAGTGCACATGGAACATTCTCCAGAATAGATCACATCCTCGGTCCTAAATCAGGACTCAACCGGTATCAAAAGATGGGGACCATTCCCTGCATATTTTCAGACCACAATGCTCTGAAACTAGAACTCAACCACAAGAGGAAGTTTGGAAAGAACCCAAATACATGGAGACTAAACAACATTCTTCTAAAGAATGAATGGGTCAACCAGGAAATTAAAGAAGAATTGAAAAAAATCATGGAAATAAATGATAATGAAAATACAATGGTTCAAAATCTGTGGGACACAACAAAGGCAGTCCTGAGAGGAAAATATATAGCAGTACAAGCCTTTCTCAAGAAACAAGAAAGGTCTCAGGTACACAACCTAACCCTACACCTAAAGGACCTGGAGAAAGAACAAGAAAGAAGCCCTAAGCCAAGCAGGAGAAGAGAAATCGTAAAGATCAGAGCAGAAATCAATGAAATAGAAACCAAAAAAACAATAGAACAAATCAACGAAAGTAGGAGCTGGTTCTTTGAAAGAATTAATAAAATTGATAAACCCCTGGCCCGACTTATCAAAAAGAAAAGAGAAAGGACCCAAATAAATAAAATCATGAATGAAAGAGGAGAGATCACAACTAACACCAAAGAAATAAAAACAATTATAAGAACATACTATGAGCAACTCTACACCAACAAATTTGACAATCTGGAAGAAATGGATGCATTCCTAGAAACATATAAACTACCACAACTGAACCAGGAAGAAATAGAAAGCCTGAACAGACCCATGACCAGAAAGGAGATTGAAACAGTCATTAAAAATCTCCAAACAAACAAAAGCCCAGGGCCAGACAGCTTCCCAGGGGAATTCTACCAAACACCTAAAGAAGAACTAATTCCTAGTCTCCTGAAACTGTTCCAAAAAATAGAAATGGAAGGAAAACTTCCAAACTCATTTTATGAGGCCAGCATCACCTTGATCCCAAAACCAGACAAGGATCCCATCAAAAAAGAGAGCTATAGACCAATATCCTTGATGAACACAGATGCAAAAATTCTCACCAAAATACTAGCCAATAGGATTCAACAGTACATTAAAAAGATTATTCACCACGACCAAGTGGGATTTATTCCAGGGCTGCAAGGTTGGTTCAACATCCGCAAATCAGTCAATGTGATACAACACATCAATAAAAGAAAGAACAAGAACCATATGATAGTCTCCATAGATGCTGAAAAAGCATTTGACAAAGTACAGCATCCCTTCCTGATCAAAACCCTTCAAAGTGTAGGGATAGAGGGTACATACCTCAATATCATCAAAGCCATCTATGAAAACCCACCGCAAATATCATTCTCAATGGAGAAAAACTGAAAGCTTTTCCGCTAAGGTCAGGAATTATCACCACTGCTATTCAACATAATACTAGAAATCCTAGCCTCAGCAATCAGACAACAAAAGGAAATTAAAGGCATCCAAATCGGCAAAGAAGTAGTCAAACTATCACTCTTCACAGATGATATGATACTATATGTGGAAAACCCAAAAGACTCCACTCCAAAACTGCTAGAACTTGTACAGGAATCCAGTAAAGTGTCAGGATATAAAATCAATGCACAGAAATCAGTTGTCTACACCAACAACAAGAGAGAAGAAAGAGAAATCAAGGAGTCAATCCCATTTACAATTGCACCCCAAACCATAAGATACCTAGGAATAAACCTAACCAAAGAGGCACAGAATCTATACTCAGAAAACTATAAAGTACTCATGAAAGAAATTGAGGAAGACACAAAGAAATGGAAAAATGCTCCATGCTCCTGGATTGGAAGAATAAATATTGTGAAAAGGTCTATGCTACCTAAAGCAATCTACACATTTAATGCAATTCCTATCAAAGTACCATCCATCTTTTTCAAAGAAATGGAACAAATAATTCTAAAATTTATATGGAACCAGAAAAGACCTCGAATAGCCAAAGGGATATTGAAAAAGAAAGCCAAAGTTAGTGGCATCACAATTCCGGACTTTAAGCTCTATTACAAAGCTGTCATCATCAAAACAGTATGGTTCTGGCACAAAAACAGACACATAGATCAATGGAACAGAATAGAGAGCCCAGAAATAGACCCTCAACTCTATGGTCAACCAATCTTCGACAAAGCAGGAAAGAATGTCCAATGGAAAAAAGACAGCCTCAATGTGTGAAATGTGAGGATGAAGGACCTCAATGTGCGAAAGGAATCCATCAAAATCCTTGAGGAGAACACAGGCAGCAACCTCTTCGACCACAGCCGCAGCAACATCTTCCTAGGAACATCGCCAAAGGCAAGGGAAGCAAGGGCAAAAATGGAACTATTGGGATTTTATCAAGATCAAAAGCTTTTGCACAGCGAAGGAAACAGTTAACAAAACCAAAAGACAACTGACAGAATGGGAGAAGATATTTGCAAACAACATATCAGATAAAGGACTAGTGTCCAAAATCTATAACGAACTTAGCAAACTCAACACTCAAAGAACAAATAATCCAATCAAGAAATGGGCAGAGGACATGAACAGACATTTCTGCAATGCAGACATCCAGATGGCCAACAAACACGTGAAAAAGTGCTCCATATCACTTGGCATCAGGGAAATACAAATAAAACCACAATGAGATATCACCTCACACCATTCAGAATGGCTAAAATCAACAAGTCAGGAAATGACAGATGCTGGCAAGGATGCGGAGAAAGGGGACCCCTCCTACACTGTTGGTGGGAATGCAAGCTGGTGCAACCACTCTGGAAAACAGCATGGAAATTCCTCAAAATGTTGAAAATAGAACTGCCCTATGACCCAGCAATTGCACTACTTAGGGTATTTACCCTAAAGATACAAACGTAGTGATCCGAAGGGGCACGTGCACCCGAATGTTTATAGCAGCAATGTCCACAATAGCCAAACTATGGAAAGAAGCTAGATGTCCATCAACAGATGAGTGGATAAAGAAGATGTGGTATATATACACAATGGAATACTATGCAGCCATCAAAAGAAATAAAATCTTGCCATTTGCGACAACATGGATGGAACTAGAGCATATCATGCTTAGCGAAATAAGTCAAGCGGAGAAAGACAACTATCATATGATCTCCCTGATATGAGGAAGTGGTGATGCAACATGGGGGCTTAAGTGGGTAGGAGAAGAATAAATGAAACAAGATGGGATTGGGAGGGAGACAAACCATAAGTGTCTCTTAATCTCACAAAACAAACTGAGGGTTGCTGGGGGGGAGGGGGTTAGGAGAATGGGGGTAGGGTTATGGACATTGGGGAGGGTATGTGCTTTGGTGAGTGCTGTGAAGTGTGTAAACCTGGCGATTCACAGACCTGTACCCCTGGGGATAAAAATATATGTTTATAAAAAATAAAAAATTATTAAAAATAAAAAAAGAACTTACTCTTATTCCCAAACTGAAACCCTATACCTATCAAGCAAAAATTCTACATTCCTTCTTCCTCATTCTATTTTCTGTCTCCTTGAGTTTGGCTAGGTACCTTATATAAGTGGAGTCATATAATACTTGTCTTTTTGTGACAGGCTTATTTCATTTAGCAAAATGTCCTCAACGTTCATCCACGTTGTAGCATGTGTCAGAGTTTTCTTTCTTTTAAAGGACAAATAATGTCCCAATGTATGGAAATACATTTCATTTTCTATTCATCACCAGTGGACATTGGGTTCTTTCTTTTTCCTACTGTAAGTAATGCTGCTACGAATATGTACAAATATCTGTTAGAGTCCCTGCTTTCAATTCTTAGAAGTAGAATTGTTGGATCATATGTTAATACTGTGATTAGTGTTTTGAGGTCAAGAATCCTCTAAGTATCCAAGGACACAGCCAGTGTGTACAAAACCTTCAAGACTAACTAGCAGAAAGAGGTTTCTAATTGGTCCCAGAACATGGTAGCCATGCAAAGCCTGACTCTACCATAGGGATGACCTTGAACACATACCTTAAAATGAACCCATCAATACAAATACAGTCTATATAAAGTGTTACTTTTTCCATTCCAAGATTCATATTGCCCTCACATTTTAGCATCTCTAAAATCAGCATGTGTTATATTTGGTAGCATACAATATTTTAAAGTTAACATTTTTTCCCCTTAGTGGGACATAAAAGATTCATGCATTCTTACAAATAGTGGATCCTTAGGGTCCAAATACAGCACCAGTTACGGTGAAAACAGATAGCACCCTAAGCAGAGATTACTTGCACTTTCCTTCATTATGTTGTACAGTAATGACTATAAAAAGGTAATCAAAAGTCAAGAAAAGAGAAACCATGAAGGGTTTGACCCACTAAGGAAGGTTTCTTGGAGGAGACAGGATTTGTGCTAATTATTCAGAATGGATAACTCAGGATAAACTTAGGATAGAGGGGAAAGCATTTGATAGAGAAGAGCCTAGCAGATCAAAAGCAAGGAGATAGGAGCAATTAAATCCTAATTAAGGGTGAGTAGGAGGAAGGAATATTATCATGGATACTGGCTTAATCAAATTTCTGAAGTGAGATCAATGAAATAAGTGAAACAGAGAAAGGCAAATATTGTATGATCTCTCTTATACGTAGAATTTTTTTTTAAAGATGAAAATGAGCTCATAGATACCAAGACTAGATTGGTGATTATCAGAGGTGACAGGTGGAGGTGTGTGAAATGGATGAAGGGAATCAAAAGTTACAAACTATAGAGTATTATGCCTCCATCAGAAAGGATGAATACTCAACTTTTGTATCAACATGCATGGGACTGGACGAGATTACGCTGAGTGAAATAAGTCAAGCAGAGAGAGTCAATTATCTATGGTTTTGCTTATTTGTGGAGCATAAGGAATAACACAGAGGACATGGGGAGATGGAGAGGAGAAGGGAGTTGGGGGAAATTGAAGGGAGGAATAAACCATGAGAGACTGGGGACTCTGAGGAACTAACTGAGGGTTTTGGAGCGGAGGGAGGATGGGAGGTTGAGTGAGTCTGGTGGTGGGTATTGTGGAGGACACGTATTGCATGGAGCACTGGGTGTGGTGCATAAACAATGAATTCTGGAACACTGAAAAGAAATTTTAAAAATAAATAAAAAAAAATTTTTAAAGTTAGCCATAGTCAGATAAGTTTAAAAAATGACAAATAAAGAAAAAAAAATGAAGTAGGAATAGGATTAACTAAACATCTTAAATGATCTGAGAATTCCTGCAAGGATGTGTGTTGCATATTTAGTCTTCAAAACAGGGAATAATAATAGTGATAAAGATATAATTCTAAAATATACCACTGTTAACATCTTTTAAAAAAGTTACAAACTTCCAGTTATAAAATAAATGTCACAGGATATAATGTGCAGAATGTAACTATAATTAATAATACTGTACTACACATTTGAAAGTTGCTGAGAGTAGATTTAAAGTCCTCATCACAAGAAGAATAAATTTGCAACTATGTATGGCAACAGATGTTAACTAGACTTTTGTGGAAATCATTTCACAGTAAAACAAAATTTCTTTTTCTTTCTTTCTTTCTTTCTTTCTTTCTTTCTTTCTTTCTTTCTAAGAGAAAGAGAGAGCTGGAGGAGATGGGCACAGGGAGAGACAGAATTTTAGGCATGCTATACTCTCAGTCTGGAGCCCAACATGGGGCTTGATCTCATGATCCTGAGATAATGACCTGAATGAAATCAAGAATCAGACACACAACCAGATGAACCATCCAGGTGTCCCAACAAAATTGGGGGGGGGGGAGCAGTAAATAAACAAACAATTCGATTAAAAAATAACAAAGTCTTGAACAGACATTTCACCAGAGAAGTTATATAGATGTATATAGATGATAAGTACATGAAAATCTGTTCAAAATTATTAGTCATTAGGGAAGTGCAAAATAAAGTCATAATGAGATATTTGAGATAATACTATACCTTAATTAAAATAGCTAAAATTTAAAAAAATAATGAAAATACCAAATGCTGGCAAGGAGGTGGAGATAGTGGATCTCTCAGACATCTCTGGGAAATACAGAATGGTGAAGCCTCTCTGGAAAATAGCTTTGCACTTTCCTATAAAATAAAACATATGCTTACTATAAGGAGCCCTCATCAGCATCTATCCCAGAGTAATAAAAACATGTTCACACACAAACTTGCACACAAATGTTCACAGTAAACTTACTTGTGATAACGAAACCTCGAAACAACCCAAATGTCCTTGGAACCATGAATGGCTAGACTAAAGTACATCTGTACACTGGGACACTATTTGTTAATAAAAAGGAATGAACAAATGATACATACTACAGCTTGAATGACATATATATGTATATATATATTACATCTCCATACTTTGGTATGTATACTAGATAGATAGATAGATAGATAGATAGATAGATTTATTTATTTATTTCTAGGAAACAGGGACATAGGTAATATGACTATAAAGAGGTAGGGTGAGAGAGTTGTTTTGTGGGGGAAAAACAGCTCAGAATGTGCTTATGGTAGTGGTTAGATGAATCTATACATGAGATAAAAATGCATAAAATTATACACACACACAGATGAACATACATAAAAGAGTACAGGTAAAATCTGGTGACATCTGTTTAAGATCTCTAGTATAGTTAACCATATAATGTCAATTTTCTGGCTTTGTTATCATACTATAGTCATCCAAGATGTTTCTATTGGGAGAAGATAGAAGAGTATTAGGACTCTGTATGATTTTTTCAACTTTCTGTGAGGCTATAATTATTTAAAAATAAAGTTTTCTCTTTTGAAGATTTTATTTCTAAGTAATCTCTATAGTCTACACAACCTTAAGATCAAGATTCTCATGCTTTATTGACTAAGCCAGCCAGGCATCCTCAAAATAAAAATTTTTGGAAGAAGACCTAGAAGCTAATTACTAGATAATCAAGAATCTATAAAGTATACCAAGATCCTCTGAGTCAAGGACTATCTCATAAAGAAGTGATACCTTCTCTGAAACTCCAGAGAAAAGATTGCTCTTCATGTAAGCTCCGTTGGCTTCTGATGAAGCAAAGCCTTCTGATTTGGTCCAAAGTCTACCTGCAGGAAATAGGAACTTCCTACTTACCAATCCTAGTATTAGTAAGAGTCATTGACAATAGGCCTTGAGGGCTAGAAGAAGAGAAAGGCAGGACCTGGAGATGTGTGTAAGTGTATGTGCATGTGTATGTGTCTGTGTTCATGAATAAATATGTGGAGGTTATAGGGGAAGGAGTTGCTGAGAAAGAAGCTACCAGATATTTATTTTCTTCAGGGTTGTCTCCAGATAGATAATGGCTGGACTGATCCAAGATTACAAATTCAGACCCTTGGGGCTGATTTAGTTCTGTTACAAAGCTATCAATGTTCTCTAACCACCCCCCCCCCCGGGTCCAAAGGAGGCTGGGAATAAAATTAGAGTGGATCCATACTAGTCCCTTGATAACCCACAGTATAGGTGTGTGATCTACTATCAAAGGGGAAATTCCTGGTGAAATGGAAAATTGGACTTCTGAATCATATAAGACTAGATTTGAATTCTGGCCTTAATGCTCATTAGCTATGGGGCCAGGAGCACTTGATTTAACTTCTCTGGGCCACAGCATTATACCACTTAAAATCAGTTCATATTTTTTTTAACACTTTCTATATGTATGGCACTATGCGAAGCACTTACCTACTTCATAACGTCTTTGTTTTTTAAAAGACTTTATTCATTTATTTGACACAGAGAGAGGGCACAAGCAAGGGGAGCAATGGAGGAAAAGAGAGAAGCAGGGTCCCCACTAACCAGGGATCCCAATGCAGGGTGCAGAGTTCGATTGCAGGACCCTGAAATCATGACCTAGGCCTAAGGCAGATGCTTAACTGACTGAGCCACCCAGGCACCCCCTTATAACTTTCTTGAATAATTTAAATGAGGTTATAAATCTTAAATTGCCTGATAAAATACACATATCAAGAAAGCAAGTAATAAAGTCTTTACTTAAATATTATCTCTATTACTACAGGAACCAAGATGAAAAAGAAAGCACACTTCTCATTTGAGATTGGTACTTTCTCTGAAAATAGATTTTCTAATGCTGATTTTCAAATGGTGAAACAAGACCAACTAACACCAAAAGTCATTAAATGTGCTCTGCACTGGACATTAGTCATGATCCCCGAAAATTTCAGCACAAAGAATCCATGCATTTGCTGGCACATGTATTGAGGTTAGAATTCTCCTTAAGATACTCAAAAGAGTAAGTGGTTATCTTAGTGTTAGCAACTTAAAAAACACAGAGCTATTCCCATTCATCTAACTATGCAATGATGTATCAAAGTAAATACAAAGAATATAGTTTAAAAAAAAATGAAAGGAACATCAATGAGAGGTAGACCTGAAATAAGTTAAATTACATAAATGGTTTGGCTGAATTGTGGAGTAAAATGCCAAATAAGATCTGATGCTAATGCATGATCTATGACATAGGAGAAGGGTTGATTTGGAGGAATTTTATAAAAGATGGCTGTTAATTTAGGACTTTAATCCTCCTCAGACTTGCTAAATATGAATTCAGGGTATGCTGACTTCTGCATACTAATGTTTTGTCCTTGCTTTTAGCTTGGGAGCTGGAGTGTGCCTTCAAACATTGAGGGTGGTGGTGTGTTGGTGAAGGTAATGGTGATGATGATGGTGATAATAGTGATGGTGATGGTGGTGATAGTACCATATATGTGTGTGTGTGTATTAGTTATAATCAGCACCTTAGACTGAGACAAATGACATTCCTAACTCTCATTAAAAGGACCCCAATAGAAAACTACAAAATACCAATGTAAACAGATGAAATTCAGAGATTTTCAAGAAGGTCTTCTCCTTCAAATATTCTATCCCTTCCCCCATCTCTTTCATCTTTTTCCCTGGAGCTCAATGAAATCTTTGGATTTCCAAGTTTAATTTTGCCTTATAGTTTTATGAAACTCAACATGTGTTTTCAGAGGTCATTTGCAGCCACCTTCACTTGGGCCTGACTGTTTCGCCATCTGGAGGAAAATAAGATAAATGCATAATTACATAAGGACCCCCATTTTCCACTTTGCCCCATGTCACTTTATTCTGTGGAGGTACAGACATGGTTTTTTGGGAGAACATTTGAAATCAAACACATCTGTTTGAATTCATTTTGCATATAGAAGTTCCAAACCTAAGTAAAATGGAAAAACTAATTTTTTGTGTGGTTTTCAAAGCAAGTAAAATGGCCCAAATCACTTACATTTCTTAATCCCTAGTGGGACCACTAGGTTGTCGATGTTCCATGGGAGTCTTTTCCAAATCAGTTACTTCCATAATTTGGTCTTCTAATTTTCCTCAGCTTTTCCTTCAGCATTCTTGTTGGGTCTGAAAAGTCTGGATACATCTTACATCTCTGATCTCAACTAAATCTGTTGTCAAAAGTGGCTTCCCAATTTGTTTTTTTTGTTTGTTTGTTTGTTTTTTGTTTTGTTTTGTTTTCTTTTCTTTTAATTTATTTTTTATTTTCAGCATAACAGTATTCATTATTTTTGCACCACACCCAGTGCTCCATGCAATCCATGCCCTCTATAATACCCACCACCTGGTACCCCGACCTCCCACCCCCGCCCCTTCAAAACCCTCAGATTGTTTTTCAGAGTCCATAGTCTCTCATGGTTCACCTCCCCTTCTAAGTTCCCCCAATTCCCTTCTCCTCTCTATCTCCCCATGTCCTCCATGCTATTTGTTATGCTCCACAAATAAGTGAAAACATATGATAATTGACTCTCTCTGCTTGACTTATTTCACTCAGCATAATCTCTTCCAGTCCCGTCCATGTTGCTACAAAATTTGGGTATTCCTCCTTTCTGATGGAGGCATAATACTCCATAGTGTATATGGACCACATCTTCCTTATCCATTCATCCATTGAAGGGCATCTTGGTTCTTCCCCTATGACCCTGCCATTGCACTACTGGGTATTTACCCCAAAGACACAAATGTAGTGAAAAGAAGGGCCATCTGTACCCCAATGTTTATAGCAGCAATGGCCACGGTCGCCAAACTGTGGAAAGAACCAATTTGTTTTTTAAGTTATATTTTAGACCCATTAGCCCAAAGAGAGAACACCTGGAAATCAAGCAAGTCTTAGAAATTCACTGAGGGGGGCAGGGATGGAAATTCACTGAGAAGCTCAAAAACAAAAAATTCAAATGAGCTTTATTCTTTAGCTGAGGTTTAATTTACCAAAGTTAATTCTCAAAAAAAAAAAAAAAAGTATTCCAATAGTCCAGAGTGCAAGTACACTGAGGTTTACATATCAAATGCTTAAAAGAAACTTTGAATTATAACTGCTTTTCCCTCTCCACTTTTCTGAAAGACCAAACAAATTAACAAAAAACTCAGAGGAAAATAATGTATGCTGGGATTTTGTAAGGGGTATTAGGAAGAAAAAAAAATACGCTTTCAGGGAATTTTCTAACATCCATACATGATAAGCCCAATCTCTTGTACCTTCTATTGTTCTATTCATAGAGCTTTATAAAGAGAGATGCTGCTCAGAACAAGAACTGCCAAGGAATTACAAAAAATCTTCAAACAGGAAAACAAAAGTCTACTGCTGTGTAACAAATCAACTTCATTGTCAGGATAGAAAGATCCTTTTCTTTGTGGGGCTGGCTCTGCATATTGCTAAACTCTCGTCTGTTCTTGGGTCCAGTCCTGAGATGATTACTGAACAGCTCTGTTCTGGTACTGCAAACTCGGGCTGTTTTAAGTTGAAATCATTACCTCCTAAAGTACCACTCTTCTTTAGTCTTGCAAGTAACAAAAATGCATTAAAGGTGGATTAAGAAAAATGGGTTATCTTAAGGATACAAAAAAAATCTTGTAAAACCCAAGGACAAGAAGTATGGTTGAGCCCCATGAAGGATAAGAACACAGAAATGGAAAGCATCTAAAACCAGGGCAGTCCTTCCGCCCTTTGCTATTTTTCTGTCTGGCAACCCATAGTTCTCTTGTCCCTGCTTCTCTTAATTTCTCTGTCTTTCCCTTTCTCTTTTTCTTCATCTCTCTCTCTCTCTCTCTCTCTTCCATCTTTCTGTTTCTCAATGCAAAAGAATAGCTGATCCTCCATTACCAAAATTCCCAAAATTTTATATTCTCCCAGTTTAAGTTCTACCTGAGGCTATTTCGTGACTCCAATTTCAACTCTCAATATTTAGGAGGGAAAAATCTTACTGAATAGTTCAGTTATGAAGCTAAATATAAACATATTTATATAAAATTGATGGGTGGATGGATAGATAGATGTAGGAGATAATGTATATATCTTTATATAAGACCCTATGAGATATATTTATATATAGATCATATATCTATATCTATCCATATCTATATCTATCCCAGGGTGCCATTTCCTTGACACTAGAGGTGGTATAAAGTTGAAGAACTTACTATTTGTATGACCCTGATCAAGTCACTTACCTCCTTGTGTTTTAGTTTCTTTGTCTATGAAATAGTAAAATAGTACAATAATAGTGCATATCATATAAAATTTCTATGAGGATTAAGTGAAATGATGCATATAAGAAATTAGTCACAGTCTAAGCACAGAATATGCCATAATAAAATGTTATTTATTGCTATTATTCTACAATTATTTTGAGTCAATTGCTTGGCAGTTGCCTGAACACAATTTCTCAATGAAACATTATATGTGGTTGTTGGAGTCCCATTCTTTCCAGTCAGTTAAAGCTTTAAAAGTTCAATAACCCCAGGTCCCTCGAGCCCATTAAAAATTATGCTTTGTTACATCAATATTTTATCTAGCTCAGTGTCCCACCTGTATAGCTGCATAACAATATAGTACCAACACATTCTCTTTAAATTATCCTCTAGTTTATTTTCTAGAAGATTCCAGATATTTTGAATGTACTCACCAACATCCCTCTTCTGCTTGTTGAATCAAACTCCTGATTTGATGGCTACACACTGTAAATCTATCTGTGGTCATAAGAAAGAACCTTGTCATTATAGTTCTAAGGACACATACCCTCATGAAGAACACATCTGCCTTATCAAGAATGACAACTGTTTATGTCCCCACATTACCAGTGTTCACCCCATCCCAAACGTATAATGACTCTGACATCACCTCAGTGCTTACTACTTCAGAGTCACATGGGTTTTCACACATACATGGAGAGAACGTACCTAATGATTACGTACAGGTTTTAGAATCAAATTGTCCAGTTAGCCTCCTTTCCATCACAAACTAGCTGTGTGACACTGATTCTCACAGAGATGTGGTAAAGATTAAATAAGATAATGTATTTAAGGTCTTGGAGATTTCTAGCTCCTAGAAATAACAAAATAGTTTATACTAGACTAACTTTCTGCCAGCATCAATTATAAACTTCAAACAAAAGATAAACTACAACCATTTGGAGGCACTAGAGAGGGAGCAAAATAGGCATAAACTGGAGAAGATTCAACTCTTGGGAAAAAAAATTTAAAAAGACAAGATGAGATCCCCATTTATCCAATTTTTTTCCCCCTCTGGACACTCCTTCACAGTCTACATGGGGAGTAGATCTCAAGCAAAGGCCACAGTCTTACTGAGTTAAAAAACCAGAAATCATAGTTTAAAACTGCCACAGTAGCTAAAAATTAAGGGGTGCAAAATCCCATAAAGGAAAGATTTACATGGGGTATTAACTTCATGTCAGAATAGAACTCTAAATGTTTATAAGAACATAATCCAATCTAGAATTTCTATACCATGTCATTCACAATGTCCAATATACAATCAAAATTTTGTAGAGATTAAAAGAAATAGAAAAATATAATCCACAGGTAAGAGAAAAAGCATTCAACAAAGCAGATTTGCAAATGACCTAAAGTTAGCAAATAATAGATACATTAAGAAATTTGCAGAAAAAGATGGAGATACAGATCAAGACCTTTTACTTGAGCACAAGCTCAAGATCTTTTACTGGAGCACAAGCTCAAACAAATGTTTTTAGTTCATCTTGTTGGAATAAAAAATGTAGTTAAAATAAAATTCCACTACTTTTTTTTTCCTTTCTGTGAAACCTCTGCTTCCCGTGTGAGGCAGCTGTAGGCCGTTTTAACTTCATTGACCTTTAAATTCTGTTGATTCTGCCTACTAGATATCTCTCAAATGTCCTCTCCTCTTTACCTACATACTTCAACCCCCCCCCTCCTTCCTGGTTTGTTGGGAGGACTTCCTCACTGACCACCCATCCTTCTGACTCACTCCTCTTCCACAAGATTACCAGTATGAGTTTTATAAAATACCTATCCAACATGACACTGTCATTCCCATAAGATGAAGTCTAAACTCCTTATCAGAGTGATCTAGACCCTGCAGAGCTATCTAGCCATATCTATCTACCTCTGCTCTTGGCTTACATTCTTTATTGCAAGCATGTTAAATTATAGTACTTAAAATTCCCTGAATATGCTTTTCTGTTCTAAGTCTCTGTGCCTTTATACACTCTGTTCCCTGTCCTGGATCCTTCTTTCTCAGCCCCTAAAATCCACCTAATAAAAATCTCTTCTTCTTCTTCTCCTACTTCCCCTCCCCCTCCCCCTCCTCCTCTTCCTTTTTTTCTTCTTTTTTTTTGTATTTCCGAATTTGTATTAACCTCTTTAGTCCAAATACACAGATCAATGATCATGAATATAATGTTCTTTCTGTTTTTTCTTTTTTTATTTTAAAAAAATTATTTATTTCTTTTCAGCATTCCAGAATTCATTGTTTATGCACCATACCCAGTGCTCCATGCAATACATGCCCTCCACAATACCCACCACCAGGCTCCCAAACCTCCCATTCCCCTCCCCTCCAAAACCCTCAGTTTGTTTTTCAGAGTCCATAGTCTCTCATGGTATGTCTCCCCCTCCAATTTCCCCAACTCCCTTCTCCTCTCCATCTTCCCATGTCCTCCATGTTATTCCTTGTGCTCTACAAATAAGCGAAACCATATAATAATTGACTCTCTCTGCTTAACTTATTTCACTTATTTCACACTTTCAGCCTAATCTCTTCTAGTCCCGCCCATGGTGATACAAAAGTTGGGTATTCATCTTTTCTGATGGAGGCATAATACTCCATAGTATATATGGACCATATCTTCCTTATCCATTTGTCCATTGAAGGGCATCTTGTTTCTTTCCACAGTTTGGTGACTGTGGCCATTACTGCTATGAACATTGGGGTACAGATGGCCCTTCTTTTCACTACATCTATATTTGGCGGGCAAATACCCAATAGTGCAATTGCAAGGTCATAGGGTAGCTCTATTTTTAATTTCTTAAGGAATCTGCACACTGTTTTCCGAAGTGGCTTCACCAAATTGTATTCCCACCAACAGTGTAAAAGGGTTCCCCTTTCTCCACATCCTCTCCAGCACATGGTGTTTACTGTCCTGTTGATTTTGGCCATTCTAACTGGTGTAAGGTGGTATCTGGTGTAATGTGGTTTTGATTTGGATCTCCCTGATGGCTAGTGATGATAAACATTTTTTATGTATCTGTTAGCCATTTGTATGTCTTCTTTGGAGAAGTGTCTGTTAATGTCTTCTGCCCATTTTTTGACATGGTTATCTGTTTTGTGTGTGTTGAGCTCGAAGAGTTCTTTTTTTTTTTTTTTTTTAAGATTTTATTTATTTATTTGTCAGAGAGAGTGAGCACAGACAGACAGACAGGCAGGCAGAGGCAGAGGGAGAAGCAGGCTCCCTGCTGAGCAAGGAGCCCGACGTGGGACTCGATCCCAGGACTCCTGGATCATGACCTGAGCCAAAGGCAGCCGCTTAACCAACTGAGCCACCCAGGCATACCGAGGCGTTCTTTATAGATATTGGATATCAGCCCTTTGTCTATAGTGTCATTTGTGAATATCTTCTCCCATTCTGCGGGTTGCCTCTTTGTTTTGTTGACTGTTTCCCTTGCTGTGCAAAAGCTTTTGATCTTGATGAAGTTCATTTTCGTTCTTGTTTCCTTTGTCTTTGATGACATATCTTGAAAGAAGTTGCTGTGGCCAATGTTGAAGAAGTTACTGTGTATGTTCTCCTCTAGGATTCTGATGGATTCCTGCCTCACGTTGAAGTTTTTTATCCGTAAAAATCCCTTCCTAATGCCCTATGACACATCATTCAATACAATTACATAAAATACTTTAAAGGTAACATTTCTGAGCTGTTTCAGCCTGGTGCAATATTTAATGGTATCATACAGAGTAGCAAATATTGTTGGTTTCCACCCAAAATTTGATTCTCCTTTTCTTCCTTACTAAAAGACAGATCCAGCTTAGTTTTCCCACATTCCCTGTGCTTGGAAGTAGCTAGGCCCCAGCTCCATGGGGGGAAACCAACATTGGTCCAAATCATGATTTAAGCATGGAATTTGATGAATTCTGGCCAGTACAGAGTGAACAGAAATCTGCAGAGATGTTTCTAGGAAAGGTTTCTTCAATTCTTAAAGGGAAACACACAAGGAAGAAATGATTCTTTTCCTTCTACTGAATATTATCTTCTATTGAATTTATCCTTCATAGAATAAACCACAACTTGATAAGAAGACAATGGAGTTGATAGAACCAGAAATTGAAAGACAGTTGGGTCCTTGACAATATTATTGAGTTGTAGATTTAACCAACTCTGGAATTGACTTATATCTAGACCTACTGTTGCAAGATATGACAAGTTTCCTTATCATTTGTGTTTTGAATTTATTGTTACTTGTTGGTCCAGATTGAGTCATATACTTGTGTAAACTATTATCCTGGCCAGAGATGGGAATGTGTTGATTAATTTATTCTAAACTTTATGCCCCATCTCCAGGACTCTCATGGGAACCAGTTTTATACAAAATTCTTGGATGCATGGGGTGAGATAACAGGAATATCAAGTATTTGTTAAGAAAATAATGGCAGATGTTGGGGAAGAAACCACAGTATCTTCTACAGGGCATGAAGAACTGGTAAATAGCTTTCATCTATTTTATACAAATGTTGGTATCTTGTGTTTTCATTATCATTCAACTTAATATATTTTCTAACTCTCTTGTGTTTCTTTTATGGATGTATAGATCATTTAGAATAGTTTTGTTACCTTCTAAATATTTGGGGATTTTCTAGCTATCATATTGTTTTTATTTTCTAAATTAAGTCTCTATGATGTCAATCTTTTAAAATTTATTGCAACTTGTTTTATGCCATATGGTATATTTAATTGAATCTTTCATTTGCATTTTAAAAATGTGTATAATTGGATGTAGCATTTTATATAAAACACTACAATTAAGTGAGGGTGACTAATGGTATTATTAAAGTCTTCTATATCCCTATTCACATTTTTGTCTAACTGTTCTGTAAATTACTGAAAGAGTGGAGTTAAAATGTCTGAAATTTCTCTATTTATTTCTATTATTTTTTGCTTCAAGTATGATGAGGATTTATTATTAGATGCTCAGTAGGATTTTTTGTCTTGATGAATAAATCCGCTTATCATAATAATGTTCCTCTATATTTCTGGTAATTCTTCTTGTTTTGGCATCTACATTGTCTGGTATTAATATAACCACACCAGCTTCCTTATTGGAATTGTGTATTCTTTCCATCATTTTATTTTGGAATGTGTCCTTGTATATAAAATGTGACCCTTATAAAGAGCATGTAATTGGTACTTGCTTCTTTATTTTATTTTATTTTATTTTATTTATTTATGGCAGAGAGAGTGTGTGCACTTGTGTGCACTTGCATGCATGTGCATGGGGGAGGAAGGGACAGAGGGAGAGGGATAGGCAGACTCCCTGCTGAGTTCAGAACATGGTAGGGGCTTGATTCCAGGACACTGGAATCATGACTGGCAGAGATGACCATAACATCATGGGATTCATGGGACTTGGGACAAAACTCTTGACAAAACTGTGAAGTTTAACTTTAAATGTCTTTAATGTCCTCTTCCTGTTTTGTGGCATTCTTAGGAAGCACCTATAAAACCAGCCAAATACTACTTTTTGAGTATTTATTCTGTGTTATCTTATAAAAAAAGAACTTAAACCATACAAGAGCAGTATTTCAAGTCAGGAGATATCTGCAGTAACTGCAGATATTGGTACAGTATCTGTAAAGATGGTAGCCCAAAATTCCTCCTACCACTGAATGTACATGCTATTACATCCATCAAGAGGTGGAGTCTACTTCCTGTTGCTCTGGCATTATAACTTGTTATGATCAATAAAATGCGGCAGAAATGGCACATGAGTTTTGAAGCCTGGACCTTAGAGGCCTTACTTTCTTGGATTTCTGAGCTATTGTGTTAAGAAATCTGACAAATTTGCTGGAGAGATCACATAGAGAGACAAAGTCCCAGCCAGTCCCCAAGCTGTTCCAGCTGTTTCACCAGAGGTATTAGCCATGGAGGTGAGACTAACTTGGATCATTCAACACAGCCAATCCTCCAGATGAATGTTACTTGTGAATAACCACAGGTGAGACCAAAAGTACAGTCCAGCTTACCCAGGACCATAGTTCAGAATTTTAAGCAAATAGTGATTATGTTAAGCTACTAAATTTGGGGTAGTTTATCATACTACTGATAAATAACTGATAAAGGAAGTAAAGAAATTAATTTTAAATGTAGCAAAGCTAGGATTTTAAGCACTAAATACAAATTGGGTCACTTTATTTTCCCTACAGAGAATCCAAAAAAGGGCTATATCTCTACAAAGGAATTGGCCCATTAGCTAGCACTATTCCATTTATTGTCAAGTATGTGATGGTTACTACATAGAGCACAATAAGTAGAAGATACAGAGCTTGCAAATTAGTAAGGGAAACCATATTCATTCAAGAAGACAGAACACCATGTAATAATTTATGATAGTGAAATCTAGGCTTGTGACAAGCCAATGTAGTATATATCTCAGGAAGGCACTCCACAGTTTCAAGCAGGTTTTCATGGAAGGTGCAAACCTATTATAGAGTTGAGGGAATAAGCCTTTGGGTTTGTTGTGGGGTTTTGTTGTTGTTGTTGTTTTAAGATTTATTTATTTATTTTTAGAGAGAGCTAGAAAGCAAGGGGTGGGGCAGAGGAAGAGGGAAGGAGAGAAAATTGGCAGACTCCCCGTTGAGTGCGAGAACAAAGAGGGGTTTAATCTCACAATCCTGAGATCATGACCTGAGCTGAAATCAAGAATCAGACACACAGCCAACTGAGACACTCAGGCACCCATGGGTTTTATTTATCTAAGCCACACAAGAGTCAGATCTGGCCAGTGTCATCCTTTGTAAATGAAACTATGGTGGACACTGATTCCCCCGTAAATGACTAAAATACATGGTTTGGAAGGTTCTTGACATTTTTTCCTGATAAGTTTCTTTGGCTATATATGAGTTTAAGGTTAATGATTCTTATAAGGAAGGTTAAGCTTGAAGAAACTAAGTCCATAAGTAACCTGTAACTAGATTCAGTTCCAGAGAGTGTGCCAAGGAGTATGAACAAATGTATCTCATCAAGAAGAGCCTCTGGGATGCCTGAGTGGCTCAGTTGGTTAATTAAGCCACTGCCTTCAGCTTAGGTCATGATCCTGGAGTTCCGGGATCAAGTCCCACATCAGGCTCCCAGCTCTGTGGGGAGTCTACTTCTCACCTCTCATGCTCTTTCTCTCTTTTAAATAAATAAATAAATAGTTATTTTTTTTTTTAAAGAACTTCTGACTGTTTTTAAAATATAAAGCTCCAATTGATACAATGATCAAGACAGTATAAAATTAAGGATTCACAAAGATGAACAAAACAGAATGGAAAGTCAAGTAATAAACTCATATTTTAGGGCAAAGTTGCAAAGGTAATTGAATGATGAAAGGATACGTTTTCAATAAATATTGCTGTGACAACTATATAGATCTATGCCAAAAAATGAAATTAAACCCTTACTTCACACTATGCACAAACATCAACTCAAAATAGGATACTGACCCAAATGTAGAAGTTAAACTATAAAACTTCTAGAAAAAACATAGGAAGAAATCTTTGTGACCTTGAGTTAGGCAAAGACTACTTAGAAATGACTCCAAAAGTATGATCACAATGTATTTCATATATTAGACTTAGTAAAAATTAATAACTTTTCCTTTCAAAAGATAGCATTAATAAAATGAAAATATAAGACACAGGCTGGGAGAAAAGAATTGTAAATCATATATATAATAAAAGACTTCTATCTAGAATATGTTAAGAATTCTTACAACTCAGTAGTAAGAAAATGAACAATACAATTTTAAAATAGGCAAAATATTTCAGTAGATATTTTACTAAAGAAGAAATATAAGTAGATCATAAACCCATGAAATGACCTGTGATCCCACTAAAATGTCTATAATTTTATTTTTAAATTTTTTTACTTATTTTATTTTTTTATTATGTTCAGTTAGGTACTATATAGTACATAATTAGTTGATGCAGTGTTCAATGATTCATTAGTTAAGTATACACCCAGTGCTCATCACAGCACGTGTCCTCCTTGATATCCATCACCCTGTTACCCCCTCCTCCCATCCTTCTCCTCTACAAAACCCCGAGATTATTTCTTGGGGTCCATAGTCTCTCATGATTCATCTCCCTTTCTGATTTCTCCCCCTTCAGATCTCCCTCCTTTCCCCTATGATCCTCTGTACTATTGCTTATGTTCTACATATGAGTGAAACCGTATGATAATTGTCTTTCTTGTTTGTAAAATGTCTATAATTTTAAAAGGAGAGCCAATACCATAGTTTCATAATACAACTTAGATGAATCTCAAAAACTTATGCTAAGTGAAAGAAAAGTCCAGATGGAGTGATGCTATTGGTATAAAATATCTAAAAATGACAAACCTACAGAGTCAGAAAGATTAGCTGCAGTCTGGGGCTAGAGTGGGAGCTAACACTGACTGTAGATGGGCATAAGGGGACTTTTGGGAGTGATGGAAACATTCCAAAACTGGATTATAGTGACAGCTGCTCAACTTTATAACTTTATAAAAATAAAACAAAACAAAACATTGGGTTGGGTGGATATTTGGGCCAATAACTCTATTTTTTTTAAAGATTTTATTTATTTATTTGACAGAGATCACAAGTAGGCATAGAGGCAGGCAGAGAGACAGACAGAGACAGAGAGGAGGAAGCAGGCTCCCTGCTGAGCACAGAGCCCGATGTGGGACTTGATCCCAGGATCCTGGAATCATGACCTGAGCCGAAGGCAGAGGCTTTAACACACTGAGCCACCCAGGTGCCCCCAATAACTCTATTTTTAAAAAGGAAAAAAATAATGGTAAAGAGAAAAAAAAGAAACTCTGAACAATAGGTACATGAAATTTCATGAGATAGACCATGTGAAAAGTACACTGTGAAGTTTTAAGCTAGATGTGAGTTGTAGCAATAACGATTATGTTGATACGGGATGTTGTGATTTCAGAAAACAAATTTTTAAATGTACCAATTAAAGGCGATTTTAGCAACTAAAATAAATTAATTTGACATAAAGAGGACATTAAAAACTTTTTTATTTTTTTAAAGATTTTATTTATTTATTTGACAGACAAAGATCACAAGTAGGCAGAGAGATCAGGGAAGCAGGCTCCCTGCCGAGTAGATAGCACAATGCAGGGCTCGATCCCAGGACCCTGAGATCATAGCCTGAGCTGAAGGCAGAGGCTTTAACTCACTGAGCCACCCAGGTGCCCCAAAACTTTTTTTATGTTTTAATAGTTGTTAAATCCTATAACGTTTTTTAAAATATCCCAAATCACCACCTAGTGTCATCTTAAAATGTTTTTAAGTTCATCTTGACTTCTCAGATTCTAGAGAAGATCAAAGAAGTGAAAGCCAACTAAGTCTGTTTTCCTGCTTTATGGTTTTAGAGTCCTTCATCCATCATCAGAAACAGATGGCTCCAAATATGCTGCTTTTCCTCCTCTTTGCATTTATTTCCATTTCCCAGATTTCTGCATTACTAATGTATTTAGTGTGTTTTTTATGCTTGTTACTCATTTTTATTTCCTGCTCAGCTAGTCTGGGGTCCAGTCTATTGGCAGAGATAACTGATGAAGCTTCCTCTAGATGGTGGGCATTCAGGAAAGCAGGAGGATGCCGTGCGGGGCAAGGAAAAGGCAGGAAGCAGGCAGTGAAATTCTCAAGCCCAATTCCCAGCCCCTTTTCTGGGGTCTGGCTTTTGCCTTTCCCTGGGAAATTTATTTTTTTACCTAGAGTCTTCTCAGTCATCCTACTCAGAGATACTCAAGGATGAGTGACAGAGGGACTTCACTTGAATCCTTCACCTTCTCTCAAATGGCAAAAGCACCTAAAGACAAAGAAAAATTATTAGTGCCCATGTATTACTTTTAAAATAAAATAGCAAACTGCATGCTTCCAGCTATATGGAATTCTGGAAAAGGCAAAACTATGGAGACAGTAAAAAGATCAGTGGTTTCCCGGGTTGGGAGAGGGTGGGATGAATAGAGTATTTTCAGTGCAGTGAAACTGCTCTGCATGATATTATAATGAAGGATACAAGTTATGATACATTTGTACAAGCCCATAGAATGTACAATGCCAAGAGTGAACTCTAATGTGAACTGTGGACTTAGGGTGATCATTACATGTCAATGTAGGTTCATTAATTATATCAAATGCACTACATGGTAGGGAATGTTGACCATGAGGGTGCTTTATATAGGCAAGGGCAGAGGGAATACAGGAAATTTCTGTACTTCTTCTCAATTTTGCTATGAGTAAAAATGAGTAAAACTACTCTAAAAACTACGACTAAGCTACTCTAAAAAATAAAGTACATTAAAAGCTTTTTAAAATTTGGGCGCCTGGGTGGCTCAGTGGGTTAAGCTGCTGCCTTCGGCTCAGGTCATGATCTCAGGGTCCTGGGATGGAGTCCCACATTGGGCTCTCTGCTCAGCAGGGAGCCCGCTTCCTCCTCTCTCTCTGCCTGCCTCTCTGCCTACTTGTGATCTCTCTCTGTCAAATAAATAAATAAAATCTTTAAAAAAAAAAAAAAGCTTTTTAAAATTTAATTTTATTTTCTTCCAGCCTTCCAAGATTCATTGTTTATGCACCACACCCAGTGCTCCATGCAATACATGCCCTTCTTAATACCCACCACCCGTTTTTAACAAAGGAAAGAGCAGAATTGATAGGTGCAAGAAATACCGAAATCCTGGTGCTATCATTTTCCTCCAGAATGGTAATCACCAGAATTGTATGAGATCATTCTCTTGATCTAACCTGAAAAAGCAGGTGCTCAATGATGGTGGTCCTTGTTACTACTATTTGTAATTAATCTTCACTGATTTCTTTACTTATTGCATGCAACATCAGACTACTCCACAGATGCATGTGGCAATCTCACACCTGTACATCATCTTTCGAATTCACATTATTAGACCTACAAGTTGCCCACCGCTGATACATTTGTTCCCCAGCATCCATGTCCAGAATTCCTCCCAAAATAGACCTTTCATTCTCCTTGTCAGTTAGACTGGCAGAAGAGAGAAGAAGTACAGCCACTTTGGAACTATGATGTTAAGACAGCTATTGATAAAAAAAAAAAAAAAATGTTAAATTACTTTATTTTGCTTCTTGTTTGTGTGTGAAATACTATATGGCAATATAAATTCTAGATAATATAATTTAGCTTTTGTTCTTCCTGTATTTTTACCAAAACTCCACTGCAAGCAGGTCACCAAGGCCTTGTGCTTCCTTGCCTTTGAGAGGTCCGTATCACAAGGCTGAATGAAGTTTCCTGAAGACAACTTCTCTTCTTGCCTTTGTGTAAACCTACTCTGGATGGTCAATTCCAAGAATTATAGGGGTGGCCTGTAATAAAAAAAAAAAAAGAAAGAAAGAAAAGAAAAGAAAAAAAGGAAGCAACTAGAAGACCTGGTCCATAGGGACCAGGCAGCAGCTACCTACCACCAACTGGCCAACTAGGGCTCATCAGGAAAGAAGACAATGCTGGATGTTCAGGTGTCCCTTCATCTAGCTGCTGGTTCATGGTTTACATTTACTGTAGAGTGGTTTTAGTTAAAACAAGAGCTAAATTCCATGTAAGGCAGCCAAACATATTTGTTAACTGCATCCAGTCCCAGAGTCCAGTTTGTGACATGCCATGTCCTGGAAGAGCAGGGGAAAGAGAGTCCCCAACACCAAAAAAGGACCAGGTTCTCTACATGGCCATGCTTCAGGATGGCAGGCCTTCTGGGATAACTTCAGGATAAACCTGAAGATGCCTTGTGCTCCCAGTTCTTGGAGATAGTCCCACATTTTTATGGCAATAAGTCCACTGGTCTCCCAGAACCCATGGCCCTCTGGTGCTCACCAGAACAGTCTCTCTGATCCTTTGAGGCTCTGTAAAATCTTGTCACCTCTGCAAAATCCTTGGTGGTAGTCCCATTAATGACTGAGATGGATTTTCTACCAGTTAAGCAGAATAAGGGCCTAAGGTCCTATTTGATTCAGTTTGAAAAGAATAAACAAAAGTAACATTTCACTAGCTGCATTTATATTGTTAGTTCATACTTGTTACAAAAATAAAGCTCCCAATAGACACTCCTGATCTTATACCCCTCTATACTCCTGGCCTGAAACCACTCTCATCTTCACTGCTTAGGGGTGGGACACCATGGCATAAGAGGCAGGGAAGGTTGATGAATATCTTGTTCATTCATTATACTATAATGTCTCTGTGAAGCAATAGCTTAATGATTTGTTTTCTAGGTCACCCCACTATGTTCCCAAGTCATTACTGTAACTGTAATAAAGATCATTCTTTATTACAAAGTGTATTAGTTTACTAGGAATGATATAACAAAATACCACAGACTGGGTGGTTTAAATAGCAGAAATTTATCGTCTCACAGTTCTGGAGTCTAGAAATTTGAGATCAAGGTGTTGATAGGTTGGAGACCTCTCTCAAGGAGACCTCTCTCCTTGTCTTATAGGTGAACATCTCCTTGTGTCTTTCCTCTGTGTGTCCTTATCTTATAAGGACACCAGTCATACTGGATTAGGGTGCGCCATAAAGACCTCATTTTAACTTAATTACCGCTATAAAGATCCTATCTCAGAAACAGTGACATCTGAAGTACTGGGGGTTGAGATTTCAACAAATGGAAGGGGGAAGGGGGGAGGGCCACAATTTAGCCCATAACACAAAGAGAAGGGTCACATTATCCAGGATCCTTAAAGTCTGTCACTTCACATAAATACAGATCTAATCATATCAAAACCCATACCAGCTAAGTCTTTCAAATTTTAGGCTTCTGAACTTACTCCCCAGACTTCTGCACAATGGAGGGACCTCTTCAAAACTTATGGCATATTCAAAATAAAACTCTTTCTAGTTTTCCCAGTGAAATTTTTATAGTTCTAAGGCTGATCTTATCAAAAGGCTTTGTCAGCACAAAGCCCTCTGGATTTACATATAGGACTCTTGAGAAAGCCACATGGTGTCAAGGAGAAGTTGGACTGTAGCCTTCTCTTTTGGTAACCAGATTGATATATAATACCCTTTATAGTCTTGTTTTGCAGCTTAAATTGTATATTCCCTAAGTCCCTAGCTGAATAAATAAATTGAATTAGAGGTGGGAGTGTTGAACTTTGAATAACACTGGCTCTAGTCTGTGAAATTCTATATGGCTTTGTCTGAAACCTAGACCACTTGTTCTTGCCTGGCAATAATGGTTTGATTCTCACATTAAACTTATTAGTTTGATAAAAGGCCAAAAAGTGCAGACTCAAGGATCTGAAATGACCCATTTTCTAAGCAAGGCCCCGGCAAAGCCAACTATCTGTAGGAGATGGGAAAGGGCTTTGGCTTCTATTTTTGTGTTCTCCCCAAGGAACAAACATTTCTTTTATGTATACTTTGATATGGAAATAAAAAAGCACTCATGTAACATTGATGCTTTAGCATGAACATTTTATGGGGAATATCTGCCCAGGTATTCCCAAACATTGATGCTGTTACAAGTCAAGGAAAAAATGGCTGGCACAGTCAAGGAATCTTGGGCAGGAATCTAGCCTTTCTCACATGCCTGCACATATGGAGCCACTGCATTGGTCCAGAGGATAAGCCCTTTTGCAGCAAACTCTCACTAAGGATAGAACTCCTTAGGTCATCCTTATTCCACCAAGAGGCATTGTGAGAGCAGAGCCTGAGGCATAATCTCCAGGAAAACAGGAAGGATGTCTTTCCTGTGAACTGTAGGCATGAGTCTTTTCTGGGTCCCTACTAATGCATTTCTGTGAATTAAGCTGGGACCTTGAGGAAAGGACAGAAAATCTGCTCTGGCCAAAGGCCAAGACTGAGTAAGTGTCTTTTGTTTGCAGTTTGAACAATGCTTTGTGAGGGGCCATGAAGACAACCACAAAGATGCCCATGTCTTCTAGCCTGTCCTCCTTGGCCTGGCTCTAGTGTTTGTCAGACAACCACAATTTGGGGGAAGGGACAGAAGGCAGCAGAGTGCAGGCTAAGTGGTCAAAGACTGGGGTGAGGAAACGTTGACCTTCCCACCACCCCAGAGCCTTCTAGCCAAGTATTATTTTCCTTTCATGTTCCCCCTTTCCTTGGGATTAGCCACAGTCTCTACCCACAGGCAACTTCAGAATCCCCTACACCTGAACTCAAATCCTAACTGCCATTTACTAGCTGTGGGATCTTGGACAGCATGCAGTATATTCACTTTCTTCATTTTTAAAACTGGACTCATCAAAACTTCCTCCCAGCATTTTTGTGTAAGTTACATAAAGTACTAAAAGAGCCTGAAGCCTAGATCTCTTATTGTTGCACTTTCTCAGGCTGCAGGTATGGCTCTTCTTGTGATAAGCTCATGGGAAAAGAAAAGCAGATGCCTTGAGGAGCGAACTCATCTTGTCACTCCCTGAATGGTCTTAAGAACCTGACCCACCTAGGGCATTGCCCCGATGGCCGTACCTCAGAACAGAGTGCCTAGAGTCCCTCTTTCCTCCTTCCTGGTGCATCTTGAGGAAATCCTACATGGCCACTGACTCTGTCTGAGCATAGGAACCACAAAAGAGGAGCTCTTTGGCGAAAGAAAAGGGAGGAAAGTGTGGGAATTCTAAGCTGATGGCCCCAGAATTGGAGATTTTTCATTTATTTTGTGGAAACTCAGTCAAAGCCAAATTGTTCTACAAATGAAGGTCAGCTTTCCCAAAATGATGTTCCAGAAACTGAGGGGGGTCAGAGTAGGTATCCCCAAAATGTGCCAATTTGGCATGTAGAGTGAAGCTGAAAGCAATCAAGAACTTTGGCGCTCAAAAAAACTTTTGTTCCTCTCTTAAATGCCTAGAAAACTCTAACTGGGTTCTTTCCAAGAATGAGAATTACTACCAGAGATAAATGTTTTTGTTTTAAATTTTATTATTATTATTTTTTAAATTATTATTATTATTATTTTGCTTAGAACAATGTACAGCACTTAATAGGAACTCATTAGATATTTGTTAAATGAATTCTATGATATTATTTCTGTTACTAACAACAAAGTTGTCTTAGAAATGCATGTGATGTCACTTTTATCTGAGTGTCCCATCTGTATGGCAGATCAAACATATAATTATCAACATCTGCTGTTATTCTTACTGCCCTGTGACTTGTCCTCCTCCTCTCTAAAATCCCAGTTCCCTATCCCATTCCTTAGCTCAGAATAACATATATATTTCATTTTACCTTTCTGTCTTGGAACTTCGCATATATGTGGGATTCCTTTGCATAAAATAATTAAATTTGATTTTCTCCTTTTTATCCGTCTTATGCCAATTTAATTCTTAGACCAACCAGGAGAGGCTTTGAAATGTAAAGAAAAATCTTTCCTTTCCAACAGTACTCTATGAAAAGAGTTTAATCTTGAATTGGTTCTCATCTCTCAGTCTGTAAGCTCCTTCGAGAGAGATTATGGGATACAAATGTTTGTAACCACAGAGTCTAGCAGTATCTAGCACATAGTAACCACAGCAATGGTGATAGTGGGGGAAAAATGTTTGTTGAGTAAAATGCATAAATACATACAAACATACATAAATCTCAGCTTATGGGATATAATTTCTCTCAGTAATATTGATAGCCTTGATAGATTTTGGCAGCTGCTTACACCAAAGTCTTGATTTTCTCATAAAATGCGCCTAAAACATGCCTTAATTTAAGGATTGACCTCAGAATTCAAACTACAAGAACCATGTTTTTTCAAACAAGCACCTCACTCAATTGTGGGTCACAAAATCAGTTCAGTGGACTGTGACCAGCATTATTTTATAGCAGTGTAGAGTTAGAAAACAAATAGACTTAACAGAAAATATGATTGATCAGAGTAGGGTCATAGGGAGGAAGAACAAGTATTTTGTGAAACTTTTCTGTCAGTTATGTACTCAGGTGGATACTGGCTTGGAACATAAAAAGTGTTTTCTAATGTACATTGTGGTACAAGATGTTTAAAAGTCACTGAGTGAAATAAGTCAAGCAGAGAGAGTCAATTATCATATGGTTTCACTTACTTGTGGAGCATAAGGAATAACACGGAGGACATTGGGAGAAGGAGAGGAGAAGTGAGTTGGGGGAAATTGGAGGGGGAGATGAACCATGAGAGACTGTGGACTCTGAGGAACTAACTGAGGGTTTGGGGGAGTGTGGGGGGATGGGTGAGCCTTGTGGTGGGTACTAAGGAGGGCACATATTGCATGGAGCACTGGTTGTGGTACATAAACAATGAATCTTGGACACTGAAAAAATTAAATTAAATTTTAAAAAAAAAAGTCACTGTACCCAAGCAGGCTCACCAGGCAGCGCTGAGAGAGGATGGAATAAGGTAGCCCACATTGGACTGTGCAGCCCGGTTTCACCCCTGATGTAGCAGTGCAGCTTTTCCCAGGTGTGTGGAGTGGCTGTGGTCCTGTTGCAACACCTTCTGGGACACACATTGCAAAGGTGAACAAGTTTCTGAGTGAAAACCCCAACCCCATGCAGATCTGACGTTTGTTATTTGAAGGTAAAGAAATCAAAATTAGGACTAAATTGATCTTTCTTGAGGAATGCATAAACACATGCTCCAGAACCCTTTAGAAGGAATTGCAGGCAGGGCCTGTGTTTCCCCTCTAAAATCTTGGATCCAAAGACTTATTTTAGGAAGAGAAAAGCTGATGCTTGGAATTATAGAATCATGAACACTTGGACTAAGAAAGTACCTTTGAAGTCAAATGACCAGCACAAAACATGAGACTGCTTTGCCAGGTCACTGCCAGAAAGGGGATTCGTGCTTCCTTTCAGGAAAGCCTATTCTGTTCTGACCAGCTCTAACTGTTCAAATATTATCCCTTTCTATTCATCGTATTATTTTATTTCTTTGTGTATTTATTTACTTATTTATTCAGGTATGATTAACATATAGTGTTATATTAGTTTCAGGTATACAATATAAGAATTCGACAGTTCTATGCCTTACTCAGTGCTCATCAGAGTAAATGTACTCTTTTTGTTTTGTTTTATTCCTTGTTTCTGTTTTTCATGTGTGTGTATTTTTATTTTTCCAAGTTTTTATTTAAATTCCAGGTAGTTAACATACAGTGCAATATTAGTTTCAGGTGTAGAATTCAGTGATTCAACACTTAAGTACAATACTGGTGCTCATGACAAGGGCATTCCTTAACCCCCCATCACTTAACCTATTTAACCCAACCCCTTCCCCACTTTACCTCTCCTTTGGTAATCATTGTTCTCCATAGTCAAAAATCTGTTCCTTGGGGCACCTGTCTGGCTCAGTTGGTAGAGCATGGAACTCTTGATCTCAGGATTGTGGGTTTGAACCCCACATTTGGTAGAAAAATTACTTAAAAATACCATCTTAAAAAGTCTGTTTCTTGGTTTTCCTCTCCCCCTCCCATGTTCATTTATTTTGTTTCTTAAATTCCACATATGAATGAAATCATATGGTATTTGTTTTTCTCTCACAGGGTAAGTTACTCTTAATCCCCTTCACCTGCTTCACCCGTCCCTCCAACCACATCCCCTCTGGCAACCACTAGTTCGTTCTCTATATTTAAGAGTCTGATTTGTCTCTTTCTTTGTTTACTCTTTTCTTAAATTCCACATATGAATGAAATCATATGGTGTTTATCTTTCTCTAACTGACTTATTTCATTTAGAATTATACCTTCTAGGTCTGTCCATGTTGTTGCAAGTTGTAAGATCTCCTTTTTATGGCTGAGTAATATTGCATTGTGTGTGTGTGTGTGTGTGTGTGGGTGTGTGTGTGTGTCTATATAGAGAGAGGAGGGATATATATATAAATAGAGATAGATATATTGAGATAAATATAAATATAAATGATAGATAGATGATAGATAGATAGATAGATAGATGATAGATAGCCACATCTTTTTTTTTTAATTTTTTTTTTATTAACATATAATATATTCTTAGCCCCAGGGGTACAGGTATGTGAATTACCAGGTTTACCCACTTCACAGAACTCACCATACATAGCACATACCCTCCCAATGTCCACAACCAAGAAAAGTAATTCTTTATCAATCACCAGCACCTTTTTAAGTGATTAAAAATAATAGACAAGAGAAATTAGCAGCTCCCCTCTTCCCTTCCAATCTTTTGAGTGATGACATTACAACATGCCCAAATCCCCAAATCACAAGAAGCACAATCTACCTTCTCACACTCTCTCTCTGAATCACCCATGAAGTTCCACTACTCAATTTCTTAACTGTGTTCTGCTAATTATCATCTGCTCTCCTTCCTAATTGCCACCACCTCTTTTCACACCCCCATCACACGGCATGTCCTCCTAAATGATAGCCACATCTTTTTATCCATTCATCTATGAAAGAACATTTGGGTTGCTTCCATATCTTGGCTATTACAAATAATACTGCAATAAAGAAAGGGGTTCATATACCTTTTAGAATTAGTGTTTTTGTTTTCTTTGGGTAAATACCTAGTAGTGGAATTGCTGGATCATATGGTACTTTTGTTTTTAATCTTTTGAGCAAACTCCGCACTGTTTTCCACAGTGGCTGCCCCATCTTATATTCCCACCAACAGTGCATAAGGGTTTCTTTTTCTCCACATCCTTACCAACACTTGTTACTCCTTATGGTTTTTTTTTTTTTTAATTTCAGCCATTCTGATAAGTATAGAGTAATATCTCTTTGTGGTTTGGTTTGCACTTCTCTGATGAGTAGTGATGTTGAGTATCTTTTCATGTTGCTCATCTGAATGTCTGTTGAACACCTGCATGTCTTCTTTGGATAAATGTCTATTCAGGTCCTCTGCCTGTTTTTTAAATTAGATTATTTTGTTTTTTGTTTTGGATTGTATAAATTCTTTATATATTTTGGATATTAACTGCTTATCAAATACATCATTTGCAGGAGCGCCTGGGTGGCTCAGTGGGTTTTTTTGTTTGTTTTGTTTTGTTTTGTTTTTTGCTTTGCCTTCAGCTCAGGTCATGATCTCAGGGTCCTGGGATCAAACCCCACTGAGATCAAACCTTCCATCGGGCTCTCTTCTCAGCAGGGAGCCTGCTTCCTCCTCTCTCTGCCTACCTCTCAGCCTACTTGTGATCTGTCAAATTAAAAAAAAAAAAATACATCATTTGCAAAATCTTCTATCATTCAGCAGGTTGTCTTTTTGTTTGTTAATGGTTTCCTTCCTTATGCAAAAGCTTTTTATTTTGGTATAGTCCCAATAGTTTAATTGTGTTTTTGTTTCCTTTGCCAAAGGAGACATAGCTAGAAAAACATCTATACAGCTGATGTCAAAGAGATTACTTCTTATGTTTTCTTCTAGGAATATTGTGGTTTTAGGTCTCACATTTAGGTCTTTAATCCATTTAAAAAAATTTTTTTCTGCATGTTATAATAAGTGGTCCATTTTCATCCTGACCAATTTTTCCAACACCATTTGTGGAAGAGACTATCTTTTTCCCATTCTTGCCTCCTTTGTCATAGATTAATTGACCATAAATCTGTAGGTTTATTTCTGGACTTTTTTGTTCCATTGATATCTGTGTCTGTTTTTGTGCCAGTACCATACTGTTTTGATTACTACCAGATATATAGTATATCTTGAAATCTGGGGATGATCATGATACCTCCAGTTTTCTTCTTCTTCAAGATTGTTTTGGCTATTTAGGGTCTGTTGTGGTTCCATATAACTTTTAGTATTATTTATTCTAGTTTTGTGAAAAATGCTGTTGGCATTTTGATAGGGATCGCATTAAATCTACAGAATGCTTTGGATAGTATAGACATTTTAATAATATCCGTTCTCCCAATCCATGGACATAGAATATCTTTCCATTTGTTTGTGTCAACACAAATTTCTTTCATCAGTGTTTTAGTCCTCAGAGTACTGGCCTTTCACCTCTTTGGTTAAGTTTATTCCTAGGTATTTTATTCTTTCTGATGCAATTGTAAATGGAATTATTTTTTCCTAATTTTTCTCTTTCTGTTACTTCATTAATAACATATAGAAATGCAACATCTTTATGTATATTAATTCTGTATCCTGTGACTTTACTGAACTCATTTACCAGCTCTAGTAGTTTTTTGGTAGTCTTTAGGGTTTTCTATACAGAATAGCATGCCATCTGCAAATAGTGAAAATTTTACTTCTTTCTTACCAAATGGACAGCTTGCATTTCTTTTTCTTGTTTAATTGTTATGACTAGTACTTTCACTACTATGTTGAATAAAAGTGGTGAGAAGGGAGATCCTTTTTTGCTTTTTATCTTAGAGGAAAGCTTTCAATGTTTCACCAAATGTTCTTTATCCAATATAAAACCACCTTTCTGTCACTTTTAATCATTGGTCCTACAAGCCAAAAAGAAAAGAATTCTTCTCTCCTATAAAGTCCCTCAATGACTAATTCTAAAAAACAAAACAAACAAACAAACAAACAAAAACACTTATTGACTAAAAAAGTTTGATAGCCAAGTAACCACTTGTACAACTCTAAATTCCACCCAACTCAAATCATCATAAGGGGCTTGATTATAATTCAAGTTCTCCTTTAGCCCAGCCTTTGTCATGGATTTGATTTTACATAAAATAAAACGAGTCATAAAGTCAAGCTATTATGAATGTAAAGAAACCAAATACCCTTTAAGAGGAGCATTATCAGTATTATCAACATCCAGGCTCAGTGTACCTTATGAAGAATCAAAATTCTAAAATCTGAGTAGAGAAGGGCTTTAACAAGAGAAGGTATCTCCAGGTTGGGAGGGGAGTTATCAGAGTGGCCCCATATGAGTGTCCCCTTCCCTTGTGTGCTCCATGTTGATTTCTGCTATAGATACTCCCTCTGGTCTCCAGATAGGCACCACCCCTGCATAACTAACAATTGCTCAAAACATTATTTCCTTAGATGTTCTGAGTACAACTAAAATGCACTGGAATTTACAAGAACGTCACCCCCACTGCACAAAAAAGAACAAAAAGAAATAAACTTGGGACCTTGCTGTTGATGCCATGGAGTCTCAGAGTTCTTAGAAAAGTCCTGCCTGGGATTCTTCACTCCAGAATGGGAGCCATATACTCTAGCTTCTGCTAGAGCCTTATAACCTTGAAGATTCCATGCTGGACTATAGGGTTTCCCATCCTAGTCCCTGACCTGCTTCTCCTCCTTTTCTCATTAGTGGGGTTTATTCTTCTGTGAGACTTAGCCAAACAAGATCTTGGTCTTCACACATTGATAACAGTATTGACCAGTAACCTTGCCACTCCATGTCAATCCCCCAAAGAAAAGAAGAGATGGCTTTTTCCAGGTTAAACAAACAAACAAACAACTCTGCTTGAATTCCTATGCCCACTCTGAGGGACTCCATTAGTCACTCAGTTATTTTCCTAAATAGAGATAAATTAGTAAACACTGGACACAGCAAATAATCATACCCTTCCTTACTCAGAGGCCAGCATTACTCACTCAGGTGTCTCTAGAGACTAGAGACTACTCCAGCCTTTCCCTCAGTCCAACCCCACCAGCCTAAAGGTCGTCAGATCACCCTGACTACTTATTCTGGGACTCAATTTGACCCACTGTGTTCCAACCCAGACATTCTGATGGTGGCAAAGACTGACTGCCCTCTTTTTCCACATGGAGTTCTCCCTACCACCTTCTCAACAGCATATCAACCACCAGTCCCAGAAGGAACCAAATGGCAGAGCCTGCTTAAAATACAGTTTTAATTTTTCATCCAGCCACAAACACAACACTAAGCTACTGACTTCCTGTGAGATACTTTTTATCTCTTGATTAATCATTTGTTATACGTTTCCTAGACATAGATACTATTCCTAGAATCTTAGTGTTGGAAAGATCTCAGAAGTCCTTTGATCCAATACTATCTTTTTACAAGGTGAGACCAAACAAGGTATCATCAGGGTTGGTTTCTTCAGAGGCCTCTCTCCTTGGCTTATAGGGGGTGATCTTTTCCCCATGTCCTCACATGATTTTCCCCTCTGTGTCTGTCCTAATCTCCTCTTCTTATAAAGACATCAGTCACATTGGATTAGAATCCACCCTCATAACCTATTTAATCTCAATTAACTCTTTGAAGACCCTGTCTCCACACATAGCTCAATGGAATAGAATAGAAAGCCCAGATAGGGACCTTCAACTCTATGGTCACCTAATTTTGATAAAGCAGGAAAAAACATCCAATAGAAAAAAGACAATCTCTTCAATAAATGGTGCTGATAAAATTGGACAGCTATATACAGAATGAAACTCAACCTTTCTCTTACACCATACACAAATATAAACTCAAAATGGATGAAAGACATCAATGTAACACAGGAATCCATCAAAATTCTAGAGGAGAACATAGGGAGTAACCTCTTCAACATCAGCCACAGCAACTTCTTTCAAGACATGTCTCTAAAGGCAAGGAAAACAAGAGCTAAAATGAACTTTTGGGACTTCATCAAGATAAAGCACAACAAAGGAAGCCATCCACAAGACAAAGAGGCAACCCACAGAATGGGAGAAGATATTTGCAAATGACAGTACAAATAGAGGTCTCATATCCAAAATCTATAAAGAACTTCTCAAATTCAACACCCCAAAACCAAATAATGCAGTCAAGAAATGGGCAGAAAACATGAATAGACACTTGTCCAAAGAAAACATACAAATGGCTAACAGACCCATGAATAAAATATTCAACATCATTAACCATCGAGGAAATATAAATCTAAACCACAATGAGATACCACCTTACACTAGTTTCATTCTGGTTAGAATGAAAAATATTGACAAGGCAAGAAATAACAAATGTTGGAGAGGTTGTGAAGACAGGGGAGCCTTCTTGCATTGTTGGTAGGAATGCAAGTTGGTGCAGCCACTTTGAAAAGAGTGTGGAGGTTCTGCAAAAAATTAAAAATAGAGCTACCTTATGACCTGGCAGCTGCACTACTGGGTATTTACCCCCAAAATATAGTTGTAGTGAAAAGAAGGGCCACATGCACCCAGTGTCCACAATAGCAGCAATGTCCACAATAACCAAACTGTAGAAAGAGCCGAGATGCCCTTCAAGAGATGAATGGATAAAAAAGATGTGGTCCATAAATACAATGGAATATTACTCAGCCATAAGAAAGGATGAGTACCCAACTTTTGCATCAACATGGATAGAACTGGAGGAGATTATGCTAAATGAAATAAGTCCATCAGAGAAAGTCAATCTTCATATGGTTTCACTTAACATATGGAACATAAGGAATAGCATGGAGGATATTGGAGAAAACAGGGGAAAATGAAGGGGAGAAAATCAAGGGAGAGATGAACCATGAGAGACTATGCACTCCAGGAAACAAACTGAGAGTCTTGTAGGGAGGAGAGATGGGTTGGTCCAGTGTTGGGTATTAGGGAGGCCATGTACTGCATGGAGCACTGGGTGTTAAACACAAACAATGAATCATAGAACACTACATCAAAAACTAATGATGTACCATATGGTAACTAATGTCACATAATGAAGAAAAAAGAGCCTGTCTCCAAATAAGTTCGCAGTCTGAGGTACTGGAGGTTGAACTTCAACATACGAATTGGGGGGAGCACAGTTCAACCCATAACACTTCTAAAAGTGTTCTGGTCACCAGTTCTGACATAGAGTCTTTGCCCCATTCCTCCAAGAATACTATGGACACCAGCTAGGTGTCCTACAATTCAACTCAATTCTGATAGTATCTGCCCAGAGAGATAGCAGCAGATTCTATAGATTAAGGATTTAGTCCCAAAAGATTGCACACACCTCCCACATCAGTTACTAGTTGCAAGCCCAGGTTGTTACCTGTGCTTTTGACCTACCAGCTACAGATTAGAAGTCCCGACCTCCCTGCTTCTTTCAGTTCAGACATAGTCAAGCCTAGGTTGTCACCTGTGCTTTTGACTGGCTCTAAGTCAGAGGTTCCAGTGTCCATCCCCTGTGGTTTGATCAATTTGTTAAAGCAGCTCACTGAACTCAGAAAACCTGTTACCTACCAAATCACCAGTTTATTAGAAAATACAAATCAACAGCCAGATAAAGAGATACGTAGGGCAAGACCCTGAACAAAGAAGTTTCTGTCCTCATAGAGTTCGAGGATGGTTATGGTGGCAAATAGAAACATTCTGTTTCCCCAACCTAGAAGCTCTCTGAACCTCATATACAACCAGGACTAACCAGATGGAAGAAATGGACAAGGTATGGGCAAAGGGTATGGGGCCTCCAAGCTCTCGTACCATACCACTCTCCACCCTCCCCCCATCTCCACATATCCACCAACCCATAAGTTCAAAACCTGTCCTTTTGGGGTTTTATGGAGGCATCTTCTCATGGGGATGACTGATTAAATCATTGGCCACCAGTGATTGTTTCAACCTGCAGCCCCTTTTCCCTCTTCATAAATCAGGGGTGGGACTGAAAATTCCAACTCTCTACTCATGGTTAAGTCCATTGGCAACCAGCCCCCATCCTCAGGTGCTTTTCAAAATCATCTCATTCACATAAACCCAATTAAGTTGGAAAGGGGTTTGTTATGAATAACCAGACACCTATTTTATTTTGATGACTCTAAAGTGACTTTAGGAACTGAGAATATGAGGCCAAATATTATGACAAAAGATGCTCCCATTGCTCTTATTCCTCGGGAAATTCCAAGGGTTTTAGGAGCTGTTTACCAGGAACCATGGACAAGGATCAAATATATATTTCTTATTATAAATCACAATATCATAACCTCCTTAAAAGTAAAAGTGTTTGTATATAATTTGCACCTCAAGCACTCAGTTCTTACTGCTCTAATGAGAGCATCAGCATACTACATATTCTTGCCTAGATCATTCAATAACAATATACAGGGACAAGAAGGAAAATCATCTATAATTATGTGAACTCTTTCCTTTGAACAGTGGGAAAACCAGGGCCTGACTCCTATGATGCTCAGAGTAGGAAAATCCTCAGTATCATGATAAAAACTGGTCAAGGAAACTGGAGTCCTTGGTCACATCTGTGCTTTGTGGTCCCAGAGCCAGTGAGATGGAAAACCAAGCCACTTCAGCAGGGTACTGTGGGTGAGAGCTGAGTCTACTGGGGCTTTTTCAGGCACCGGTACAAATAATTCCCCTGTGAGCCTGGCTCCAGCAATCAGGCTGTTACGTTAGGCATGAGTCCCACCTGCCGCAAGCATAGACAAACAGGACACTCAGTGTTCCATTAAGGAACTCGTATTTTATTCACCGCTCTACAAGCCCTTCTCATTATGTGTGATATTGTGCCTGGGAGTGGGCTGGGTAGCAGATTGGTATGCTAACCTTTCACCTCTCCAGAGCCTGGATTCAGGTCCCAGCTCCCAACTTCACATGCAAATATGGACTTGGCAAGCAGAACCTGAGTCTGCTTTATGTAGAGCAAGGAAATCACTGGCAAGCAAGTCTCTTGGCCCAGGCTTCAGGACACAACCCAGGCCCAGATTGCAGGGGTGTCCAGGATTAGCCATGAGGGATTCTACAGCAGCTTACAAAAAGAGAGCCTTTCCTTGGAATAGGAATGCAGACCAGTATTCATGTCAACAGAACTGAATTCCTCCCTTCCACGGCTCATCTTTTATAAAAGCTCTGGTTACTCTGTCAGATCATCTCACAGCATCCTCTGTACCTACCTGGTTGTTTTCTATAACCAACCCTCACCAGGGGGCTCCTTTGCCTCTAAGCCTTCTGTCATGCCTTCAGTACACTACCAAACTCTTCAAAAAGAAGTGAACTTGTTGACTCTACTCTCAATTCCATTTTCCATGCCATGACCTCAAGTTCCTCTTGCCTTATTGCTAGTCCCACCTTGGGGACCTGGAGACTTCCTTGTCACAGCTGTGGTTTGAAATGTACTTTACTTACTGTTGAGGACTCCAAGGCTGCCTCATTCAAAGTAGGCAAGATCCTGATTATCAGTCTCTATTCTTACTGAGGCCTGTATCGCTGCCAGGAATTTGCTAGGCAGAAAGCAGGAATACGTTTGTGTACCTAGGAGAGTTTGAGTCATAATGTGTGCTTTGTGGAAAGAAAGGTCACCAACATCAGAAAGTGGACAAATAGATTTAACTCTCTTTAAAATTACTTTATTTCATATGGAAAGAGCCCAGACACCCATTGACAGATGAATGAATAAAGAAGATGTGTGATACACACACACACACACACACACACACACACACACACACACACGTATGTACGTAATGGAATATTACTCAGCTATCAAAAAGACTGAGATCTTGCCATTTGAAACAGTTCAATTGGAACTAGAGGATATTATGCTAAGCAAAATAAGTCAGAGAAAGACAAATACCTTATGATTTCACTCATATGTGGCATATAAGAAACAAAACAGATGAACATAGGGAAAAGGAAGAAAAAATCAAATAAGATGAAAATTGAGAAGGGCGCAAACCATAAGAGACTCTTAACTATAGAAAACAAACTGAGGGTTTCTGGAGGGGAGGAGGGGGAGGGAACCGGGTAACTGGCAGATGTGCATTAAGGAGGGCACATGATATATAATGAGTACTGGGTGTTAAATGCAACTGATGAATCACTAAATTCTACTTCTGAAACTAATAAAATAAATACAATGAAATTACTTTATTTAATATATCAAAGGTTTTTTCTCTACCATAGGCTTTTCTTCAGAAGCAGGAAGCCATTCATCAATATTGGCCACCCTCAAAAGAAGGCATTAGCATACAAGTGATAAATAATCAAAGGAGCAGCTCATGCCTGCATATTCTTGCTATCTCATGTGACCCTTACAGTTATCTGGGACTTAGGTGGAACAGAATTTCTCCTCATTTTACAGAGGTCAAGTATTTAGCTACTCCAAAGTCATCAAGCTGGATGTGAGGTTGCCAGCTTGAAGCAAGGGAGGGTACATAATTCAGTATTCTTTCCCTAACACATGCCTCCGGAGACCTGTAAGTCATATGACTTGCAGCCTGTCACACCTGAGCAGCTATGTCTCATGTTCCTTCTGGTGGGAGTCTGCCCACCCTACATGCTTCCCTCTTTCCCAGAGTATTCACAACTCAGTATGTCTTGGGCCATATTTCTACCCATTATGCTTTGGGTAGAAAGCAGAGGTGAGGGGCAAACAGCTGGGATGTCATGGTGGCATAAAAAGTCACCAGTAAATCAAGCTACCTGTGATCATTGTCAATTTATCAACAGCTCCAAATTCACTCGTCATGAATTGTCTATGTGAAGCTTTAGTGAGGTGGGCCTAGTAAATGTCTCCTTTGCCTGCTCACATAATGTTAAGCTTCCTTAGTAGAGGACATTGAAGAAACATTGCAAGAAGGATCTTCCTTCCTGGTTTCAGGATGCTCTCTTGTTAGGCTCCCGCACCACACATAGTTCCTACAACACAGGTCTGGGAGCCCCCCATGGCTAAGAGCTCCCTGCCATCCCCCATTTTGGCAGAGCACTTCTATTGAGATGCCTCATTGTGAACAGCTTTCTCAGGTGCTGGAGGGCAGATTTCCAGGAAGTTCTAAGGGATAGATTTCCAGGAAGTTCTATATGTGTGGCTCTGCCATTCAGAGAGCCATGTCCATGACCTTTCTAACAAGGTCTAGCCCTCAAGTCAAGGACTAGGAGCCCTTTCTCACAGGTGTTCTATCTTAGCCCTAGGGGTGGTGCTGCTCCTTAGAAAACTATTATGTCTTCATTCTTTAGAATTCTCTTCACTTCTAACTAGCCAATCCTTCATGACTCCAATCCTGTTATAGTTAATAATTCCTTATATTAAACATTCCCTGATCAAATTACTATGTGGTTTCTGTCTCTTGATTGGATCCTGGTTGATACATTGCCAAAGCAGCTATCTTTTGTCCCCTGAAAAATAGCATTGCCTTTCTAGATCCAGAGGAGGCAGACCTAGCTAGTTAAGAATGTGGAAATCATGCCATGTTAGGGTTAATCATGTAGAGTCAAGGGCAGTGGGAGGAAATTCTGACCAATATGATTTGCTGTCAATACAAATGCCTGATGAGCTGCTTGTGAAAGTGGACTTGGACTTGTTCTGTTGGACTCAGAAGTCAGATAGGGACAGTACCAACAGGAGGGCTTTGAAAGTAAAGAGGAACAGATTCCAACTCAATATAAGCAAGAACCTTCTAATTGCACTAGCTGTTTAGATATGAAATGCACCGCTCCCACAAGAAGGCTACCCTACATGTGCTAAATGAGGGAGGTATAGGCAGGACAGTCACTTAGGGAGGCATTAAGAGGGGTTTGGGCGTACAATGGAGAGGACTTCCAACAATTTCTGAGGGGTTTTAAGAAATAAAATGTAGAGCAGAGCATGGCAAACAAAAAACCAAAAAAGAAAATTAGATATCTTTGACTTAAAACCTGGGTCTCCATGTCATTCCAACATGGTTGTAACTAATAAGGTCATTTAGAAAAAGTTTCTTGCCAGTTTTTAATATTTTGTTATGACACATCTACCTAGATAGATAAAGGCAATGTATCAATAATAGCAACTAAAAACATAGTTGCATTGAAACTCTAAGTATATTTAACAATATGAGCAAAATACATTTTCAACTAAGGTAAAAATAGTATTGCCAGCATATATATATATATATATATATATATATATATATATATATATATATTCTACTATATATATATATATATATAGTAGAGTTCTATAATTTTAATTTTCTTTTTTTTAAGATTTTATTTATTTATTTATTTGAGAGAGAGACAGTGAGAGAGAGCATGAGTGAGGAGAAGGTCAGAGAGTGAAGCGGACTCCCCATGGAGCTGGGAGCCTGATGTGGGACTCGATCCTGGGACTCCAGGATCATGACCTGAGCCGAAGGCAGTCGTCCAACCAACTGAGCCACCCAGACGTCCCTATAATTTTAATTTTCAATTTGATCATAAAATCTCATTTGCTGTTTTTTTTTAAATCTTAGGTACCCAAGGGCTGTTTAACTTAGACATTTATGATGTACTAAAGTTACTGTGAGACTCTTTAAATAGTCAACATTACGTGCGCATGAATTTATGTTTCTATAAATGTCCTCTTAAACTGTATAAGATATAGTTCTCCTGGAAACCTCACTGAGAAATTCAAACCTAGTCTCATCATTATTTCCCAGTCAAGAAGCAATACTTTTATGTTCACAGATGTAAGTTATGACCCTGACTATGACATAGAAAAGGTCTGACTCATCAATCTGGTAATTTAACAAATATTTATTACTTATCTTTTGCAAGGTACTCTGAATACATTGGTGAGAAAGACATATATGGCTGCTCCCCCCACGGAGAGAAGAAATCACATTTCATTATATAAGTAGCACACAGTGCTCTGAGAGTTCATGGGGGTGTGGGGTAACATGCCCTAAGGCCTTTGGGGGAAGGCATATCAGGCAAGGCCTCGTTGATGAAGGATTATTTAGGATAAGCCCTTAAGGTTGGGGGCAAGAAACAAGCAGGTGGTAAAGGAAATGGGTTTTTTTCTAGGTGGAAGAAACATTACATACTTGTTGAGTAAGAACATAGCAAATTGAGGAATCTGAAAACTACCCAGACCACCTAGTGTGAGGCTAGAAGTGGGGAGGGGTCCAGGGAGGAAGACAGGAACCAGATGCCCAGAGGTCTCACAAGGCATGTTATAGATGTGGAGCATTATTCTTTATTTTATTTATCTTCATCCTAGTTCTCTGTATCCCTGATCTTAGTGCTATAACCCACTGAAGTGTGTGTGTGTGTGTGTGTGTTATGCATGCACATACAAGCATGCATGAATGGGTATGTTTACTGGGTCTAGATGTAACAAGTATTTCTTACCATTCATCCTAGGGAAAAAAAAAAAAAAAAAGTGGAAAATAGTACTATGTCATCAGTACACTGAGAAATCACTGAAAGATTTTAGTCACAATGACATGACCAGATTACATTTTAGAAGTTCCACTCTGGTTGCAGAGAAGAAAACTGACTGTGAAGGTAAGACTAGAAGAAAGGGGAGGCAACTGCATTTGAGAGAGTCATTGTCGCCATAGATCTGGGAAGTGCCAACAGAGATGGAGAGAAGTAGACAAATCTGAGAAACATTTAGGAAAAAGAGACACAGATTTGGTGAGAGATTAAATATTCAAAGTGAGATAATGGGAAGAGTGGAGTCTACCTCCCAGAATTCTGGCCTGAATAACAGCTTGTACAGTGGGGCTATTTTCTACAAAATGGAAGTATGGAGAGGAAGTACACTGGCCTGAGGAATGAGGCTTCCCCTGGGAAATGTCAAGTTTGAAGTTTCTGCAGGACATCAACTTAGAGATGTTGAGTAAGTGATTGGAGACATGGGTCAGGGGCTTAGGAGATAGGACCTTTATTCAATAGAGATTTCTTGAGTTCCATACCAGGTGCTATACTTGACGTCTTAGACCTTCGTGACTAAACAAACATTATCACTTAGAATTTAGAACAATTGCTATCTAAATGAAATTTTAAGCCATGGGAGTGGATACATTTGCTAAGGGTAAGAATTTTAAATAAGTTGAATGGGTTAGAACTTCAACATCTTAGACTGAATTATAAGAAGAGTAGAGTAGTTGGCAGAACCAGAACAAATAGAGAAAAACTAGTAGTATTTTCTGCCCTAAAAGAAGAGTTGCAAAGAGGAGGATATGAGGGTCAGAATCAATGCAAATCAAATTGAGATGAACCAAAAGACTTGCTAGACACTGGTGCTCAACTCTCTTACTTCCCACATATGATCTTAGAATGAACAAAGGAATAGACATAAAGGCCCTATGACTTCTAGGATGTAAAACTGCTCATAAAATATTAGTTATCATCATCATTATAACAATAATGTTAAAGGCCAATGCCAGGAACTACAGAAGGAAAAATTCACTGTCACCATCCAAGATTATCTCCATTTCAGAAATTAGAAACAGGACAAGAGGTTTACTATAAATAACATTAAAAATATTAGAAAGTGAAAAAAGAGGAAGCTAAAAAATAGTTAACTGTAGATGTTTATTTGTTGATGTTTATTTGTTGATGTGTTTATTTGCTAATCTCTATATGAAGATGTACAGAATGCAACTGGTGCTTTTAGGATATTGAATAAATTCACAAATTGGAGAAATTCCACTCTCTCCTGATTGTTGGCAAGCCTCACTAATATAGGGAAGTGGTCGAAAGCTTCATGCCAGAGAGATTACCTCCCAGAACTTTGACTTCTGAGGTGACCCACTGAAGCACTAAGGAAATGTGAAGTGTCATTACTGACATTGAGAAACGGCAACAAAATGCAATGTGGGGGGAGCCTGGATTGCATCCTGGAACAAAAAGGAAAAAGGACATTAAGAGAAAAACAACTGAGTTGTACTTTAGCTAACAGCATTGGATTGATGTTAAGTCCCTGGTTTTGATCGTTAGAATATGGATGTGCCAGATTTTTAAATTATTTTTATTGTTATGTTAGTCACCATATGGTATATCATTAGTTTTTGATAGTGTTCCAAGATTCATTGTTTATGTATAACACCTAGTGCTCCATGCAGTATGTGCCCTCCTTGATACCCATCACCCGGCCAACCCATTCCCTACACCCCCCAACCACCTTTCCCTTTAAAACCCTAAGTTTGTTTCTTAGAGTCCATATTCTCTCATGGTTGGTCTCCCTCCCCCTATTCCCCCCTCCTTCATTTTCCCCTTCCTTCTCCTAATATCCTCCATGCTATTCCTTATGTTCCACAAATAAGTGAAACCATATGATGATTGACTTCTCTGCTTGACTTATTTCACTCAGCATAATCTCCCTCAGTCCCATCCACATTGAAGCAAAAGCTGATGCATTCATCCCTTCTGATGGGTGGGTAAGATTCCCTTGTGTATATGGACCACATCTTCTCTTGGAGGGCATCTTGATTCTTTCCACAGTTTGGCTGTTGTGGACATTGCTGCTATGAACATTGGGGTGCAAATGGCCCTTCTTTTCATTACATCTGTATCTTTGGGGTAAATACCCAGTAGGGCAATTGCCAGGTCATAGGGTAGCTCTATTTTTAATTTTTTGAGGAACCACCACACTGTTTTCCAAAGTGCACCAATTTGCATTCCCACCTAGAGTGTAAGAGGTTTCCCCTTTTTCCACAACTTCTCCAACATTCACTGTTTCTTGCCTTGCTGATTTTGACCATTCTAACTGGTGTAAAGTGGTATCTCAATGTGGTTTTGATTTGAATTTCCCTGATGGCTAATGATGAAGAACATTTTTTCATGTTTCTGTTAACCATTTGGATGTGCCAGATGTTAACATTAGGGGAAGCTGAATGAAGGGTAGACAGGAATTTTCTTAACTTTTTTTTTCTATAATTTTACTCTAAGTCTAAAATTATTTCAAAATGAGCAGCTTCTTCTCAAATTCAAACAAATATTTAAACCCACTCTGTAAAATCCTAGTTACTTGAGACTTGTTGAATTCTTAAAGCAGATTTTGGGAGTCTGAATTTCTCGTAACTGTTCTCTAATAGATTTTCTTTGTTTGGGTTCTTGAGATAAGCTTGGGTGAGAATAACCACATCTGTGACATCAGCGTCGAAAGTCTTTTAAATATTTTGACACTTTAATTAACTGTTTCTTCAAGTTTTTCTGCACCAAAACATAACAAATCACCTCAATTAGACCCTCCACTCTAGAAAACAACTGGACTGCACAGAAGCTTATTAACGGCAAGTAGCAGCTTCAATTACTTCTGAAAAAAGTGTGAATCCATCTTTTTTATTTTATTATTTCAAATGTAATTCCTGTTAATCTAATAAAATATTTTTGTGTGCTACTTATTTAATGTCCTTATCAAACTATTCTCTGAATTTCACCACTTTCTTTCTATCAACTTTCAAATGGTCCAGTTTAGTGTATTAACCAACTCAACTCACAAAGCATGTATAAATGCAAAGACCCACACCCATGTAACACCCATCCCCATGTGCTACTAATTCACTTGGCAAAAACATGTTATTAAAACAATGCACAGTGTGCAAAACATTGGATTATCTCTTACTCTGGTAATATCTTAAACAATGAAATCTGACAATATCATCAGGAAACACTTGCTCTTCTGTCCCAACTCACTCTATTATTTGTAAATGCACTAAGTGTTATAAGTGGAGGAGTTTGCCAAAATCAGCAAAGTCAGCTTAAAAAAAAAAAAAAAAGCCTGGATATTTGGCTCTAAAAATCCTTTTTGGCTGGATCCTTATATCTCTTTCCCAACTCAGAACTTGAATGATAACCACAGAGGATCTGTGTGAAACCTGATGTCTGGGGATTGCAGGAGCAACAGCGGAGCCCCTCAGCAGCAGGGAAGCCCTTTTATCTAATCTCTCTTAATGTAAATGCCGTTGGTCAGTGCATAATACACTTCAACATCTCATTTAGATACAGAAAGATGAATTCCACAGGAAAAAAGCATTATTCAGAGTGGCTTTGATTTTGTAAGAATGGTTTCATTAAACAAGCACTGACCCATCCATCTAAAGGAAAATTTGCTCAAAGAACCCACCAATGAAGGACTGTTCCATTCAAAACACTGATGAAGTAAAAGAGAGGACTGTGTCTTCTGAAACTATGAATGTGCTGAATGCAATAGCGCTGCTGCTGGGACACCACGCCTTCTATCTGAGTCCCCGTTAGTGCTGACACATGTGGCATTGATGTATCAGCCTGTCCAAGCCAGAAATGAAGACGGCCTCCATGGAGGATATCAACTGACCTGTAAACTATAACATGTGGTTTTCTTTACAAGGCTTTCCGCTGCTGAATTCTCGGTTTTCTACTTAGCAGAAAGTGTCCATGCTGCATATTTTCCATGGCGCACAGGGTGGGCTAATCTGTTCATTCACCAAAAACATGGAGTTGGTTTTTCACTGAGGCTAAGGCTAGAATCATTCTCAGCAAGACCATCTTTAACACATGGCATCCCCCCATACTTTGGGTGGCCAAGGTAAAGTACTTCAGGATCGTAGGGGGAAAGTATCAATGAAGAAAGTGTTAGAAACTGAAATATGGAATTGTGTTTAAGCATGTTATGGAGAAGCTATTAAAGCCAGTAATTCACATTAGAGTTCCTGAAAGAATTTAGTTCTGCTAGCTCTATAAAGACAGTCCCTTCAGAATACAAGTGTGTTGCATTTGTTGAAAATAATATCAACTAACTACACTGTCAGAAATGGGAAAAATTAGGCACTAACTTCATCATACCCCTCATATCCAGCCTTGCCAGGTTTGGAAAAGCAATGTTACCTGGCTCCTTTGGATCAGGCTTGAGGCACAGAGCCCAGAAAGTCCCGGGCAGTGCTGTGACAGCAGGGGGCGATGTTAGCACACGCTGGTGAACTCCCCCAGCCACCTGCAGGCTGCTAAAGGAGTTTTCTGATCTTCAACAGCCCCCATGACCTGGAAATGAGCAGAGAGAACAACTAAAACAGAAAGTGGGCACAGATAGTGTCCAAAGAGGGCAGAGGAGTTTCCCTTCTGTTCAGACATGAAGCAGGGAACAAATGAGGATATATTCTATTTCCTTTGATCAGTTTGCTTTCACTCAGATTAAACAAAGAAGAAAGAAGTCACAGTTATCTAGGACAGATGCAGGTGACTCACCAGTCCAAGGTCATACATAGATACTATCAGAGTGGTCAGTAACATGAGATTTAGGGACAAAGAAAGACATTGGCTCCACCCCATGCATCTGTTCCCTTGCCTGCCAAAGTCATAGCTTTTCTATCTTTTTTTTTTTTTTTTAATGGATCTGGAATTCTATTTTAATTAAATGTCTCCCATAGCCCTTACCAGGTAAAATTACATTTAATGGGATGGGACACAAGACAAGTGTCTTAATGTTTGAGGAAGTTCCCATCCATCACTCCTGTTTTTGCATCCCTCATCGAATCCATCAGCACAGCTTGTCAGCTCTCCCTTCACAATATCCAAATGCAGCGACCACTCACCAGTGCCACCGCTAAGTGCTAAGACACCACCATCTTCTATCTCCTGAACTACTACAGAAGCTTCCTGATTGGATTCCCCAGATCTTTTCTTGGCCCCTTCAGTCTAGTCCACACAGCAGTCACAGTGATCCTGTTAAGATGCATGCCAGAGCCTGTCACCCCACTGCTCAAAACTCACTAATGGCTTCTCATATTACTCCAATTAAAAGCCAAACAAAGTCTTACAAGGACCTACATAATCTGATCTGGTTGTCTCTCTGACCTCCTCTATTACTGTCTCTTGCTCAGTCCACCCCAGCCATTCTACTCCTTGAACTTTACATGCATAGTCTCACCTCAGAGCCTTTGCATTTGCTGTTCCTTCTAGCTATAAGGCTCTTTCCCAACATTTTTTCATGGATTATTCCTCACCTCTTTCAGATCTTAGCCAGGTGTCCTCACAAACCCTCCTTACACTCATTGCCTGAATTTATTGTGCTTCGTAGCATTTGCCTCCATCCCCAACAGGTTACATATTTCCCTTATTTAATTTGTTTACTATCTGCTTTCCTCAACCAGAATGTGAGGACCCAGAAGGCAGGGGGATTTTTTTTATTTATTTTGTTCAATGATGTATCTTCAGAGCCTAGAACTTGCCTACAGAATAGTTGGTGCTCAACAAACCATGGATACATTCACTGGTGGGAATAATAAATATTGAACAGACAAAGCAGGATAGAAGAACACTAAAAGAGAAGTAAAAGATGCTAAGAAGCCCCTATTTGTGTTAGGCATGTTATTTTTTTTTAAGAGTTTATTTACTTATTTGAGAGAGAGAGGGAGAGAGAGCAAGCACAGGAAGGGGAAGGCAGAGGGAGAGGGAGAAGCAGACTCCCAACTGAGTAGGGAGCCCGACGTTCCAGGACCCTGAAATCGTCACCCAGGTGCCCCACACTATTTTTGTTTTTTTTTTCAGGAGGCTCCATGTGGAGGCTGGAGCCCAATGAGGGGCTTGAACTCACGACACTGAGATCAAGACCTGAGCTGAGATCAAGAGTCAGACACTAACTGACCGAGCCACCGGGGTGCCGCCAAGCATGCTATTTCTTAATCTCTTGCTTAAGGGTGGCCAAGAAGGAACTAAAGGAACAGTGTTTTTCACTCAACAAGCTACCCATTTGAGAGTCCTGGGATCACCTCAGTGGGCTGTGACCATCAAGATATATATATATCACCCCCCCCCCCGAGGTGCACCTTGGTGGAACAGTTGGGTAACTCTTGGACTTTTAGTTTCAGCTCAGGTTGTGATCGCTGGGTGGTGAGGTCAAGCCCCTTGTTAGTCTCTGCACTCAACTTGGAGTCTGCCTCTTCCCCCTCAATAAATCTTAAAAAAAAAATTTTTTTTGAGGAATAAAATAATTTTTTAAAGATTTTATTTATTTGACAGACAGAGATCACAAGTAGGCAGAGAGGCAGGCAGAGAGAGAGAGATTGGAGGAAGCAGGCTCCCCACTAAGCAGAGAGCCCCATGCAGGGCTCAATTCCAGGACCCTGGGATCATGACCTGAGCCGAAGGCAGAGGCTTTAACCCACTGAGCCACCCAGGTGCCCCTAAAATAAATTTTTTCTAATTAGTACAAGTTACATAAAAAACAATAAGTATTATTTTATGAACTTTATGTTTCCAATGTCTGTGTGCATATATGTGCTAGATTATTACAATGTAAAATGTATAGTTCATCATAATTCTCAGTCAAATAAGTTTGAAAACCCTGTTATAGAAAATACTGTTTAAGGTGCTAAAATAATCCTGTTTTATGAGTTATACAGAGAAAGACCTTCTACAGCCTTTTTGAAGCTCCCATTACATGCATGTTGGTGTGCTTACAAGTCCAACATTTTTGAGGCTGTATTCATTTTCTCTACTCTTTTACTCTGTTTTCTTCAGGTTGCATAATTTCTATCAGTTTTCAGAGTTTGCTGGTTCTTTCTTCTGCCAATGCAGATCTACTCTTGGATCTCTGTAGTGAACTTTCATTTTTAGGTTTTGTGCTTTTCAACGCCAGATTCCCATTGGTACTTTTTAATAATCTCTATCTTTTTAGTTATATCCTGTTTATGAATCATTTTTTTCATGCTCTCATTTAATTCTTTAACATGGTTTCCTTCATTTTTTGAACATATCTATAACCCCTGTCTTAAAGTATTTACCTACTTAATCCAACATCTGCGCCTCCTCCAAGGAGCTTCTATTGCCTTTTTTTTTTTTCCTATGTATCAGCCACACTTTCCTGTTGCTTTGTGTAGCTCAGAATTTTTTGTTGAAAACTGGCCATTCAGATAGTATATTTAGTAACTCTAGCTGCTGATCCTCTATTTGGGGGCTTTTCTCTTTAATTTGTTTAATTATTTATTTAGCTGAGCTAAATCTGTGAAATCTATTTCTCTTGCAGGGTGCAGACTCTGATATCCCTCCTCAGATATTTTTCCTTGCTTATGTCTTTTGGGTTGACTCCTAGGGGTCACCTGGGTGTGTCTAAAGCACGTATTGGTCAAAACTTGTGCTTAAGGCCCCTAGCCACTTAGATTTTTATCCTTCATCATTGCTTCTGTAGGTGGCTTGGGAATGAATGTGATTGTATTTTTATATCTGGTTTCCTAGAAGTCACTCTTTTTATTTAGCCAGAGTCCGGTCAAACATTGTGCTTAAGCCCCTTGCTAATGGGTCTATTGTGATATGGAGAATGTTTTCAGGTTCATCCCACAGCCCAAAGGGACATCTCTGAGCAGGCACTAGGAGAAGGATGGTGCTGCTGGTCTTCTCAGCTTACGTCTTTCTATATGGAAGCTCCACTCCTCAAAGAAGTGGGAGTAAGGCAATAAGGATCTAGTATTCTTGCCTATTACATCTGCATACTACCCTCACTGGACAAGGCAACCCCGTCTTCCAGCCATGACCACTTGGAATAGCATGTGTACAACACAGGCTAACGGGAATGAGAAATGCAGATGACGTGTCCCTCCTGGGATGAACTGGGAATAGTGAGGACCCATCCTCTTTGCTTCATGCGAAGTGCCATCACACAGTAGAGCTGACATCACACAGAGCTAGGAATGGGGGTGTGGAAGCAAGCCATGGTTCAAATGCCACAGACTCTTACTATTCTTGTCAAGATTTAATAAATCTTCTCAAATGATTCTTCCTTTGCTGTATGCCCTTTGAAAAATAGCTAGGAGCCTTAAATGGTTACTGGGTTGTGTTTACATTTTTTATCTATCTATCTATCTATCTATTTATTTATTTATTAGTGATTTTCACCAGCTAAATGGTTGCCGAGGACAGAGTTTTCTTCATTCCTCACACCGCCATTCTGGATGTCCTGCCTCTGGACCATTTGTGTAATCTACACCAAGACCTTCATCTAGGAAGGTAGCTTTATGAAATTTAAAGGTTAATGTGCCTGGGGCCGTCCTGCTACATCTCAGCTGGTACCCAGGGAATGGGGTCCCTGCGATCTAAAATCTCTCAGGCCTGACTCAAAGAAGAGCCAGTGGGGAATATGGAGGTGTATAGAAGTAGAGATCTTGCGGGAGTGCTAGGGATAATTCAGTTCAAGACAGGAACTATTTACTGATAGAATTCTTACTTTTCAGTTCCCGTGAACTATTTGTTACTATCCACCAGGACATGAGAACCAAGAGGGCAGGGATTTTTGTTTTTCTTATCCAGGAGCTAAATCCCCACACCCTTAAACAGTGCCTGCTAAACCCATTGCAAGACCAAGACACCTATTGACTGGATTCAGTTTATGGCCACCATCCAGGTGTGTTTGGGACAAGGTGATCATAAGGCCAGGAATCTTCAGGAGTATTTTGAATTCACGTATATGATGATCACAGGGTGTTATCCTCAACTAATGAGTTATTGACCATTATATCAAAAACTAATTACCTTGGCTAATTGAATTTAAATTTTAAAAAGTGCATCTTTGTTTTCTTGACTATTTCCTTTGCTGGGCAGAAGCCTATGACCCTGCAATTGCACTACTGGTTATTTACCCCAAAGATACAGATGTAGTGAAAAGAAGGGCCATCTGTAACCCAATGTTTATAGCAGCAATGGCCACGGTTGCCAAACTGTGGAAAGAACCAAGATGCCCTTCAATGGACGAATGGATAAGGAAGACATGGTCCATATACACTATGGAATATTATGCCTCCATCACAAAGGACGAATACCCAACTTTTGTAGCAACATGGACGGGACTGGAAGAGATTATGCTGAGTGAAATAAATCAATCAGAGAGAGCCAATTATCATATGGTTTCACTTATTTGTGGAGCATAACAAATAGCTTGGAGGACATGGGGAGATAGAGAGGAGAAGGAAGTTGGGGGAAATTGGAAGGGGAGGTGAACCATGAGAGACTATGGACTCTGAAAAACAATCTGAGGGTTTTGAAGGGGCAAGGGGTGGGAGGTCGGGGTACCAGGTGGTGGGTATTATAGAGGACACGGATTGCATGGAGCACTGGATGTTGTGCAAAAATAATGAATACTGTTATGCTGAAAATAAATAAAAAATAAATTTTTTTTAAAAAGAGCATCTGGAATTTCAGAGACATAGCTGTTCAGCTCATACTCTGATTTTTTTTTAAGATTTTATTTATTTATTTGAGAGAGAGACAGTGAGAGAGAACATGAGCAAGGAGAAGGTCAGAGAGAGAAGCAGACTCCCTGTGGAGCTGGGAGCCCGATGCGGGACTCAATCCCAGGACTCCAGGATCATGACCTGAGCCGAAGGCAGTCATCCAACCAACTGAACCACCCAGGCATCCCTCATTCTCTGATCTTATCATCTATCCTAACCCCCAGCTGCAGCCTAAGAAGGCCCTCACCCAACTGCTGGACAAGTTGGACTAAGCACTAGAGCTGTAGCCACGTATGTCACAAAAGTCTGGCAAAGTTGCTGCTTGAGAAAGGTGCTTCCTCATCTCTCTGCCACACTTAGCTTAGTGTCCCATCTCTGAGAGAAGAAAAGATAGGTGGAGACTTCTGCTTTTATCCCAAGAGAAAAGAGAACATGAACATGTCCACCATGTTATTAGAAAAAATCATTAGGTAATACATTTTGTATCACATGCATTGAGTGAACTGTGGAAAGGCTCTTTATGTGTAAATTCACTTAAGCCTTACTACTGTCCCATAAAATAAGGAATATCAGACTATTTTTGAGACAAGGAAATGAGTGTATGAGGAAATAATTTTAATGTCATATGACCAGCAAGTCACAGACCCAGGATTGGAATCCTGGTATATCTGACTGCAAAGCTCATATTCTACTACATATACTATATCCTCCCATAATAAATATGTTACATAAAGTGTCCTAAAATGTCTTCATAGCTGGAAAGGGCCTGAGGGGTATCCAGAAAAACCTCTGTCTTTTTGCATTAGATTATATAAAGTATTAATTTTAACTGGATTAAGACTGTATTGTGTTGACTGAACAAAATGACTCATTGTATTATCTAAAATGGTCATGGTGGTCCTTGCATCTTGGTGGACTCAACAGCAGCCCTTTGCATCCCCTCTCTCAACCCCAGAGCACCTCTAATCATCATGTGGCTCTATAGCTATCTCATGATAGCTGTTACAAATGTTAATTGTATAGTATCTTCAATGACTGATGTGTAAAAGCATTCATCAGAAGCAGCTGAAGTTCATTATTATCATTCTGTACTAACAGTACAAAAGTTGGAAGCTATTCTTTTTAATTCAGATGATTAGGATCTAAATGTCAGATTCCCTTTTGCTCAAAACTCTGCTGAAATGAAGGTATTTCTAAATGACTGTTGACCTGACAATCCCTCCAGTCAAAGATGGTTTTGGAATTTTTAATTTCAACATCTATGAAACACATTTTACCAAAAACAAGCTTCCCAGAGGCTTCTAAGTGCTGAGTTCTGACTGAGCAGGAGGGATTTCTAGCAAACTGGCATGTTTTCCATGATCCTAGGAATAGCACTTTGGCTCAGGGAAGAAGGTTAACTCCTTCTGCGGTCATACAAGGGGTCCACCAATCCCATGGCCCAGATGTGGCAAGAGCACATTTACATGCTCAAGTCTGGTGCTTTGGCCAGAAGCAGAGGTTGCTAACTATATGTACCATACTTAATTAAGTAGGAGTTTTATGAGGTGGATGGCAATACCCCAGGGGCCAACTTAAAGCCATGGGATTTATTGAGCTCTAACTGAAAACTGACAGCCCCAGCATGCACATGACAGAACCTATTTACAAGAAAGTTAATGTTGCAAGAGAACTCTTTAGTGGCAAAAGGCAAGGCATCCATTCTCCAGTTGTGGTCACTACTCCATGACACCAGCACTTCTGGCAAGAGTTCAAGGTGCACACCCACAGGAGACATGCAGAAGATGGAAGGAGCAGAGACTGAAAAGCATGGTAAGGGCCTGCCCAAAGATCAAAGGCAACAGGTAGCAGAGTTTTGAAAGGTTGGTCTCCTTTCACCAGGAACACCAAGAACAATGAAAGGGTAATTCAACAATTTTCTAGGGATAAGACAGCACAAGCACAGCACAAGCAGGGGTATGATAAGAGGGCCAGAGTCAGTCACCTATTCCAAAGTATTATTGCAATGCCACCCTTCCATTTGCAGCATAAACAGAAGGAATCAGGAATGAATAATGCAGTCAGCTAAAGAGGGGCCTCTCACATCAGGATCATTCATGTCTAACCTAGGGGAATATTTCTGAGGTTGGATTTTGAGACACACAAAGTGCTCTCCTGAGAATCAAAGCAAACACACTGTAGACTTACAAGTCCACCAGTTCTAGCCCATTAATGAGTCAGAGAGTCCACTAGTTTTGGGGAGCATCTGCCTTTTGAGATTTTATACTTAATTTTACATGTCATTGCCCTGAGTAGCCCTGCAGGACCATAGGAAGCAAGGGTAAATTTGAAGTAAGCATTTGTTTTCTTGGAACATTGGTTAAAACAAGATTTTGTACATTCTTTTTATTAACTCATAACATTGAAACCTGATTCAAAGCAAACACATAAAAACCATGGGGCAGTATATAAGGAAAAGATCCTTAGAGAAGCTCACACACTTAAACACATATATCAAGGCAGATATTCTCAAGACCATTCTGGAAAGAGTGGTGTAGTGTAGGCTGATCATCTATCTGAGTTTTCCCAAGGCAGTTTGATGTATCCTGTTGCCCCAGGATAATCATTAATATTATCCCCTTTCATTCTGAAAGTCATTCCAGTTTGAACAATAAATTATGCAGTGACCTGGAACTGAGAATCAACCCTAGAGCTCTGACCGCTTCTCATCCTTCAGGTGAAAGCTTCCATAACTACCACAGAACTGTTGTCCTCTTCTGGTCTTGGTACCAAAGGTGGCAGTGGTGATCAATAAGGCACACTTAAGGCCAGAAGTCATTGCTCCCCTGGAATAGCCAGTTTGCTCCTGCACTGATGGCCATCCTTCCTTTGGCCAGGTTTAGCCTGTCCCAGGCCCCAGTTCTAGGTTGATGGCATCACATTGAAAGCAGGAAGCATTTCTCTAGTTTTGTGGTATGAAATTGTTCCATGAAAGGGAAGGATATGCAAAACAATATCTAAAAGTGGAAAAAACTTTAAGACCAATAAAAAAGGCTGACAAATCCAGCTTGACAAGAAATGGTTTATTGAGGGGACTTACAGACAGAATCATGCCTTGGGACACTTCAAGATGAATAGATCTATCAACCCCACCTTCCATAAGACCTGCTTTTATAGACCTAGAGACCACCCTGAAGAAAACATTTAAGAATCATAGTCATATCTCTAGAGTAAATCTGATTAAACCATGGTATACCCTTACGCTTCAAGGGTATACTTAAGAGTGTGATTAAATGAAAAGAAAAAAAAAGTGGGTGGGGGTAAGGGGCTATGGTCAAGAAGGCTTTAGGTCACAGTGCAGTCATAATGGCAGATTTGTCCGAGATGGCATTAGTCTGGGTCACAAAGAAGGTCAAGACTACTCTTTCCCAGCCCAGGCAAGGAGTCCTTTTAAAACTCATAACAGTTCTTTGCCTCTCTATTTAGTTGTCATGGAAACTAAAACAAAACATCTTCTTCCTCATTGAGATTTCATAACATTTCAGATATCTTGAAGAGAGATTTGGGGAATCAAGTTCCCCAGAAATTCTGAGGAACTGAGTATGACTCTTACGGAAGGAGAAAGAGCTCACTGGCCATGACCCTTACCAGGTCTCTCCTCCATATGTAATGTAGGCACCAAGCAATACATTTCCTTTGTGGTTATGAGAAAGACCTCCAACTTTTCCACAAAGTTTCTCCAGGATATGAGTTGTACAAGCCACATACTCTTCAATTTTCTCTACCAAATGGCAATATTTGTAGCTGGCTGTGCTCACTGACCTACACCGTAAGGCTGGCTCTGAAATGAAGACTCATATATTCCCACATTCTAGTATACTTCTCAATCTTTATCGGCCTGAGGCAATGAATGGGTCAAGGTATTGGAATTAGATAAAAACAGATTTAGGTCCTAGCTCTGTGACCTTGGGTAACTTCTTCAAACATTCATAAAATGATTGTCTTAGATGACAAAATAAACTGCTGTAAACAGAGAGAGTAACAAAATTCAGGAACTTAAAGAACATACCACCCTGAACGCGCCCGATCTCGTCTGATCTCGGAAGCTAAGCAGGGTCGGGCCTGGTTAGTACTTGGATGGGAGAACAAAGGATTTGATTGCTCTCTCACATAATAGTCCAAAGTGAGTGTTCTAGTTTGTCAGGTGGTAGTTATCCAAGAACCCAGGTTTAGAACATCTCTGCCATCTTTAGCCCATGGCTTCTAACACAGCTGTGATCATCACCATTTTTGCCAGTAGAGAAGGCTTAGATAGCATGGCTGATTCACAGCATTGTCTTGTGTGCCCTAATCTGAAGGTGACCCATATCATTTCTATTAATATTCTGTGGGAAGACCTTAATTTTATTGGCCCATGTACTGCAAGGAGGTCTGGAAGAGGTAACACCTGGCACCTGGCTGGTGTCTAAATTCCAGCTAAAATTTATTTCTCTGAATGAAGGGAAGCATAGATTTTGGCTTCTGACTAGCATTTTCCATCTCAATGGCAATATGGTAATACCACCCCTCTTAGGGTTGTTGCTGCAAGTAAGTTAATTTAAATGTGCCCAGTACCTGCCAATATTTAAGGAATGGGGGTTATTCCTACTTCTATTTTGCTCTTGTCTGTTCTTATATCTGTAAATAGCATCTATATGCTAGCTCTAAAATCTCTGCTGAATTTCAGATCCAAATATCCAACTGACCTTTTGTCATATCCACTTGGGTATTTGGTAGACAACTAATGATTCTGACACCAATATTTTTCCATAAAACCAAGCATTTCTCCAACACCAGCTAGGTGTCCTACTATTCAACTCAATTCTGACACTGTCTGCTCAGAGATAGTTTCAGATCCCACAGCGTAAGGGCTCAGTCCCACACACTGCTTCTCTCCCCACTTTAGATGCCCATTACAAGTCCGCGTTGTCACCTGGGCTTCAACTAACTGACTGTAGACTAGAGGTTCCCATGACCCCTTCCTTGGGTTTAATTTATTTGCTAAAGCACCTCGCAGAACTCAGGAAAACATTTTACTTACTAGATTACCCATTTATTACAAAGGATTTAAACTCCGGAACAGTCTGATGGTAGAGATGTATAGGTCAAGATATGGAGAAAGAGTGCAGAGCTTCCATGTCCTTTCCAGGTGCATCTCTCTGGCTGGATTTCCAAATGTTCACTAACCTGGAAGCTCTCCAAACTCTGTCCTTTTGAAGTTTAATGGAGGCTTCATTACATAGGCATGGCTGATTAAATCATTGACCATCAGTGATTGATTCAGCCCTCCAGAGGTTGAGAGAAGATACTGACAGTTCCAATCCTTTAATCACATGGTTTGGCTCCCCAGGCAACCATTCACCATCCTAAACTGTCTGCCAAAAGTCACCTCACTAACATAAAAAAAAAAAAAAAATTAAGAATTAAAATAAAAAAAACACTTTAATCACTCCTACTATGGGAAATTCCAAGGGCTTTTAGGAGCTCTGTGCCAGGAAGGTCAAGGGACAAAGACCAGATAAATATTCTTATCATAAATCACAACTTCACTCCTCTCAAATTTAGTATGTATATATGTCAAAACTTGTCAAATCATACATTATATATATAGGCCATTCATTGTGTGTCAATTATTTCTCATGAAATTTTTAAATACTGTCTATGTATACAAAAAGAAACACTTTTTTTTCTGAATATGTTCCTTCCCCAGTTGCCACCATTTTAGCCAATGGTACCACATAGTTGCCCAAATCAAAAACTTAGACAATGAATCTTGTCTCAATGAGTCTGTGTCTCAAATCCAATCACTTTCCTCCTGTCCATTGAGCCATCATTATATGCCTACAGAAGTCTGGCCATTGGTCCCTGGTCTCCACTACTGCTGCTCTTTAATCTTATCTTGCTCATATAGGTGTGGTCAAAAATGTAATACACAAAATTTACCATTTTGACTGTTTTAAATGTACTGTCCACTGGCATTAAGTACTTTCACATTGTTGTACGCCCATCACCACTATGCATTAAGAAAACTTTTATCTTCCCAAATTGAAACACTGTACCCAGTAAACAATAATGGCCCTCTTCACTATAGGCCCTGGCAACTTCCATTCTGTCTCTGTGAATTTGATTGTACTATGTACCTCATTTAAGTGCAAGCACAGTATTTTTCCTTTTGTGCCTGGCTTATTTGACTTAATGTTCAGTGTTCATTCATATCATAACATGAGACAGGATTTCATCTCTCTTTTATGGTTTAATGCCACATTTTATTTATCCATTTACCTGTTAACAGACACTGGAGTTGTTTCTATCTTTTGGCTATTGTGAATAATGCTGCTGCTATGGGTATGCAGCATTATTTGGGATGCACATGGGTATGCAAGTATCTGTTGGAATGACTTCTTTCAATTATTTTGGATATAAATACCTAGAAGTGGAATTGTGGAATCACATGGTAATTCAGAGTTTAATTTTTCGAGGATCTTCCATAATGTTTTCCACAATGGTTGCACCATTTTACATTCCCATCAGCAGTGCACAAGAGTTCCAATTTCTCCACATCCTTGCCACTACTTGTTATTTTCTGGATTCCTTCCTTCTATTCTTCTTTCTTCTTTCTTTCTTTCTTTTTTTGTAATAGCCATCCTAGTATCTTGAAGTAGCATTTCATTATGGTTTTGATTTCTATTTTCCTAATCATTAGTAATGGTGAGTATCTTGAGTATCTTTCATGTGCTTGCTGGCCATCTATATATCTTCTTTGGAGAAATGTTCATTCATGTTCTTTGCCCATTTTTTAATTGATAACTTTGGGGTTTCTTGATTTGTTTGTTTGCTTATTGAGTTTTAGGCTACCTTTTAAAACATAGACCATGTCCTCCAATCCCTTAAAACAAGTTTCCATTGCATTTAGGATAAAATCTAGACTCTTCTGGCTACGATTACTTGCAAACCATCTCAGACCACTTGCTCTCTGGCTGTCTGAACTAAAACCCAGGGCCTTTTCTCTGTTCTCAAATATACCAAAGTCTCCTCATTGTCTTCCCATTGGTCTTCTCATTTAAATTCAGAGAGACCTTCCGTGACCGCCTCATCTGAGGTAACTGCTTTGGCTTATTCTCAATGCATCATCTTGTTCATTACAACCTGAAGTTATCTTGCTTACTCATTTTGCTTTTCCATATATCTACTCCTTCAAATAGCTCCCCAATGCAGGGATCTCATCCATGCAGCTTACAGTATCCTTAACACCTAGACTACAGCGAACCATAAGTATTTGTTAGATAAATAAATTTTCCATTACTCTTTTGTTAGTATTACCCCTATTTCTACTTCAACCATTTCTACCATTTATCAAGTATCTATTATATGCCAAGCACTGTGCTAGGTACTTTAAACATTAAACTCTCAAAAATCTGAAAATCGGGTATTGCTATACCCATTGCATAGATGAGAAATTTGTGCCTCAAGTTAGTAAGAAATGTGTCCAAGCTTACAAAGTATAAACTAGTAGAACTGGAACCACAATGCAGATCTTCACAACTTCGGAGCTCATGACCTTTCCTGATACCACCGCTTAAAATTGCCTATCTGTTATTCCATGAAAAAATGAGGTAGGAGAAAAGTCACTTTGAAACTGGTTATTTCAAAAAGATCTGAGAAATAAATACTCTTGTCTCCGAGGACAGCTTGGTGCCTCCCTCACGGCTTTCCTCTCCCCAGCTACTCTTCAGATCCTCTCCCTCCAGCTCAAACCCTGCTGCCTCCTCCAGGAAGCTCACCTGGTTCATGGGCTTTCTCTTAGCCCATGGTGCTTTATCCCTTCTTGGAGCCCCTGAAGGCCTAATGGCCTGTCCGGCATGCCTGGTATCATCTCATCCTGCCTACTTGCCACATGGGTGAGCTTCATGCCCCTGCCTAGATTATAGTCCTGAAAAGCAGAGAAATGCAAAGCCAAGCAGAGACTAAAAAGCAGAAGTATCAAACAAGATTTGCCTGGCTAACTTCTCTAGCAGACCCACAATATCCTAAAACGTCCTCAGTGATATCTTTACAATGGGAAACCATTCAGCTCTAAAAACGAAGAAAATTCTGGCGTGTGCTACAACATGGATGAACCTTCAGGACATTTTGTTCAGTGAAATAAGTCACTTACAAAAAAGTATAAACACTGGATGATTCCACTTATATGAGGCACCTACAGTAATCAAAATCATAGACATGGAAAATAGAATGGTTCTTGCCGGGGTGGAGGGAATGCAGAATTAATATATAATGGGGACAGACTTTCAGTTTTGCAAGGAAAAATGAGTTCTGAGACAGATGGTGGTGATGGTGCACAAAAATGTGAATGTTTTTAATGCCACTGAACCATACACCTAAGAGCGGTTAAAATGGTAAATTTTATTCTACACATATTTTACCATGTGTAAATAAATAAAATAAATATAATATAATATAATATATATAATATAAATATTAAAAATATTAAAAATATAAAATAAATTAAAACTTCCCTCAATGGAGCAGGGCCCAGCTGGCCAAGATATCTTCCCTCCCTGCCTGTCATGATTTCAGGGTCTGAGCCAGGAGCAGAACAGGTCTCTTCTGTTTGGTCCCTCAAATTTGAGGCCTAAAGGCCCTAACTAACCCCACTGTGGGGGCCTATCAGAGAGTCCCCTCCCAGGGGCGCAGAGATTCAGCTATGGGCGTTCAGGCTACACTGCATCCCAAAGAAGCATGACCATCTCAGCAGAGTGCTCATACTGCATGCATTTCAAAGCACCAGCTTCCCGCCTGTTCTTCTTCAGGAACAGATGCAATGTGCTCTTTCCCAAGATTATAGGCTCTAGGAAAAGACCTCAACTCCCCTTCTCCTGTATTTTCCATATCAAGAACTGTACCCTTAGGCTTTACCGGTCTGTGAGTGCAGATGGGGAAATGGTTATGGTCATCTTATTTCTCTTGCTTTTGACCTGTCTTGCTCCTAATTTCGGACCGGGAATCATCTTTCCCCCTGCTCCCACCCAGGCCCATTTCTCTGCCAGTTTCACTCAGCTATTTCTGAGAATCAGCAGTTATTTCTCATGTGAAAAAGAAAAAAGGAATCTTCCGGATGGCCAGGCCAGGGTGCTCCCAAGCCAATGCTAGAAGCTCCCATCACCACATACGCCATCTTTCTGCAGGATTCTCTGCCATGCAGCCATACCTGTGCCGGGCCGCACTAGCAAAGTCCAGCAGACGGACAAGCATTGTCAAGACCTGGCCTTAAGTGACCATATAAAACTATTTTCTCTAAAATGCTAATGTTAACTTCTAAAAAACCCAGAAAATATGTTTAAAGCCACATCAGATTTCTAAATCTTAGAGGAGGGTGTGAAAATCCCTATCCCTGGTAGCTTTTTCCTTTCTTGCCCTGAGGCCATGTTCTCCTTCCTGTGAGAATACAGTAAAAAGAAAACTGCAAGGGATCTGTGGCTAAACAAAGGAGCCCAGACTGCAGCGAAGAGCAAAGAGCTCTAGAAACCCAGCTCCATGCGGTATTCCTCGAGTTGTCAAATAGAAGGTCAAAGTAGAGAGAAAGCAGAAAGGTGGTTTTCAGGACCTGAGAGGAGGGGGTGATGGGGAGTTGTTGTTAAAGGGGTACAGAGCTCCACTTTTTGATGAAAAGAGTTCTAAAGATGAATGGTGTGATGACTCTACGTGTCACTGAACCATGTCCTTAAAAGTGGTTAAAATGGTAAATTTTATGTTATGTGTATTTTACCACAATAACAAAATTTGAAGTTGGCTGATTCCCAATCTCGTCTATCCCATTTCAGAGATACAGATGGACCAAGACAAGGGAGGGGTGGTTCTCTGTCCTGCCTGGCCCTGCTGCCTTCCAGAGCTTGGGCACCAGAACTCTTTCAAACCAAGTTCACAACCTCTCTCAGAAACTACCTGGACTGCAATGGGGGGGGAAAGATATGGGGAGAGCCAGCATGTGGGCAGGAGAACACAGCACACAGTGTGATGACCTGCCCTTTCTCCATTTTCCTCCAATTTATCACCCTTATATACACTACACAGTGTGTTTGGATGCAGTGTTTAAAGATTTTTTGTTTATTTGACAGACAGAGATCACAAGTAGGCAGAGAGGCAGGCAGAGAGAGAAGAAGAAGCAGGTTCCCTGCTAAGCAGAGAACCCGATGTGGGGCTCCATCTCAGGACCCTGAGATCATGACCTGAGCTGAAGTTAGAGGCTTTCACCCACTGAGCCACCCAGGCACCCCTGGATGCAGTATTTAATAGTCTATAGAGCACTTCACCCAGCTCCTCACTCTTGAGGACAGCCCTGACCTCCATGACTTGCAGGAGTAGAAAGAGCTTCCTGGCCCAGCTCCCAGGTCTTTGTGTTGCTTTAGGCAAGTCCCACAACCTCTTTGAAACTCAGTTTCCTCATTGGTAAAATGAGAACATAGGACAAGACAATCCCCAAGAGCCCTCTAAGAAACCAGCCTTCTGAGAAATGGCCTGGCACAGCATGCCCCTATTAGCATACACGAAACCAGAGAGGAGTCTCCCAGGGAGGAGGAAAGCTGGCCCAGGACATACTTCTTAGAAAAGGATATAGTCAATGGAAGGGGCCCCATGACCTTCAGAAATCAAAAAGGACACAGAGTTCTGCAACTCCTGCTCTCTCATAGAACATCTCACCTGCCCCAGGAGCAGTACTTAGGAAGTAGTTGAATACTCCAGACCCGGCCTGCTTCCTCAGCTCCTGACAGGATTCTAGTAGCTCCCATCGGCCTGGGGATGGTCAATCCCAGCCAGTCCCGCCTGCAGCTTCGGGGATCATCTGGGCCCAGCCCTCCCTTCTTTTCCAGGTGGCTTGGTATGTAAAGAAGAAGGCCCATGGGGATTTTGCTGGCATTAGCTCTGCCTACCTCCTCAGTCTGACTGTCAGGGCCGCTGTCGAACTGTGCAGGCCTCCAGCCCACAGGGCCGCCTGCCCCGGAACTGCTCTGCCTTTAATTAGGCAGCGATTTTATGAGGTGGACGTGAGCCCCAGGTTTATGGAGCCCTCCCTCTGACTCAGGCCCAGCTGGCTCTCCTAGGGGTGTCCCCAACCCAGGAGACAGGAGCCCCAAGGCCTTTACCAGCCTGCCCTGCCTCTCTGGGCTGAGACCGGTGTGATGAACAGCTGAATTAGCTCACAAGAAGGAGAAGAGAGCAAGAGAGAACAAGAAGCAAGTAAATGGGCACCTGGAAGCCCAGGACTCTAATTCTCCATGCCATTTTACTCATCACGGAGCAAACCTTTAGAAACAGGAAACCTGTGGGCAGAATAATTCTTCTGGAAACTTTAAGGGCTTTGTCATGGCGGGGCCTCAAATTCATCGTGGTTTCTAAATGAATGACAGTGGTCTTCATTTACCAACAGGATAAAAAAGGTAATTTGTTTTCTTAGAAGCATCAAGCCTGTCGCCCTGCTCAGCACCAGTCCAAGCAGCCATTCCAAGTACAGCCGTAGCCTATGCCAAACTTGGATCAACTGCAGGCTCACAGCTTTCTGAGGAGAGAACGGAAATATGCGTGCCGTGGGTAGCACTACATGTGTACACGTACTTGTATGTAGGTATTTATATACACCCCAAATGGGCATGCACACACAGTTATCTGTGCCACCTGTTAAGGCTTTGGGAAGTGGTAGGCTCTCCCAACTCACAGGATGGAAAAACCATCACATTTATTGTCTGCCCTTGTGTGATATTTAAATTACAACTTTGAATGTGTGCAGATTTTTAAATGTTATTGGACTACTTGGGTTTTTTGTTTTTCTTTTTTTAAACCAGGCTGACTCTGAGCCAGAGTGCATCTGTCTGCATTGAAAGGGACCATTCTTTCCCTCAAGCTCCCAGTCCTGGCCCCCGTCCTCACACACCCTCCTTCCAGTGAAACATGAGCATTTCCTTTCCCGTAAGGCTCAGCCAGACCAGCTTCTTCTAGAAGTCTGTGCTCAGCTCAGAGGCCAAGCCCTGCGGCTCAAGCAGACCCACGTGATTCTTGAACTGTGAACCCAAGTCCCAGGGTGGGATACCGTTTGTCAACAGCCCCCTTATTTACGATCACAAGGCCAGGCCAGTCCCTGGGAGCAAAGCTAGTGTTCAGACCAACCAATCATGTTAAAGTGTTCCTAGATCTGTGGTTTTCCCCTCCAGAAATCTCTCTTCAGCTTTCAAAAACACGATCTTCCCTCCAGTCATGTTTTAAGTCTGATGATCATTCTGATTTGGGGATTCCAGTAAGGAGAGGGCCACAGCATACGTTCTCTTGCTTGAAGATGCATCCCTGAAAGCACACGGAATTTTTCATGGTTCTCACCACTGTGATCCTAAGCTGGACATCTCCCTCCCCCTTGTAGATGGGTTAGTCCTCTATTTTCTCCATGGGCCATATTTCCTAAAGATATACTTTTTCAATCTTTCATTTTAACTATAAAACAGTTTAGTATCATATATAACCCAAAAGACAACTTTGTCAGTGCTGTGATTTTCCTGTTTATATACTTTTCAATCCTGACCATATGAATGACTGTTTTGTCACATCTCAATCAGACATCCAATGTTTTCACTTAATGTGGTTTTTGTTTTATTTTTTCTTTGTTTTTTCTTTTTTTATTATTTAAATGCAATTAGCCAACATATAGTACATCATTAATTTCAGATATAGTGTTCAACAATCAATCAGTTGCATATAACACCCAGTGCTCAACACATCATGTGCCCTCCTTAATGCCCATCACCCAGTTACCCCATTCCCCAACCACCTCCCCTCCAGCAACCCTCCATTTGTCCCCTATAGTTAAGAGTCTCTCATGCTTTTTCTCTTTTAATGATGACTTCCCATTCAATATATATATTTAAAGTCATTTACATTTGTGATACAGTCTATTCAATTTTAATTTCTCCTGCTTGGATACTTTTCCATTAAGTGAATAGTGGGGTTAAGTCTGCCACCCGCCTATTCCTGGATATGTAAGTGCACAATGGTGTAGACAAGTTGTTTCTTCCATTGAATTATTTCCTTAGGATGAATTCACATGAGTGAAACATGAGTGTATTTACTGGTATAATCATTTCCAAGACTCAATGTATTCCAACTTGTTTCCTGAAAAGCTTTTAACAACTTAGAATGTCACTTAGAGCAAGTAAAACTTTTTTTAACTGCAGCTTTGCCAGGTATTAAATTAGTTTTTGCTAACTTAGCTAAAAATTGATTAGACTCTAAAGGTTATTTTAATTTATACTTCTTTGATGATTAGTGAAGTTGTCCCCCCCACACACACCCCTGCCCAAGCCCCATGCATTTTTTAAAAATAGCTTAAGGCTACAGATTCATTCTACCTTCTCTAGACTCCCTTCAAATGAAAGGATGCAAATGAGGCCCAGTGGGGGAAGGGAGCAGAAATCGTCAGGATGGCCTGTATACTGACTTTCCAGTACAAATCACACACTTAGCTCTTGCCAACTAGAAGAGATGGGCGATTGAGCTAGGAGACCAAAATTCAAAGAAAAAATTTCCAGGGAGAGGGACAGTTCCAGGCCATTACTCTCCCTTGCCCGGGTCATGGTGGGCTTCCTTATTGACACCTGCTGCCTCCCTGAGGCCACTTCCCTTCTTTGGGGCTCTGAAGGTGCCCTTGGCTTAGTTACCTTTCTTAACTGTTTGACCTAGAACATAAGCTCACTCTACACAGCTGTTTGGTCCTCAAAGGTAATATTTCTAGCACATACTGTCCAGTGTTTTTCCAGTAGCGGTGATAGGCATGCAAGGTCTTCTTTTTCCAGGGTTTTTTGAGATATAATTTACATATGATATTGTGTAAGTTTTAGATGCACAGCATGTTGATTTGAAACTGTTATACATTGCAGTATGACTGCCACCAGAGCATTAGACAATACCTCCATCACATTATACAATTTCTTTGTGTGTGTGTGTGTGGTGAGAACATTTGAAATCTACTGCCTTAGCAATTTTCAGCTGTATTCATAATGCTTTGTATTAGATTCCCAAGATCTATGCACCTGATAATTGGAGGTTTTACTCTTTGACCAATATCTGTTCATTTCCCCCATGTCCCACACTTAGCATCAAACATTCTACTCTCTCTTTCTATAAGTTCAGCTTTTTTAGGTTCCATATATAAGATCATATAGTATTTATCTTTCTCTGTGATTTATCTCACTTAGGATAATGCCCTCAATTTCCATCCACACTGTAATTGGCAATATTTCCTCCTTTCTCATGGCTGAATACTATTTTACTCTTTTTTTTTAAAGATTTTTTTTTTTAAATTTTGTTGCTAGACACATTTCCAAAGTCAGGGGAAACAAAAGCAAAAATGAACTATTGGGGCTTCATCAAGAGAAAAACTTTGGCACAGCAAAGGAAACAGTCAACAAAGCCAAAAGACAACCTACAGAATGGGAGAAGATATTTGCAAATGTCTTATCAGATAAAGGGCTAGTATCCAATATCTATAACGAACTTATCAAGCTCAACATCCAAAACCAAAATAATCCAGATAACAAATAATCCAGTCAAGAAATGGGCAGAAAGACATTTGTATGTCCAAAGAAGACATACAAATGGCCAACAGACACATGAAAAAATGTTCAGTATCACTAGGCATCAGGGAAATACAGATCAAAACCACAATGAGCTACCACCTCACACCTATTAGAATATATAAAATGAACAAGTCAGGAAATGACAGAAGTAGGCAAGATTGCAGAGAAAGAGGAGCCCTCTTACATTGCAAGCTAGCACAACTTCTCTGGAAAACAGTATAGAGGTTTCTCAAAAAGTTAAAAATAGAGCTACCGTATGACCCAGCAATTACACTACTAGGTATTTATCCAAAGGATTCAAATAGGGCGATCTGAAGGGGCACCTGCACCCCAATGTTTATGGCAGCAATGTCCACAATAGCCAAACTATAGAAAGGGCCCAGATGTCCACAGACAAGTGAATGGATAAAGAAGAGGTGGTATATATATACAATGGAATATTACTCAGCCATCAAAAAATGAAACCTTATCATTGCAATGACATGGATGGAACTAGAGGGTATTATGCTAAGCAAAATTAGTCAGAGAAAGACAATTACCAAACAATTCCATGCATACATGGAATTTAAGAAACAAAATAGAGGATCACAGGAGAAGGGAAGGAAAAATAAAATAAGACAAAATCAGAGAGGGATACAGCCACAAATGATTCTTGACTACAGGAAAAAAAAACTACTGTGGGGAGTTGGATGGAGGGATGGGGTAACTGAGTGATGGGCATTAAAGAGGACATGTGATGTAATGAGCATTGGGTGTTACACGCAACTGATGAATCACTGAACTCTGTCTCTGAAACAAATACACTATATGTTAATTAATTGAATTTAAATAAAATAAAATAAAAAATAAAATAAAGATTTTATTTATTTGAGAGTGAGAAAGAGCATGAGAAGGGGGAGGGGCAGAGGGAGAAACAGTCTCCCCCCTGAGCAGGGAGCCCAATTTGGGGCTCAATCCCAGGATCCCAGGTTCATGTCCTGAGTGGAAGGCAGCCATTTAACTGCCTAAGCCACCCAGGAGGCCCCGATTTCATTTTTAATGTATATCTTATCCTTATCCATTCATCCATTGGCACTTAGATTGTTTTCATATTTTGGTTATTATGAAAAATGCTGCAATAAACATGGAAGTGCAGATAGTTTCAAGATCCTGTTTTCATTTCCTCTGGATAGAGCCTCAGGACTGGGATTGCTGAATCATATGGTAGTTCTATTTTTAATTTTTTGAGGAAACTCCATACTGTTTTCCATAGTGGCTGAATCAATTTACATTCCCAACGAGGGGTTACAAGGGCTCCCTTCCTCCATATCCTCACCAGCATTTGTTCTATCTTGTCTTTTTGATAACAGCTACTCTTACAGGTGTGAGGTAATATCTCTTCATGGTTATGATTTGCATTTCCCTGATGATGAGTGATGCTGAGCACATTTTCATGTGTCTGTTGACGATTTATATGTCTTCTTTAGAAAGTCTTTTTTCCTCAGGACCAGGGTTAAGCCAAATTAGTAGCTAGGAGCACTGCTTTTTAACATCCAGGCCACTTTGGAAATCTGACAGAAACGCGGACTACAGACTCACAAATTCATGACACATACCTACCGTATCAGCAGTCTCAGAGCTTCTGCAGCATCCACCACCCCAGGTTAAGAATTAAGCCCCTCCTGAGCTCCCAGACACTTCTGCAGGGAAGTTCCATCTTGAGCTGGAGAAGAAATTGGTGTTTGACCATAAGCTCTTCCTCAGGCCATCAGAGACATGCTGTTGTGTTTTGAAGAAGTTAAGGGACAGTTTTGGGTGATAAGAAAGAGAAACTTTGGGAGAAATTGAGAGCAAGGTGTCTGCATATTTGCCATGTTTCGCAATGTTGGGCATCTAAGATTTCGACTTGCAAGGATCAGGGCCTATCTTGATTTAAACATTCAATACTCTCATCCCGAAATTAAACAGCTCTCCCCCAAAAAGCTTTCTCACTGTCTCTTTATAAACCATGAGATTTGGCTCCTGGTATAATATCATTCCTGAACTCCTTGAAGTTTATCTGTCTCTCCCATTAGATAGTCCAGGTGTGAAAAAGAACAGAATCTCTACTTCCTTTATTCCCAGCATGTGTCACATGGCAAAAATGTTAAATGAATGAATGGCTTTGGGTAGAATTAACCTAAACCTGACCTTTCTTGGTAAGCAGGAAAGGACTGGGACTTTATTAAAACAAAGTTCTCTAGGCACCTGGGTGGCTTAGTTGGTTAAGTGACTGCCTTCTGCTCAGGTCATGATCCTGGGGTCCCAGGATCAAGTTTCACATCAGGCTCCCTGCTCAGCAGGGAGTCTGCGTCTCCCTATGACCTTCCCCCCTTATCCTCTCTCTCATCTCTCTCTCTTTAAATAAATAAATAAGTAAGATCTAAAAAAAAAAAAAAAGAAAAGAAAAAAAAAAGCTTCTCTGAGGATTTTATCCCGGTCTTTCTATGCGGGTATTATAGGGACCATCCAATTTTATTTGGTTTCAGGATCTGGGTTCTCTTCTTCTTCTTCTTCTTCTTCTTCTTCTTCTTCTTCTTCTTCTTCTTCTTCTTCTTCTTCTTCTTCCTTCTTCTTCTTCTTCTTCTTCTTCTTCTTCTTCTTCTTCTTCTTCTTCTTCTTCTTCTTTCTTCTTCTTCTTCTTCTTCTTTTTTTTTACTATTCCTCTTTTTAATTATGCACATCATTACCTGTACTCTGTGTTTTGCTTCTGCTTTACCCAATTTGTGTAAGAATCTACTCTGTGTTTACAAAACCCTCCACAAACTTGCAAGATATTTTACACGTATATAATATAGATGTACATAGTTTTTATTCTTCACCTGTGTTAGCACAAAATCACTTACTCTTTTCACTTAGCATTGTGAGTTCTTTTGTGGTCATATTTTTAAATTTTTATTAAGGTGGGTTTTTTTTTTTAAGATTTTATTTGTTTATTTATTTGTCAGAGAGAGCGTGAGTGTACAAGCAGGTAGAGTGGCAGGCAGAGACGGAGAGAGAAGCAGGCTCCCTGCCGAGCAAGGAGCCTGATGTGGACTTATTTCACCCATCCAACATCCTCCATACCTCCTCTGGTAACCACCACTTTGTTCTCTACAGTTGGGTATCTAGTTGTTTTTTTTTTTTTGGGGGGGGGGGGTGTCTTTGCTTTGTTTTTTTTTTTTATTAATTTTTTATTTTTTATAAACATATATTTTTTGTTTCTTTCTCTTTTTCCTTTTGTTCATTTGTTTTTCTCTTAAATTCTATGGTATTTAAATTCTCTTAAATTCTATGACATCTATGGTATTTGTCTTTCTCTGACTTATTTCACTAGCTCTATCCATGTCATCACAAATGGCAAGATGTCAATCTTTTTTATGACTGAAAAACATTTATTTTATATATATATATATATACACCTCATCTTCTTTATCCATTCATCTGTCGATGGACATTTCGGCTATTTCCATAAATTGGCTATTATAAATAATTCTGCAATAAACATAGGTGTGCATGAATTACTTAGAAGTTATTTTGAATTACCTTTTCCCATTCAGTACATTGTCTTTGAGTTTTGTTGATTGTGAAGAAGTTTTTATTTTGATGTCATCCTAATAGTTTATTTTTGCTTTTTCCCTTGTCTCAGAAGGCACATCTAGAGAAAAGTTGCATTAGTCCTGTCAGAGAAGTTACTGCGTGTGCACTCTTCTAGGATTTTTATGGTGGCAAGTCTCACATTTAGGTCCTCAAATGATTTTGAGTTTATTTTTTGTGTATGGGGTAAGAAAGTGGTCCAGACTCATTCTTTTGAATGTTGCTGTCCAGCTTACCAATACTATTTGTTGAAGAGGCTTTTTCCCATTTCATACTCTTTCCTTCTTTGTCAAATATTAATTGACCATATAATTGCTGGTTTATTTCTGGGTTTTCTGTTTTGTTCTATTGATCTACGGATCTATCTTTGTGCCATTACCATAGTGTTTTGATTTCTACAGCTTTGTAAGATAACTTGAAGTCTGGAATTGTAATGCCTCCAGGTTTTATTTTCTTTTTCAAGATTGCCTTGGTTGTTTGGGGTCTTCTGTGATTCCATAAAAAATTTTAAGACTGTTTGTTCTAGTTCTGTGAAAAATGCCATTGGTATTTTAATAAGAATTACATCAAATGTGTAAATTGCTTTGGGTAATAAAGATATTTTAAAATATTAATTCTTCCAATCCATAAGCATGGAATGTCTCCATTTCTTTGTGTCATCTTCAATTTATTTCATCAACGTTTTAGTTTTCAGAGTACAGGTCTTTCACCTCCTTGGTTAAGATTATTCCTAGGTATTTTATTGGTTTAGGTTCAATTGTAAGTGGAATTGTTTGCCTAATTTCTCTTTCTGCTGCTTCATTATCAGTGTATAGAAATGTGACAGATTTCTGTACATCGATTTTGCATCCTTAAGACTTTACTGAATCCATGTATCAGTTCTAATAGTTATTTTGGGAGAGTGTTCAGGTATCTGTATAGAGTATCATGTATAGAGTATCATGTCATCTGCAAATAGATTTAATTTTACTTCTTACTTATCAATTTGGAAACGTATTTATTTTTGTTGTCTGATTGCTGTGGCTAGGAATTCCAGTAAAAGTAGTGAGCGTGTACATCTTGCTCCTGTCTTGCTCCTATCCTCAATGGAAAAGCCCCATTTTTCCCCATTGAGTATGATGTTAGCTGTGACGTTTTCATGTAAGGCCTTTATTATGCTGAGGTATGTTCCCTCTTAAACGACTTTGTTGAGGGTTTTTTTATCATGAATAAGTATTGTACTTTGCCAAATGATTTTTCTGCCTCTATTGAAATGATCATATGGCTCTTATCCTTTCTCTTATTGATGTGATGTATGATATTTATTGATTTGTTAATATTGAACCATGCTTGCATCCTGAGAATAAATCCCACTTGCTAGTGGTGAGTGATTTTTTTTAATGTATTGTTGGATTTGGTTTGCTAGTATTTTTTTTGGCATATGCCATACAGTTTATTTATATGTCAAATCTAGAAAACAAAACAGATGAATAACAAAATGTAGAACCCAGACTAATAAATACAGATAGCAAACTAATGGCTGCCTGAGAGGGAGGAAGTGGGGTGACAGGAAAGATGGGTGAGGCTAGAGGAGGTACGGGCTTCTAGTTACGGAATAAATAAGCAACAGGGATGAAAGTATAGCCCAGGCAATAAGGTCAAGGGTATTACAGTAGTTTGCTAGTATTTTGTTGAGAATTTTTGTATCTATGTTCACCAGAAATATTGGTGTATAATTCTCTTTTATTGTGGAGTTTTTATTTGATTTTGTATCAGGGTAATGTTAGCCTCACAGAATGAATTTGGATTTCCTTCCTCTTCTATTTTTCTGAATAAAAATATTTTTGAGAAAAGTAGGTATTACCTCTTTAAATGTTTAGTAAATTTTCCTGCGAAGCTGTCTGGCCTGGGATTTCTGTTTGTTGACGGTTTTGATTACTGATGAAATTGCTGGTGATTGATCTGTTCAAATTTTTTTTTTAACTTCTTCCCATTTGGTATTTAGTTGGTTATATGTTTCTAGGAATTCATTTATTTTTCTAGGTTTTCCAACTTATTGGCATATATAATATTCTCTTACCATCCTTTGTATTTCTGTGGTGTCAGTTATTTCTCCTCTTTCATTTTTAATTTTGCTTATTTGGACTACCCCCTTCTCTTTTTCTTTGGGTTTTTTTTTTTTTTTTTTGAGTCTGACTAGAGGTTTATCAATTTTGTTGATCTTTTCAAAAAACCAGTTCCTGGTTTCATTGATCTGTTAGTTTCTGTATCATTTGTTTCTGCTCTAATCCTTATTATTTTCTTCCTTCTGCTGTTTTTGCAGTTTGTTTTTCTTTTTCTACATGCTTTAAGTGTAAGGTTAGGTTGTTTATTTAAGATTTTTCTTGCGTCTTGAGGTAGGCCTATACTGCTATACACTTCCCTCTTAGAACTACTTTTACTACATGCTAAAGATTTTGGAGCATTATGTTTTCATTTTCATTTCATGTAATTTTTTATTTCTTTGTAGACCCATTAGTTGTTTAGTAGCGTGTTTTTTAAGCTCCTTATATGTGTTCTTTCCAGATTTTTTTCTTCTGGTTGATTTCTAGTTACATAGTGTTGTGGTCAGAAAAGATGCATGACTTTGATCTTTTTCAATTTGTTGAGTTTTGTTTTATGACCTAATATGTGAGCTATTCTGAAGAATGCTACATTTGCTCTTGAGTGTGTATACCACTGTTTTAGGATTAAATGTTCAGAATATATCTGTCAGATCCATCTGGTCCAAGATGTCATTCAACGCCACTGTTACTGAGGCACTTGGGTGTCTCAGATAAGCGTCTACCTTTGGCTCAGTCCATGATCTCAGACATGGGAAATCAAGTCCGTGTCAGGCTCCCTGTTCAGTGAAGAGTCTGCTTGTCCCTCTGCCTCTCCCCTCAACTTGTGATATCCCTTTCATTTGTTAACTCTCTCTTTCAAATAAATAAATAAAATCTTAAAAAAAAAAAGGGAGACAACAACAACAACAAAAAAAGCCACTGTTTCCTTGTTGATTTTTCTGTTTAGATTATCTGCCCATTAATGTAAATGGTGTTTTAAAATCCCCTATTATTATTGTATTTTTATCAATTAGTTCCTTTATATTTGTTATTAACTGTTTTACATATTTGGGTGCTTCCAACTGGGTGCATATTTATAATTTTTGTATCTTCCTGTTGGATTGTCCCCTTTATTATTATAGAGTGTCCTTCATTGTCTCTTGTTACAGTCTTTGTTTTAAAGTCTATTTTGCCTGTTATAAGTATTCCTACCTCAGCTTTCTTTTGACATCCATTTGCATGATAAATATTTTTCCATCCCCACATTTCCAATCTGCAGGTGAATAGGCAGCATAAAAATGGGTCATGTCTTTATCCACCCTGTCATGCTATCTTTTGATTGGAGCATTTAGTCCACTTACATTTAAAGTAATTATTGATAGATATGTATTTATTGTCATTTTATAACTTACTGGTGGTTGTTTTTGTAGTTTTTTCTCATCCTTTCTTCTTTTGCTCTCTTTCATAGTTTTTGGCTTTCTTTAGCGATAAACTTGGATTTCTTTCTCTTTATTCTTTGCATATCTATTACTGTCTCTTAATTTGTGAATACCATTAGGTTTGTATATAACATCTTCTATATATAGCAGTCTATATTAAGTTGGTTGCTTAAACTTGAACCCATTCTTTACTCCTCTCTTCCCCTATGTTTTAGTTATATGGTGTCATATTTTACATTCCTTTTTTAATTTTTTTAATTTAATTTTTTATTTTTTATTTTTTTAAATTTTACATAATCTTTTAAATTTTGTGAATCCCTTCACTGCTTTTTACAGAATACTTTTTTTTTTTTTACTACTTTTGTGTTCCTTACTTTTGATACTGTTATTTATGGTCTTTCCTTTCTATTCAAAGAGTCCCCTTTAACATTTCTTGTAGAGATACTTTTGTGGTCTTTACTGCTCAACATCACCATGAACTACTTCAGTTTTTGTTTGTATGAGAAACCTTCTCTCCTTCTATTCTGAATGATAGCCTTGCTGGATAGAATATTTTTGGCTACAGATTTTTCCTTTCAGCACTTTGAATATATCATTCCACTCTTCTCTGGCCTGCAAAATTTTTGCTGAAAAATCTGCCAATTGCCTATGGAGTTTCCCTTGTATGTAAGTGTCTTTTTTATTCCTGCTTTTAAAATTCTTTCTTTATCACTACTTTTTGCCATTTTAATTACTATGTATCTTGGGTGGACCTTCTGGGTTGACTTTGTTGGGGAAATCTCTCTGTGCCTCCTAGTTCTGCGCTTTTGCTTCCTTCCCCAGTTTCAGGAAGTTTTCAGCTATTATTTCTTCAAATAAATTTCCCACCCCCCTTTCTCTCTCTTCTTTTGGGATCCCCATAATGTGAATGTTATTATGCTTGATGGAGTCAATGAGTTCTCTAAATCTATCCTCATTTTGCATAATTTTTTTTTCTCACCTGCTCAGCTTGATTATTTTCCATCACTCCATCTTCCAGATTGTTAGTTTGCTACTCTGCCTCTTCTAGCCTGCTATTTATTGCATCTAGTGTATTTTAAATTTCATTTATTCAGTTCTTCATCTCTGATCAGTTCTTTTTGTTTCTTTTAAGGGTCCCACTGATATCATCCACACTTTACTCAAGTCCAGTGAATATTTTTATGATCATTGTTTTAAAATTCCCTATCAGGCATATTACTTATTCTTTTTCACTTAGGTCTCTTGCTGTGACTTTGTTCTGTTCTTTCATTGTGAGACATATTCCTTTGCCTCTTCATTTTGTCTAACTCTGTGTTGGTCTCCACGTGTTAAGAAAGTCAGCAAAGTCTCCTGCTCTTGAAAGTAGTGGATGGGGCATACAATTTTGGGGGACACACAGGAGACACGCAGCCACTGCAGAAACTGGGCCAGCTAGAGCCACTCTGCAAAGAACATAGGCAGGGGTACAGAATTAAAAAGTTGCATGCATGTGCCTATGGTGGGGGATGAGGACCAGCCACACTGGGACTGCAGCCTATGAGATGTGGTGTTGGAAATATGCTGGTCATCTAGGAGAGGGAACTCACAGTGCTGGAACTGAGGCAAGTGACTGGGAAGGGCATATCCACTGAAGTACAGGGAGGCAGGTCTTGGTTTAACCAAGTTAGGTAGCAAGTGTCAGGTTTGTGCTGGTTCCCACAGGTGGCCATGTGCTTATGCTGAGAGCCAAGGAAAGTAAATGGCACCTGCCATTTACTTTGTTCTTGGAGGAGTATCCTTGGGGACACACTCTGAAAGACATAAATAACTCTCCTTCTTGTACACCCCAGGCATTTTTCAAAGGGCTGCTTCTACACTTAATCTCCATGACCTGTTTGTTGTACTCTCTCTTTAGAAGCAGGAAATTAGCTTTCTAAAGCCCTCCTGGCACTGTCAGAGCCAAACCTACTAATTTTTTTTTTTAACTCTGGACTTTAAACCCACAACTGTTGTCAATCTTTGACAACACAGGAAAGAGTGCCCAATTGAAGAAAGACTGTCTCTTCAACAAATTATGCTAGGAAAATGGGATAGCCATGTGCAGAAAAATAAAACTAGACTGGCTTCTTACACCATACACAAAATAAATTCAAAATGGATGAAAGACCTAAATGTGAGATAGGAAATCATCAAAATCCTACAGAAGAACAAAAATAGCAACCTTTTTGACCTCAGCCATAGCAACTTCTTATTAAACACATCTCCAGAAGCAAGGGAAACAAAAGCAAAAATAAACAATTGAGACTTCATCAAGATAAAAAGCTTTTGCACAGAAAATCTATCTGTGGGCATTTGAGAATATGAATATCACAGACATGTTCTATTATGTTCCATTTTATCTTGTGAGTGTGTGTGTGTGTGTGTGTGTGTCTAGATTAATACAAGTCATGTGACCTATTATGTAATTTACAGATTTCCACAAAATACAAAGAGAAGTAAAAGTAAATGTTTTTGGCAAAGCAAGCTAACCTAAATGTAGTAACTTCCATTTATTTTAAGTGTAAGTGAAAATGTGTATTCTATAATGAACTGGGGAACATATGATTGTTTATGTGTTCACTTTTAAGCAGTAAGAGTGGAAGCTTGTTAGGAATATGTGGAAAGGGAGATTGGATTTGGGTTTTACTTTTCTGAAATTAACCAAAAATCCTCTAAATATGCCCTAGTCAGCTATTTTAAAGTACCAATTTTGATAACCCGTCAGGAATGAATGAAGTATTTTTATTTAAAGGTAAAAAAAAATGAAAAAATTCTCAATCTCATCATCAGGAAAATACAGATCAAAACCACAATGAGATACCACCTCATGCCTGTCAGAATGGCTAAAATGAATAACTCAGGAAATAACAGATGTTGGTAAGGATGCAGAGAAAGGGGGAAACTCTTAAATTTTTTATGAAAATGCATACTGGTGCAGCCATTCTGGGAAACAACATAGAGGTTCCTCAAAAAAGTTAAAAATAGAACTACCCTGGGACCCAGCAATTGCGCTACTAGGTATTTACACAAAGGATACAAAAATACTGATTCAAAAGGGCCCTAATGTTTATAGCAACATTATCAATAATAACCAAATTATGGAAAGATGACAAATGTCCATTGATTAATAAATGGATAAAGAAATTGTGGTATATATACACAATGGAATAATTCTCAGCCATAAAAAATAATGAAATATTGCCATTTGCAATGATGTGGATAAAGCTAAAGTGTATTATGCTAAGGTTAGTCAGAGAAAGACAAATACTATGTGATTTCAGTCATACCTGGAACTTAAGAAACAAAACAGATGAACATGGGGGGAAAAGACAAGGAAACAGTTTAACTATAGGGAAAAAATTGGTGGTTGCTTGAGGCGAGGTGGGCTGGGAGGTAGGGTAAATGGGTCATGGGCATTAAGGTGAGCATTTGTTTTGATGAGCAATGGCTGTTGTATGTAAGTGATGAATCGTTAAATACTACTCCTGAAAAAAATATTACACTGTATGTTAACTAATTAGAATTTAAGTCCCAACTGGAAGAGGTCATGCTGAGTGAAATAAGTCAAGCAGAGAGAATCCATTATTATATGGTTTCACTTACTTGTGGAGCATAAGGAATAACATGGAAGACATTGGAAGAAGGACAGGAGGAGGTAGTTGAGGGAAATCAGAGGGAGAGACGAACCATGAGAAACTGTGGACTGTGAGAAACAAACTAAGGAATTTGGAGGGGAGAAGGGTGGGTGGGTGGGTGGGTGAAGCTGGTGGTGGGTTTAAGGAAGGCAGGTATTGCATGGTGCACTGGGTGTGAGCAGGATGGTCTTTAGCTTCCAAGTGTTTGAATTTCTTTCAAAGTTTTTCTTGTGATTAAGTTTTAGTTTCAAAACACTGTGGTCTGAGAATATCCAGAGAATAATACCAGTCTTTTAGTATCGGTAGACCTGATTTGTGACCAAGTATGTAGCCTATTCTGGAGAAAGCTCCATGTTTGCTCAAGAAAAATGAATATTCTTGGGCGCCTGGGTGGCTCAGTGGGTTAAGCCGCTGCCTTCGGCTCAGGTCATGATCTCAGGGTCCTGGGATCGAGTCCCGCATCGGGCTCTCTGCTCAGCAGAGAGCCTGCTTCCTTCTCTCTCTCTCTCTCTGCCTGCCTCTCAGTGTACTTGTAATTTCTCTCTGTCAAATAAATAAATAAAATCTTTAAAAAAAAAAAAGAAAAAAAAAAAGAAAAATGAATATTCTATTGTTTTAGGGTGGAATCTTCTGTATAAATCTATAAGGTCTATCTGGTCCAGTGCATCATTCAAAGCTCTTGTTTCTTTGTTGATTTTCTGCTTAAATGATCTGTGTATTGTTGAGAGTGAACCATGGAGGTCTCCTACAATTAATGTATTATTATCAATATGTCTCTTTATTTTGGTTAACATTTGGCTTGTGTAGTTTTCTCCTCCCATGTTGGGGGCATAAATAGTTACAATTACTAGATCTTCTTGTTAGATAGACCCTTAAGAATGATAGAGTGTTCCTCTGTATCTCTTACTACAGTCTTTAAAGTAAAATCTAATTTGTCTGATATGAAAATTGCTATCCCCGCTTTCCTTTGAGGTCCATTGGCATAAAAGATGGTTCTCCATCCCTTCATTTTCAGTCTGGGTGTATTGTTAGGTTCAAAATTATTTTCTTGTAGACAGCAAATGAGTGGGTCCTACATTTTTATCCAATCTGCATCACTGTGCCATTTTTTGGGAGCATTTAGGTCATTCACATTGAGAGTGATTATTGAAAGATATGATTTTAGTGCCATCATGTTGCCTGTGAGGTCCTTGTTTCTATAGATTATCTTTGTAAATTTCTGTTCTATATCACTCTTGGGGTCATTCTTCTTTTATAGAAGCCCCTTAATATTTCTTGCAGGGCTGGCTTAGTGGTCACATATTCTTTCAGTTTTTGCTGGTCTTGGAAGCTCTTTATCTTTCCATTCATTCTGAATGACAGGCTTGCTGGATAAATTATTCTTGGCTGCGTGTTCTTCTCATTTAGTAGTCTGAATATGTCTTGCCAGCCCTTTCTGGTTTTTCAGGTCTCTATGGACAGGTCTGATATTATTCTTATGTTCCTCCCTCTTTGTGTAAGGAATCTTTTCCCCCTAACTGCCCTTAAGATGGTTTCCTTTGTTTTAAGATTCACAAATTTTACTATTAAATGCTGAGGTGTTGGTTTATTCTCCTTGATCTTGACAGCTGTTCTCTCTGCATATAGGACATGAATGCTTATTTTGTTCTCCAGATTAGGGAAATTCTCAACCAGGATTTGCTCAAATATATCTTCTAGTCTTCTCCCTCCCTCCACCCTCTCAGGGATCCCAATAATTCTGACATTGGACCATTTTATGGTATCATTTATTTCCCTAATTCTGTTTCCATGGATTCTAGACTGTTTCAGGCCTTCTCCTGATCCTTCTTTTCTTTCAGTTTGTCTTCTAGATCACTAATTCATTCTTCTGCCTTGCTTACCCACCCACCTGTTAGAGTATCTAGATAAGATTGGATATCATTGATAGCATTTTTAAATTCTGCCAGATCAGCTCTCACTTCTGCCCTTAGAGAATCTATGTTGCCATTAATGGTTTTCTCCAACCTAGCTTTTGTTTGCATAACTGTTACCCTGAAGTCTTTCTCCGACATCTTGCTTATATCTATATCCATTAGTTCTGTGGCAGAGGTTAGAGTTTCTGAATTTTTCCTGTGTTGGGGGTTCCTCCTCATAGTTATTCTGTTCAAGGGTGGTTCAGGGAATGTACAGAGTACAAATTATTGACCACAACCCAAGAAGGAGGCACCTGCTTTATAGGGACCCTCGGGTTGTCAGCCTCTTGTTCTTTCAGCCTGTCTTCTGGGGTAGGGACCAGCTGTGCTATTTCTCAGGCAACCCTGTTTGGGTGGAGTTTCCCTGCCCCCAGTGGGGGGGGGGGGGATAGACTTAGTGAAAACCAGTTTTGGGGGCTTTTGTTCTCTGGCGGCTTTCCCTGGCAGCTTTATATATCTCTTCCAAGTATCAGAGCAGAAGTGACCATATCCAAACCTCTGTCTCAGAATGGAGAGATCACAGTCTGTTCTTCAGTAAGCACTCCCAGCCACACTGTCTCCATTTTTGCTGTGCTGCTAAAAACTGCAGTGTTCTGAAGTTATGTGTCCCAAAACAGCATTCTCAGGCCTCACTTCCAGGTCCACACAATTCTCTGCCTTTTGTGCTTCTAAAACCACCAGCCACCCCTGATTTGAATGCATGCCCCACGGCTCCACCTTTCAGTCTGGGGGGCTGCCCTAAAGTCTTTTCCCCACCACTACTGGTCTGCAAGTATGTGCTGGCCCCCACCATGGGAGGCTTTTGCACTCTATGGTGCAGGGTCCCAGAGGCATTCTTCCCCTTCCATTTATCTTCTAATATCTGCCCACAGAATCATGGCTCCTCATTTCAATACCTTGAAACCAACCTCCAGAGATATTCTGTTTGTAGAGATCTGGGTATATTTTCCTACACCTCAGGTTGATTTTGTGGGTGTTCAGAGTGGCTTGGTAGACATCCAGTTCAATTCAGGGGACTGGTTGAAATAGGGTCCCCTACTCATCTGCCATATACCCCCTCCTCAACAGCCACTTGGTCTTTCTTCTTTTATAGAACTCCCCTCAATATTCTTGCAGGGCCAGTTCAGTGGTCACATATTCTTTTAGTTTCTGCAAGTGCTGGAAGCTCCTTGTCTCTCCACCCATTAATGACATTTTTGATGGATAAAATGTACTTGGCTGCATGTTCTTCTTATTTAGTACCATGAAAATGGCTTGCCAGCCCCTTTTGGTTTGCCAGGTATCTGTGGACAGGTCTGACCTTATTCTGATGTTCCTCCCTCTGTACATAAGAAATCTCTCTCCACAAGCTGCTTTCAGGATTACTTCCTCAATTCTAAGATTTGAACTAGATTTCTAAATTATATGTTGGGGAATTGATCTGTTCTCACTGATCTTGGGAAGGGTCTTCTATGCCTCTTGGACATGAATTAGCATTATGTTTTGAGGTTTATTCAATATCAGTTTGTTTAGAGTTGCCTTGTTCTTTTTCATAGCCAGATAGTATTCCCTTATATAAGTTTATCATGATTTGTTTAACCTGTCTCCCACTGATATGAAATCATCAAGGGTGAATCTCATTAAGCTTCTAGATCTAACTACCAACTTATAGAAATACGCAGAAGAGAGGAACAGTCTACAGTATGGCGTAGGGCACCAATCAACAAAATTTAAACTGGGAAACTCTACAGGACACACAACTCGGGTTCCTCAACAAACGAATTCTAACTGGGTAGAAAACAGAGAAGGCATTAGGGAGACATGTCTACATTAAACAGATTTAAAAGACAGCAATCTCCAACATATTGAATTTTTTGGATCCTGATTCAAACAAACCTGCTGTTAAAAATTATTATAACATTCATGAGACAATGAGAAATTTGAGCATTCCCTGGATATGTGATGACATTAAGGAATAATTGTTAATTTGTTTGGTGTGATAATGGCCTTAAGGTTGTTTTTCTAGCCTAGGAAGAATTGGTTTTTTGGTGTGATAATGGCCTTAAGGTTGTTTTCCTAGCCTCCTCTTTAAGAAATATGTAAGAAAATATTAGTGGAGGAAATAATATGATGTCTGAGGTTTGGTTCAAAACTGTATAAAAGAAAGGGAAGTAGGTGGAAGTACAGATGTAACAAGAGTGGCTATATTTGGTGCACCTTAAGTATACACAATATTTATTTGTCAATTAGACCTCAATACGTCTTGAAAGAAAGAAAAGAGTGGCCATAAGTGAAACTATGTTGTGGAAACATAGGGGTGTATTACACTATTCTTGTTTACTTTTGTATTTGTTTGAAATTCTTTTTTATGTGAAGTTTTAAAAAAATCATATTTTTACAAACACCTTCATAGAATCTCTAAGAGGATTAAATTATGTTTCTTTTGTGTTTTGTGAATATGTTGTATATGAGAAATCAACGTCCTTGCTTTCCCAGAAAAAAAATGCCACTTAGTCATTATCCCCTTAATGAGTTTCTAGTTCTCTTTGCTGTAATATTGATGAAAACTTTTAAATCATTATTCTAGAGTAAAATGAGAAGACCTTAGTTTCCAAGTAGATCAAAGGATGGGTGCTTGTATAGGAAGACACCTTGAGGCCCTTAAAATAGTAATAATAACAGCAGTAAACATTGATTACCCATCATGGTGCTGAGAACTAGACTTCTTAGCTGGCCTTGCACTTCATCTCACAATTAAGAAGAATACACCCCAAGAGCACTGGAGGAAGAAGAGAAAGAGCAGCAGTGACACATGACCTACTAAACTACACTGTCTCCAAGTCTGCACCATTCCTGCAGCCAACAAATAGAACTGGCGGATGCCCTGCACATTCTACTACTCCTAGAGTCATAGGGCTAGTGACCGTCCAGTGTTGACATGAGTTCTTTGCCTAAAGAGCAACCTGAATCAGGACAGGAATTGCTCCATGATGGTCTTTTTCTTGGCCATATCCTGCCTCACTGTGATCATTTTAGGCAAGTTGGAAATGTCCCATTGGTATATTTTGAGAATCCTTGAACAATGAAATGTGTGTAGAAATCAAAGTTCCATTTCCTAGCATGTGGTTGTTGCATGAAAAATAGTATCTGATGTTTCCTAGATTCAATTTACTTAAACATAACATACTGACTACAGGGGAAGGATCCTCTTGATTTGACATTGAACGAAAACAAGAAGGTTAAAATTTTTAAAATAACAATATGTGCAATGAAGTATCAATTTTCTAATACATGTGTATATATATATATAAAAGAGAAGACTAGAAGGAAAAATACAAAAACATTAATAGTTATACCTGGAAGATTATGGATGATTTTTTATTTTTTGCAAATATTTTCAATAGATATGCCCCAATTTAAAAGCTATTATTTAAAATAATATAGAGAGAGTTAAGATGGTGGAATAGTAGGGGGACTCTGGGCTTGTTTTGTCCCTCGAACACAGCTAGATCAAATAATTTTGAACACCTAGGAAATCAATCTGAGGATGAAAAGAACAATCCGCACAATTAGAGGGAGAAAGCATGTCAGGTATGAGGTATGGAGACATGAATTAGGGGAGACAAATGCCATGGTACCATGGAGAGGAGGGGCCCTTTTCATGAAGAGAGGACAGAAAGACGAAAATAGATGGGGAGACAGAGAAGCATGTCAGGTTTGCACAAGAAAAACATTCCCCGAAACCATTGACTGGGGAATTGAGAGGAACTGACTATTGCAAGTTTTTTTTTATGAACAGTAGAGCTCAAACTCTGAGGTTTTAGAAGTCTGTACCATTTTCTGGAGTCAAGCTAGGTGGGCAGAGTGCTCTTGGGGAGGAGGGAAGAGGCCCAGGAACAGTGGGGTGGTATGTTATAGAGGTTCTCTGGGTCTCACTGGGAGAGAACACTCCCCTTCCTTGAGTATGTTTGGAAAAGGTGTATTGCCTCTCCAAGGACAAAAGACCCACAGGCGCCACTGAGTGGCCATTCATGAGCAAGTGACAGAAGTGCACTCAAAAGGCAGATAACCTTGTTGCAGCTTTTCCCTGTGCTTCACCATAAACTCCAACTGCTTTTCTGGGACAAAATGGCACCAGACACAGAGCTGTGAGGCTCCAGAGGAAGAGAACAGGTCCCTTCCTTGCCAGGTCCTTTAAGATTTGGATGTTTGAATCCCAGTCACGTGCCAGAGATAAAACACAGGGGAAAGGTGATGCCAGGCATGTGGACTCCCAGGCACAGACAGGTTGAAGGCAAGGATCTGATGGAAGCCTGGGATAAAAGAGAAGAGATGATCGCTTTTCTGTGAAGGCTTTCTGTATAGGGGCAGGTACAAGTTCACCTCTCTAGGGATGAGAGAGTGAGGTGAGGCCATTTTGCCCACCTCCTTGCTCACTAGCACAGTTTGACTTCAGTGAGCAACACAGTAGCCCACTGGAGGCTGGAGTCCCTTACACAAAACCCTTTCCCACTGTGCCTGGCAGGAGCATCTTTATTGGGGCAGTTCTGACTGTAAGCCAGCGCAGTGGGCCTCTCCTCCAGAGGACCAGCACAGCAACCCCCGCCCCCAACATGTTTCAAGTCTGCTGATCATAGAGTGCTCCAAAGTGTCAGCTTCAGCTCTGGTGAAAATAGGACAAAGATTTTCCCTTTTTAAGTCTGGAATCAGTATTGTAGCTTTTTTCTTTGTCTGTTTCTTTTGTTCCCTTTCTTTTTCTCTTTTTTGCATCAGGCCTTTCTTTTTTTCCCCCAAGCTTTTTTTAACAAACAAATCAAAGAACATTTATTAAATTCTAAACACCCACCACTGCAACCAAGAAGGAACTCTGCAGAGGACTGACTTATAGGAAAAGAGCTTCCAAAGCACAACAGCAGTGCATATAGCACATGTTGGAAACCCTTCCTGAAGCATCAGGCCCTGGACAGTGTATGACCCCTTCATAATACAGCATTACCCTGAGGAGCAGAAAACATAAGTTTCATAACACACAAAAGACAGAAACCCTGACAAAATGACAAGATGAAGGAATTCTACCCACAAGAAAGATCAAGAAGAAACTACAGCTAAGAATTTGCTCAAAACAGCTATAAACAATATATCCTAATAAGAATTTAGATCAACAGTTATAAGACCATGAGCTTCTCGAAAAAAGCATTGAAGACACAAGAGAAAGTCTTACTGCAGAGATAAAAGACCAAAACTATACAGACCAAAATTTAAAAAAAATGATTAACTTAGATGCAAAATGACTGGATGTAATCACGACAAGGATGGAAGAAGCAGAGGAACAAATAGGTAAAATAAAAGACAAAATTATAGAAATGAATGAAGCTGAAAAGAAGAGGGAAAGAACGCTATTAGAAAACAAATATAGGGAAATCAGCAATTTCATAAAGCACAATAATATCCATATCATAGGAGTCCCAGAAGAAGAAGGGGGGTGGAAAGGGGCAGAAGGTGTACTTGAATGAATATAGCAGAGAACTTACCTAATCTGGGGAGGGAAACAGACATTTAAGCACAAGAAGCACAGAGAACTCCCCTCAAAATCAATAAAAAAGTCAAAACCATGATATATCATAGTGAAATTTGCAAAATACAAAGATAAATACAGAATTCTGAAACCAGCTTGGGAGAAAAATTCTTAACCTACAAGGGTAGACACATAAGGCTAACAGCAGACCTGTCCACAGAGACTTGGCAGGGCAGAAAGGACTGGCATGATATATTCAACATGCTAAATGGCGAAAATATTCAGCCAAGAATACTTTATCCAGCAACGTTGTCACTCAGAATAGAAGGACAGATAAAGAGTTCCCAAGACAAACTGAAAATAACGAAGTTCATGAACACTAACCCAGTCATGCAAGAAAGATTAAAGGGGATCCTTTAAGTAGAAAAGAGACCAAAAGTACCAAAGACTACGAAGAAAAACAGGCAATCTACAGAAACAATGACTTTATGGATAATATAATGGCACTAAATTCATATCTTCAATAACCACTCTGAATTTAAGTAGACTAAATGCTCTAATCAAAAGACAGAGGGTATCAGAATGGATTTAAAAAAGAAAAAAAAAAATAAGATCCATCTTGCTGTTTACAAGAGATTCATTTGAGAACCAAAGACTCCTCCAGATTGAAAGTGAGGGGTTGGAGAACCATTTATCATGCTAATGGACATCAAAAAATCTGGAGCAGCCATATTTATATTAAAGTAGATTTTAAAATATAGAATGTAAGAAAAGATCAAGGAGACCTTATAATAATAAAGGGGTCTATCCAAAAAGATCTAACAGTTGAAAATATTTATGCCCCTAACTTGAGAGTAGCCAAATACATAAATCAATTAATAACAAACTTAAAGAAACTCACTGATAAGAATACAATAATTATAGGGGATTTTTAACACTCCACGCACAGCAATGGATAGATCATTTAAGCTGAAGATGAATAAGGAAAACAGGTGTTTTGAATGAACCCCCAGACTAGATGACTTAATAGATATATTCAGAGCATTTCATCTGAAACAGGAGAATACACATTCTTTTCAACTGCACATGGAACACTCTCCAGGATAGATCACATACTGGGCCACAACTTGGGACTCAACTGGTACAAAAAGATTAAGATTAAACCATGCATATTTTCAGACCACAAGGCTTGAAATCAACCACAAGAAAGAATTTGGAAGAATCACAGATACATGGAGGTTTAAGAACATTCTACTAAAGAATGAATGGGTTAACCAGGAAATTAAAGAAGAATTTAAAGTACATGGAAGCAAATAAAAATGAAAACATGAAAGTCAGAAATTTTGGAATGCAACTAAGGTGGTTATAAGAGGAAAGCTTATATTAATACAGGCCTTCAAGAAGGAGGAAAAGCCTCATATATACAACCTAACCTTACACCTAAAGGACCTGGAATAATAACAACAAATTAAGTCTAAATTCAGCAGAAGAAGGGGAATAAAAAAGACTAGAGGAGAAATAAGTGATATATAAATTAAAAAAAAAAAAACAGAAACAGATCAAGGAAACTAGGAGATGGTTCTTTGAATTAACAAGATTGATAAACTTGTAGCCAGACTTATTAAAAAAAGAGAGAGAGAGAGAAAGGAGTCAAATAAATAAAATCATGAATGAAAGAGGAGAAATCACAGCCAACACTGCAGAAATACAAACAATTATAAAGGAATATTATGAACAATTACTTGCCAACAAATTTGGCAATCTAGAAGAAATAGATTCTTAGAAACATATGCATTCTTAGAAACATATGAACTACCAAAACTGAAACCAGAATATCTGAATAGATCCATAAGCAGCACTGAAATTGAATCTGTAATCAAAAATCTCCCAAAAGAACAAGAGTCCAGGGCTGGATGGCTTCCCAGAGGAATTCTACCCAATATTTAAAGAAGAATTAATACCTATTCTTCCGAAACTGTTCCAAAAAATAGAAATGGAAGGAAAACTTCCAAACTCTTTCTATGAGGCCAGCATTACCTTGATCCCAATACTAGACCCTGCTAAAAAAAAAAAAAAAAAAAAAAAAGGAAATTGATATCTGTGATGAATATGGATGCAAAAATTCTCAACAAGATACTATGTTATTGGATCCAACAGTGCATTAAGAGGATTATTCACCATGAGAAAGTGGGATTTATTCCTGGGCTGAAAGATTGGTTCAACAACTGCAAGTCAATCAACGTAATATACCACATTATAAAAAGATAAGAACCATATGATCCTCTCAATAGATGCAGAAAAAGCATTGGCCAAAAAAAAAGCATTGTTTCTTGATAAAAACCCTCAACAAAGTAATGATAGAGGTAACATACCTTGACATCATAAAGGCCATATTGGAAAGACCCACAGCTAATCTCATCCACAATGGGGAAAAACTGAGAGCTTTTCCTCTAATGTAAGGAACATGACAGGGATGTCCACTCTCATGACTGTTTTTCGACATAGTACTAGAAGTCCTAGCCTCAGCAATCAGACAACAGAAAGAAATGAAAGACATCCAAACTGGCAAAGAAGAAGTCAAACTTTCACTCTTCACAGGTGATGTGATACTTTATGCAGAAAACCCAAAAACCTCCACAAAAAAATTGCTAGAACTGATACATGAATTCAGCAACATGGCAGGATATAAAACCAATGCACAGAAATCAGTTGCATTTCTATACACTAACAATGAAGTAGAAGAAAAAGAAATCAAGGAATCGACCCATTTACAACTTCACCAAAAACGGTAAGATATCTAGGGATAAGCCTAATCAAAGAGGTGAAAGATCTGTACTCTGAAAACTATAGACCCCTTATGAAAGAAATTTAGGAAGGCACAAAGGAATGGAAAAACATCCTATATCCATCAATTGGAATATTGTTAAAATATCTATACTAACCAAAGCAATTTACATTTTCAAAGCAATCCCATTAAAATAACAACAGCATTATTCACAGAGCAGGAACAAACAATCTTAAAATTTGTATGGAACCAGAAAAGACCCCGAATAATGTTGAAAAAGAAAAGCAAAGCCAGAGGCATCACAATTCTGGACTTCAAGCTATACAACAAAGCTGTCATCATCAAGACAGTATGGCACTGGTACAAAAACAGACACGTAGATCAATGGAACAGAACAAAACCCAGAAATGGACCCACTACTATGTGGTCAACTAATCTTCGACAAAGCAGGAAAGAGTATCCAGTGGAAAAAGACAGTCGTTTCAACAAATGGTGTTGGGAAAATTGGACAGCCACATGCAGAAGAATGAAACTGGAACACTGTCTTACACCATACACAAAAATAAACTCAAAATTGATGAAAGACCTAAATGTGTGACAGGAAAACATCAAAATCCTACAGGAGAACACAGGCAGCAAGCTCTTTGACCTTGGCTGCAGCAACTTCTTACTTAAACACGTCTCCAGAGGCAAGGGAAACAAAAGCAAAAATAAACTACGGGGACTTCATCAAGATAAAATCTTCTGAGGACATCGGGGTGGCTCAGTCAGTTGAGCATCTGCCTTCAGCACAGGTCATGATCCCAGGGTCTAGGGATCAAATCCCACATTTGGGCTTCTTGCTCAGTGGGGAGCCTGCTTCTCCCTCTGCTTGCCACTCCCACTGTTTGTGCACTCACGCTCTCGCTCTCTCTCACTGACAAATAAATAAATAAAATCTTTTTTAAAAAATGATAAAACCTTCTACACAACAAAGGAAACAATCAACAAATTTAAAAGACAACCTACAGAATGGGAGAAGATATTTGCAAATGATGAATCAGATAAAGGGCTGATATCCAAAATTTTTAAGGAGTTTATCAGATTCAACACCAAAAAATAAATAAATAATCCAGTTATGAAATGGGCAAAAGACATGAAAGACAATTTTCCAAAGAAGACATAGAGATGTCCGACAGACACATGAAAAAATGCTCAACATTACTCATCATCAGGGAAATACAGATCAAAATACAGATCAAAGCCATAACGAGATACCACCTCACACCTGTCAAAATGGCTAAAATGAACATCTCAGGAAACCAGAGATGTTGGGGAGGATGTGGAGAAAAGAGAACCCTCTTACACTGGTGGTGGGAATGTAAACTGGTGCAGCCACTCTGGAAAAGAGTATGGAGGTTCATCAAAAATTTAAAAATAAAGGTGCCTGGGTGGTTCAGTTGGTTAAGTGTCTGCCTTCAGCTCTGGTCATAATCTCAGGGTCCTGGGACCAAGCCCCATGGCAGGCTCTCTGTATATCTTGCTTCTCCCTCTCCCTCTGCCTGCTGCTCCTCCTGCTTGTGGTCTCTTTAAAAAAAAAAAAAAAAAGTTAAAAATAGAACTACCTTACAACCCAGCAATTGCACTATTAGGTATTTATCCAAAAGATACAAAAATAGAGATTTAAATAAATACAAAAAAGATAGATTTAAATAGATACATGTATCCTGATGTTTATAGCAGCATTAAGAACAATACCAATACTATGGAAAGAACCCAAGTGTCCATCGACTGATGAATGGATAACGAAGATGTGGAGATTATACATACACACACACACACACACACACACACACACACACACACTGGAATATTATTCATCCATTAAAAAGAGTGAAATCTTGCCATTTACAACAACATAAATGGAGCTAGATTGTATTATGGTAAGTGAGGTGAGTCAGTCAGAGAAACAAGTACCATATGAATGCACTCATATGTGGAATTTAGGAAACAAAACAGATGAACAAAGAGGAAGGGAAGGGAAAATAAAATAAGATAAAGACAGAGAGAGAGGCAAACCATAAAAGACTCTTAACTATAGAGAACAAACAAGGTTACCAGAAGGGAGGTGGGTAGGGGAATGGGGTAACTGGGTGATGGGTTTTAAGGAAGATACTTGTGATGAGCACTGGATGTTATAAGTAAGTGATGAATTACTAAATTCTACTTCTAAATCCAATGCTACACTTTATGTTAACTAACTTGAATTTAAATGAAAACTTGAGAGGTGCTTGGAAGGCTCAGTCAGTTAAGCATCCAACTCTTGATTTTGGCTCATGTCATGATCTCAGGATCCTTAGATCAAGCCTCATATCGGGCTCTGAACTGAGCATGGAGTCTTCTTGGGATTCTCTCTCTCTCTCTCTCTGCTCCTCCCATTGCTCATGCTTTTTCTTTCTCTCTTTCTCTCCATCTCTCTCAATAAATAATTAAATAAAAACGTGAAGAAAAAGAGTAAAAAATTAAAATAAAAATAAATGTATCAGCAATAAATAAATTAATTGATTAACATAGTGGTTTCCCACAGGTAGTTAGAAGACTGTAGCTAATCCTCTTGTATTAGGATGTTATCTTATTTAGTAAAATGTCCAAAAATATAAACATTTGACCTTTAATACATCCACGTCAGTAAAATGTGTGCTGTCATCTCATTGTGTAATTTTTTTGAAGTTTTATTCAGTATAAGACCCAGATATTTTCCCATATTACCAGAATTTTCTAGTTTTATTCTTACTGCTTACCCTGTGATCTGGTCATAACTCTTAAAAATAAAAAAACAAAACTATCTAGGAAGCTTGAAGTGAGCCAGGATCAGAGACCCCATTAGCTTTCACCATCTCCTTATGTATGACTCATGTCTCCAGAGGCCAGCAGCCCAGGACTGACTCTATGGAAAAGTCCGATGTTCCCACGGGATCTCTTCTCAGCACTGCTCACCTCCTGAGGGCCCCATGCCTGCTACTTGGTGCTCTAAATTTCCAAAATACTTCTGTGCTAACACTGTCCACATGCATCCAGAAATATGCACAAATACTCTATTACTATGAAAGGTGTGAAATAGATAGGCATAAGAACATTTGACCTTCCCTTGCAGTGCAATTGCAATTGTCATAAATAATGGCCCAAAGAGTTCTCCAACTTTTCAGATGCCTTGCTTTCAGAGAAACCAACTCTCTTTCCACCTTCAACAATCCTAGCACATGCAAGCTGTAAGTAAGGGCTCTTGGATTTATTTCCTGCAGCTGCTTTTATTACATAGTATGGACTTTACTCCCCAAAGACACCTCAAATAGATTATGTCCGGTTTGTTTTAGTAACAGTGGTGTCAAGATCAAGTCCCAGAACTACCTTATGACCTAGAGGGAGCCTGATCCTTCCAGGTAGGGGAAATCAGCCTATATAAGCCACTTACACAACACTGAAAAATAAATAAACCAAGAAATAGTAGATACTGCCAAATAAATAACCTTTTTTTTTTTTTTAAAGAATAGCTTTCAGTGGTCTGAAGGGAATGAAATCTTGTCTAAAAAAGAAAGAAATGATATAATTTGGCTCTCCTCTCAGTACCAACTGTGCCATTTGTAAAAACAACAGAGACCTCAAAATTGTTCGGAGTTCATTCCTCTAAGCCACAGAGGCAGGATTCCAGACGCTTGGGTGGTCAGAGTCCCATGAAAAGGAGTGAAGGAAACCAAGGGAAATCGAGAGGAAGTACTTCATCCAGACCAAGGGAGTATTATTTGGGAACATTATTAGGGGTTACATGGTGATAATAGGTTACATTTAAACCAAGGCATGTTTCTAGGGGAGTTCAAGTATACTCCGAAGAAGATCATGAGTTTGTATACGAAGCAAGTAATTATTTGGGGGCCCATTTTACAGTGGAAGTAACAAATTTTTCTATTGCCTGCAAAAGCATAGAGCAGGTTTGATAATTATCTGTTTTACTTGATTAGTCTATAGCTACAAGATTGTTCACTTGAACAAAATCTATCTGTGGTCTAATGGATCAAAATAATGGATCAAAAATGGTGATCTCTTCCAAGTTTTTATTTCATTTTCTTTTGGTTTTTCCATTATGCTCAGTGATCATGACTTTGGAAAATTATGTGTGCATGTGTGTGTGTCTACTGCATGTTACAGCAAGAGTAATGTTTAAACCTAATAATAATAATAACAGACCTTAGCAATTGCCTTAATTTACAAAAACAATGAATAAACAAAGACTAAGGAAAGTCAAGGGTCGTGATGGGGAATGCACTTTGCACCCTGCCCTCACCTCTGTTGTCCCTCCTGCCTTGTCTTTCACATGCCAATCTGGCCTCTGACTATAAATGCAGTCTCAGTCACCTGAGGGCAGAGACTGCTGCAGTATGCATGTTGTGTCTGATACCAGATGGAGCTCTTAGCAGGACATTAGTAGACATCAGGGGCTAATTTCCTAAGATGAGTTTTTCTTTGTTGGTGAAACACTTTGAAGCAAATGCCCAAGACGATCTCCTCAGAGTCTCCATGGGCCGCGTCCACACCCCATGGTATCAACAATCCCACTGGGACAGCATCTTCCAAAGTAATGTGGGCTTAAAACTTCCTTTTCCAAACTTCCTGCATTGCTGGGAATTTAATTTTTCTGATAGGGATGGCCAATTTCCATGTAATTGGTGCTGTTAGGATCTGTTGTGGGAAGTGCTGCACTCAGCTATGCTCCAATCTAGGAGCACAAACATCTGGGCCAGCCTGGGGAAGTTTTTGTGCTGACAAACTTATTTCTGTCCTCAGTGTTTTAGGGCCTCTGGATAAGATCTTTGCTGGAGCCACACACTTTGAACCAAATAGCTGGAAGATCCAGTCATGGTCCTTTTTCCAGAGTGATAAGCTGGGCTATAAAGAGGACAAGTAACAAGTCCAGAACAGCCAGCCTGCTATGTTTCAGCTTCCTGGCTCATGCCCATTTGCCAGAAAGATGGCCAAGCAAGAGCTCTGATCAGTCCATGGTCAGCCTACACAGTGTCAAATTCTCCAGATGTTCCTGAACATAAAAACTTAAACTATGGCAACACAGTATACTCTCCATATCCAGATGTTTTATTATATTGAAAATATAACTTACAACATATTTTAATGGTTTTCAGGTACTATTGGTTGAGCACCTAGTAAATTCTAAGAACTATACTAGGTGGTTGGCTTAAGTATTATTTATTTCTAATCTTTACAACAACTGTGTAAGGCAAACATGATTAGCTCCATTTCACTTGTTCTTTCCTTATGCAATCTTATGGATTAAAGAGGTCACGTACCATTTTATTGAGACAAAACTGAAGTCAAGAGGTCATGTTACTGGCCTTGGGTCACACATCTGATAACCGACAGGAGTGGGAATTGGAACAAAAAGTTGGTCCCACTCCAAAACCCACTCTGCCTTCCTCTCTCTGAACATATTTCCTCTTCAATAACACTAATGCTGTCTCTGGACTAATGCTGTCTCTGGACGGTTGCTAAGAAAATAAATTAGTATAGATGGACTAGGAGGCCACAAACATAAGGCCCCTTGGCCAATTTATCAGGAATTTATTTAATTTGACCAACACAGTGCCTTAAAATTCTTTAATATCAGTGAAATGGGCAGGGGATGTTCTCTTCAGTTAAGCACAAATCCCTCTATGTCCTGTTATCTCCACCCAGCTGACTCACTAATTGGCTTTCTCCAAAGGCCCCTAAAGTAATTTGAGTTTGTGATACCACTCCAGTTCAGAGAGCAGGGGAGAAGTTGAGAGGTCACATTCTGTTCCACAGTGATCCAAGCAGAGCAAGAAACGCAGGCGGATGATGGTGACAAGGAAGAAATCCATTTCCAGATTCTCAGCCCAAATGGGTGTTTTCCCCAAGAGCATCCCAGAGTTGAGAGTTCACAACCACCTCTTCCACTTCACAAAAGAGAACATCCTCCTCCAGGAAGACAAAGCACAAGAGCCTTCATTAACAATAAAGCTAGCATAGGACTTTTTATCTTTCCCACGGACTTCCCACCTGATGCTCTATCTGAGAAGGTGAAGCTGGTTTGACAAATGGAGTGGTTGGCCTGTGTAGGAAGGTTCTATATCCAGATATGTGATAAAGAGGGGAGAGAATTTTTGTTTAATAACAACTTCATACATTCTGCAACTAGTGTCTGAGAATGTTTCACTAAGAAGTGGAAGGGTTCTAGAACTCAAACTTCCAGGATAGGTCAGTCTGAGATGAAAAAGGAGGAGAAAACAGGTGGCAGGAAACCCTACTCCGTCTCATGGTGGATTTGGTATATTTTCTTATTTTCTGCATTGTGATGATCTGACATCTGGGGTTTCACTGAAAGGGAGAGACTGTCCTTACCAGAGTTAGCCAGTCTTTGGGAGATGACAAAAGATTTATCTGTGTGCATGCCTTGCAATACAAGCCAACTAATCCAGAGCCCTTGGAAGTAGAGTTCTCACATTCCAGCCCTCGTCCCCCTACCTTAATCACTTCAAGGCCAGGTACCAAATCTTCAGGGTCAGCCCTTGTGCCCCAGAGCCCACTGACATTATTCAAAATAGCCAACCCTAAGCTTTCTTACTCTGCTTTACCTGTTCTTTCCAGTTGAAACCACATTAAAGGCCTTGGCCTGTGCCTTCCTCTGACTCCATCTGCCTTCTGACCAATATTGGTGTTTCCCTTTATGGCCCTGCACAACCCCTTCCTCTTGGGATTTTCTATTTTCTCCATGGCAATCATCTTCTTATCTGTTGGTTTCACCATACCTAAATAATAATAAAACCTTCATTTTAACATGGGATCCAATCCATCTTTGATCATAGGGCAAAAATTTTCTTTTTCCAGGTCCCCAATTAAATGATTATAACCACCCAACTAATTAAGCACCAGTTAGCAAATATATTGAGATGCCTTGCAGCATACAAGTAATATTCTAAGCAATATATAGGGGGGAAAAAAGAAATAAGAAACCTTGTCTCAGTCCTTAGACGCTTACCATCTCATCATTTCCAATCATGTCGTTAGAAGAGGAACATTGAGAAGTCCTCCCCAAGGCATTGTACTCTACACGTGCATTTCAGAAAGTGTATTCCCAGGCACCTGGGTGGCTCCATTGGTTAAGCTACTGCCTTCGGCTCAGATCATGGTCCTGGAGTCCTGGGATTGAGTCCCACATTGGGCTCTTTGCTTGGTAGGGAGTCTGCTTCTCGTGCTGACCTCTCTACTTTCATGTTCTCTCTCTCTCTCTCTCTCAAATAAATAAATAAAATCTTTAAAAAAAAATGAAAGAAAGAAAGTGTATTCCATGGAACAGTAATTCCAAAGAAAGTTTGGAAAGTAGGGAGGAAATCTCAGTCATCAAATTATTTGGGAAACCGTTCTTTCTGGAGAGTCACAATGCACATTTGCATACTGAAGTCTTAGGGAAATTAATTTAAAATTAATTTGTTGCTGAAGCTTTGTTTTTCCAAATTGTATTTATGATAACTGTTGGCAATTGTAGACAACCCAGTTTATAATGAACAATTACTTAAGGACTGTTCCTTATTTAAGTTATATGAGAAATTTCAGAATTTAGAGCCCATACAAAAATTTATCAACTGATAATTTAGTATGTTTTACTATTTCTGAATCTATAACTGGTCTCAATAACCATCTATCTCACAAAATGAGACAAAGATGGAAGAAAGATGGAAAAGCAAGTGACAGAAGCTATTCGTTGCCTCACAATAGCCCTTCTCCCCTTATTTAGTCACAGAACCCTGTTTTTATTTGGGAGTAGCAACGGGCCCCCAACTGACAGACTCCATTTCCCAGCCTCCCTTACAATTCGGAATTGCCAAGTAACTACTTCTGTCAATGAGGTTTTAATGGTGGGACTTCTGGAAAGATTTCTTAAAGAAAACCAACTTGGGGAGTGAAACTAGTTTGCCCTTTCATAGCTCTTTTTCCCCTGCTGGCTGGAATGCAGATGTGATTGCAGGAGCTCTATCAACCATTTTGGACCATGAATTTACCCTGAAAATGGGAGCTAAGCACTGAGGATTTGAATGTGGACAGGCAGAAGAGGCCTGTGTCCCTGCTGACATCCTAAGGCTACCACATCAGCCCCCAAAATGTCTTTATCTGGACCTGCTTTACCTGTTAAAATAAAGACTTATATATTTAAATCACTGTCATTTGAGGTTTTCTTTTATAAACAATGGAACCAAATCTCAACCAAAGAATAGAGAGTAACTACTTGAAACAGAGAGTTTATTGATACTTCTGGTGCAGGAGTTTATTGGCCAACTTTCCAATAAACTTCACATCCCCAGCTGTTATTCCAAGCAAAGCATGATCTATTATCTGATAACCAATAGCAAAATTCTCCTTCCATCTAGGGATTCCTCCTCACCCCAGAATCTTAGCCTGTGGCCCTATGTCCTTTCTGCAGAATAGGAGTTATATTTTCCTTGCCAGATCCCTTACAGAGTTACACAACGTGATTTCTCACTGATGGCTGCTTTTCTCAGTGTAAATTTCTCCTGTAAATCTTGTTCTCGTTTTTTTGAGTGCATCTCCCTTTTGGATGGAGCCTCTCACCACAAGGTTGCCATGTCACTTGGTTGTGATATTTTCTCCAGGTTTTTACCCCTTTCCCTCCATCTGTCAGGAATTGAGTTTCCAGTAAGAGGAAGTTTCTTTTTGATTCAGTAAATTGATGTAAAAAGAGGAGCAAAACTATTTTGATTAGAGTAGGCTTGCTTAGATACATTTTCCAGCTGTCTAATCCAAATTCAAGTGTTCCTTATTTAATTCTGTGTGCAAAACAAAAATGATGCAAGGCCCTGCAGGGAAACAATAGCCTTTTCAGAGTGAAAATATTTTTCTTCTTCATCTCAGAAATCATGTCATCTAAAGAAAAGTCAGTGACCAGACCTAAGTTAACTTTTACATAAAATGGTAAGTGGAATGTAAGAGTTGAATTTTCTGAAAATTATCTTAGTCATTTTGAGCTGCTATAACAAAATACCACAAACTTGGTGTCTTATAAGCAATAGAAATTTATTTCCCTCAGTTTTGGAGTTTAGAAGTCCGAGACTGGAGTGCCAGCATGCAAGGGTGAGGGCTAATCCCAGGTTGCAGCCTACCGACTTCTTGCTGTGTCTTCACATAGTGGAAGGAATGAAGGACTACTGTGTAGTCTCTTTTATAAGAACACTAATCCCATTCATGTAGGCTCCACCTTCATGGCCTAATTACCTCCCAAAGCATCATTACCATTACCTTGGGCATTAGGTTTTCCAACATAAGAATTTTGGAGGGACATAAATATTCAGAGCAAAAATATCATGGTTTACAAAGTGATTCACTTTAGGCTATAGAATAAGAATAGATGAATGAGAAGGAGAAAAAGAGGAGAGAGAGAGTGCAATTATAATCAGAAGATGACTTAGAGAAAATCTAGTTTAGTTTGCTTTGTCTATTAATGAGGAGACTAATTCCCAGAGAAACTGAACCCGATGTTTCCCCAGTGGTACCTATTATCTAAGACTCCTGACTCCCAGTCTAGAGGTCTATTGCTATTACTTTGCCTCATTCACAGTGGAATTAGTCAGTTTAAATTAAGTTATGCTACAATAAGAAGTAACCCTCAAGGGGTACCTGAGTGACTAGGTGGTTAAGTATCTGCCTCAGGCCCAGGTGATGATCCCAGGGTTGTGATAGAACCCCGCACCATCAGGCTCCCTGCTTGGTGGGGGGTCTGCTTCTTCCTCTCACTCTGCCCCTCTCCCCACCTGCCCATGCTCTCTCTCACTCTCTCTCTCAAATAATTTTTTTTTTTTTTAAAGAAGCAGCTCTCAACAACAGAGGTTGATTTCTTTCCCATACTGTATGCCCGCAGCTGGTCTGTGGGGGGCCTCTGCTCACCTCAGCTTGTCAGGCTGTGGACTATAAGAGTTCCACCATCGTAGATCACAGCCATTTTAGCAGTATTCGAGTTCACTGCTTCAAGGAAAGAGAGCATGGAGGGTCTCACACCAGCCTTTCCCAACTCCATCTAGAAATGACCTAGGTCACTGTCTCTCACATTTCATTAGCCAGAACAAGTCTTGTGGAGGTTCGGGAATGATCCATACCTGCCTTGTTGGGTTTTACAAAGGCCATGCTGGGGGACAGGAGGACAAGGGAAATGTTAACCCACAGAATCTTTTTCAAGGTGACAGAATTGACCTCTGGTGGCAGTGGGGAAAATTACAACTCAAAGACAGAAGGAATGCTTTGTGTCTCAAATTCTGGCTATCCCCAAATCTGAGAACAGGAAAATGAAGATTTTAAGACCTTAAGCACACCATACGATGATCATGAAGAAAACTGTTTCAAAGCATGCTATTTTGCTAAGTTAGATATTCATTGGAGAATGTTAGGTCTGGATGGAACTGTTGGCTCCTTTAACTCTCTCCACATTATTATTACTCTTTTGCAGATGATAAAATTGAGACTCGGGGTTGGGGGGTGCCTGGGTGGCTCAGTCAGTTAAACACCTGCCTTCGGTTCAGGTCACAATCCCAAGGTTCTGGGGTTAAGCCCCATGACATGCTCCCTGCTCAGCAGGGAGTCTGATTGTCCCTCTCCCTTACCCCCTCCCTTTCCTCATGCTCTCTCGCTCTCTCAAATACATAAGTTTTTAAAATCTTTAAAAAAAACTGAAACTCGGGATAAAGGAGAGTTGACTGAAAGTAACGGTCAGAATGAGCGGGGTTATCCTATGATAACAACATCCTTGAAATCCCACATGTGTTCTCACTCACAGAGTGTGTCCAGATGGGTTGTCAGGGGGCTCTGCTCTATAAAACCACTGGAATCAAGGGTAATGGGAGCTCCGCCATCTTGCAGCTACAGGCTGGGAGCACACATCCTCTTTAGTCACAATGGAAAGAGAGAGAAAACAAAGACCACAGTGCTTCCACCAGCAACAGACACAAGTTATTCCAACTCACCGCTCACTGGCAGGGCTGGCCACAGACCCAATCTCACCAGCAATGGCTGGGAAAAATAGATCTGTGAGTGTGCAGGACAAGCATGAGGCTGCAACATTCACCAAACCAAGGTACTCAGCAAAGGAGTTGGGTCTGGAACCAAGTCATGTGAGTTTCCTTTCAATGTTCTTATTCAGAAACCAGAGTAAATGGCTTCAAGTAAAAGTTAGATTCTAAGCCAATGACCTTGGCTCTGTTACTTTATCTGAGACTCAGTTTGCTCATTCATAACAGGAATAATAGAATTTATCTCAAGGTGTATATGAGGACTGCATGAGATAATGAAGATTAAGTAACTGATAGAGCCCCTACTCATAGTAAGCACTCATTAAATTGTTGCTATTGAGGTTGTAGTTCTAAAGCCATACTAGTGTGTCTTTTACTTTGCTATCAGGGACAGATAGTGTCGGCCAGGTAATCCAGACAACTTACTCTGCTCTCTAGATCTCGGACTTGGTTAAAATGACTCTTCAGTGACAACTTTCATTGGAACTGGCAATTTGTTACTCAGACACTGAGAAAAACCTTTTCACAAACCTGTTCGTGAGTGTGGGCTTTTTCTGAACTCATTATTTCTTCAATTAATTCAGTAAAAATCTATTAAACACATCCTCTTCACAAGGTACTATTTTATCTATGTTCCAAGAATACAGTGGTGGAAAAAATAAACAAAAGTCCTGCCTCATGTTGCTTATAGTCTTTGAAGAAACATAACGTTACTTCACAGGGTCTTTGGAAATACATAGGGAGAGAAAATACCGTTCCATGTGAAGGGAATTGGCAGGCTGGCAGGCACATACTGCCACCATAGTCTGTATCCATACACATAGTTTGGGGCACATTGAATTTGAATCATCTCTATGGGCAAAAATGGGTACCCTGAGTCCTGGGGTGACAGTTAACTGCCCAAAGTTCTTAGGAAGCCTACCTCGCTCCCTCCTCTGATAGTGTTTCTTCCACAAACCAAGCAAGCCTCAAGACACTTACCCTTTTCTTTTAGTCCATCCCATTTACTCCATTCACTCAATGTGATAAGTCCAACAAATGTTATCAGAGTAATAAATCTCAGCACCTTCTCAGAGGACTCAGCAAGTTGTGCCTGTGTGTTGCCCAGATTGGATCTCTTCTTTATGGCCCTGATGACTTTTCCTTTCCTTCTCCACTAGGCACCCTTCCCACCAACTCTGTGTTACCACCATTTTGCTATTGTGCAAATGCACTCTGGTGCTCCATCTCTTTCATCCTTTTTTGGAGCATGCCTTCCTTTATTCAATGGCTAGAAATCTAAACACCACCTGGTTCCTGGCAATGGCCATAGAGCTGGAGCTGCAGCTAATGCAGCAGCTTCCCGAAGTGTCAGAATGCTCACACTCCATGAAAGAGCCACAAGCCTCCTTGCTACATGGGACCGTAAGAGTCACTTCTGAGAGCTTGGTCTAGAGCTTGTTTGTTCACCTTCTCTAGTGATTTTATGAGCCTTTTAGTATTCTGTAAGAAATCCTTTCCTGCACAAACTACTGAGGGTGAATTCTATTTTGTAACCAAACCCTAACCGATATAATGATTGGTACCAGAAGGGGTTACAGAACTTATTAGGACCCGTAGGAATTAGGAATGACAGGTCCCTTATCTCACTGATTTTCCAATTGCTAGGTCCAAGTGGTACACAGATCATTTTAAAGGAATCTATTTCTATAGCCTTCATATATACTCTTTTCATATATATTCCTGCCCTAAGGACAATTAAATGCACAATTGTCCTTCACCCAATTTATAACAGACAACAATAGTCCTCAGCTCTCCAAGACTTAATCAGGTGATTGTCTTAAGATTAGCAACCAAAAACAGGGAAAGCCTTCCTTGATAACTCACCAACGCACCATAGCCCTCCTGCCTTTCCATCTTCCCCGTCTTGTGTTACCTTCTGTTAAGGGTGAGGCTAGGCTTTAGTAACTGTGTATTTTGGCTTGTGCTGGAATGTTCTGAATTCACGTGTATCATGAAGCTGTGAGAGTAATGACAAGTTTTGTTTCATAACTTTACCTCTTTCAAAATAATTTCAACATTTCAACATCTTTCAACTATTGTCAAAGAATACATCATTTTGGAAGGAGAGTCTTGTGAGAAAAGGGGAAGAGAACTTGGATAAGAACTATTACGTGATTTTGGAAATACAACTAGGAAAGAATTGGAAAAACTGATTGATAGAACTATCACAAACACTTTTCCACTCCTATCAACTTTATTTTGTGATCAGGGGTTTCTAGCAGTTATTCCTATAAACAGAAAAAGTGAAAAAGAATTAATACAGAGAATAGATCTGAAGCATTCTCATCACAAAAAGAAAAAAAACTCAACTATCTGAAATGATGGATATGTTTATTATGTTGACCTTGGTAATCTTGCCACAATGTATATGTATACCAAACTATGCCACTACACCTTTGGTCTATTTCTGGATGGTCTTTCTTGTACTGAAATGCTGTCATCTCCCACTAACTTGCATGATGGGACAGACACCCTCAGCTGCGATTTTCCCTGGGCTTCTGTGAGCAACACCAGTATCTTGATCTACCATTGACGCTTCAAATACTATTAGACCTGTTGTAGGCCCAGGTAGTAGAGTTTCATACTCTTGGTCTGAATAATTTTCCCTGGATTCCTCTCAAAGTTGGTGGTCTAATAGGTTATTCAGAAAATGGGTCAGAACTGTACACTCATATGTAGTAAATATTAATTCCCAAATCCAGAGTCCCATCACATTCTGTGGCTATTTAATAGTGGAGGTTATGCAAGGTGGAGCAAGTTGCCTTTTGCTTTGCAGAGAAATATCCTATCACTTTGTAGATCACTGTATATAGATATATTAATATAGATTGATGTAATTATATGTTATTAGTTATTAATTATAATTATACAATATTATGTGCAATATTGCATGAGTATAATTATGAGCACATATAATATATTAATATAATTATTTCATCTTCTTTATCCACTTATCTGTTGATGAACATTTAGGTTGTTCCCATATCTTTACTTGTGAATAGTGCTACAATGAAGATAACTCATTAAAATCTTGTATTCATTTTCTTTAGATACATACACAGAAGTGAGATTGCCGGATCAAATGGCAGTTCTAACTTTAATATTTTGAGACTCTACTTACTTGTTTACCATAATGGTTGAGTCAGTTTATACTCCCACCAACAGAGCACAGGGTTCCCTTTTCTCCACATCTTCACCAACATTTATCTCCTGTGCTTTTCATGTTAGCTGTTCTAACAGGATGAGGTGATATCCCGTTATGATTTTAATTTGCATTTCCTTGATAATTAGTAATGTTGAGCACCTTTTCTTGTACCCGTCAGCCATTTGTATGCCTTTTTTGGAAAAATGTCTAGTCAGTTCTTTTTTCCTTTTTTCAATCAGATTGAAATCAGATTGTTTGTTTTGTATTGTTTGTTTTGTTTTTGTGTTGGTCCTGGTGGGTCGGTTGACTTGTATGAGTTCTTTATATATTTTGGATATTAATCCCTTATCAGATATGTGATTTGCAAATATTTTCTCCCACCCCATAAGTTGCCTTTTCTTTGTTCAGTGGTTTCCTTTGTTGTGCAGAAACTTTTAAGTATCATGTAGTCCCATTTGTCTATTTTGCTTTTGTTGCATTTGCCTGTGGTGTTGAATCCAAAAAAATCATTGCCAAGACCAATGTCAAAAAGTTTACCTACTATGTTTTCTTCTAGAAGTCTTACCGTTTCAGTTCTTATGTTCAAGTCTTCAATCCATTTTGAGTTGACTTTTGTGTATGGTATAAAAGAAGAGTCAGTTATTTATTTATTTACTTACTTACTTATTTGCATGTGGCTATCCAGTTCTCAGCTATACAAGACTAGTACTTTGTGTTAAATTAATTACCAAAAATGCGTGGGTTTGTTTCTAGGTTCTCTGTTCTCTATTTTATGTGTCTGCTTTTACCAATACTATACTGTTTTGATTAGTAATATAGCATGAAAACTGGAAATGTGATACATCCAGCTTTGTTATTGTTTCTTATTATTGATTTGGCTCTTTGGCATCTTCTGTGGACCCATACAAATTTTAGAATTTTTTTTTCTCTTTTGGAAAATGCCATTGGAATTTTGATAGGGGTTGTATTGAACCTGTAGATCACTATGGGTAGTTTGGAGGTTTTAATAATATTAATTCTTACAATCCACTAACATGGAATATTTTTTCATTTATTTGTGGCTTCTTCAATTTCTTTCATCAATGTCATAGCTTTTTCTGTATTGATCTTTCATCTCCTTGGTTAAATTTATTCCTAAGTATTTTATTCTTTTTGATCTTAGTATCTATGGGACCATTTTACCCTTTTCTCTTTCTTAAAAATTTGTCTTTAGTGTACAGAAATAGAACTTATTTTTGTTTATTGGTTTTATATCTTGCAATGTTACTGAATTGGTTTATTAGTTCCAATAGTTTGTTTGCTTGTTTGTTTGTTTGTTTTGGTGGAATCTTTAGGGAATTATATATATAATATTATGTCATATGAAAATGGAGACAATTTTTCTTCTTTCTTTCTGACTTGGAATTTTGGCCTTCCTTCCTTCCTTCCTTCTTCCCTTCCTTCCTTCCTTCCAGCTAATTCTTCTGTCTAGGACTTAAGTGGTGAGAGAGGGCATTTTTGTCTTGCTTCTGTTCTTGGAGGGAGGGCTTTCAATTTTTCACCATTGAGTATGATGCTAGCTAGGGATTTGTCATATACAGCCTTTATTATGTTGAGGTACATTCACTGTATGCCCAGTTTCTTCAGAGTTTTATCATAGAAGATGTTGAATTTTATCAAATGTCTTCCTGCATCATTTGAAAAAACCATATAATTTTTATTCTTCCTTTTGTTAATGTGGTATATCGCATTGATTTGCAGGTGTTAAACCATCTTTTCATCCCAGGGATAAATCCCATTTGATCATGGTGTATGATCCCTTTAATGTACTGTTGAATTTGCTTTGCTAATATTTTGTTGAGGATATCTACACCTAAGTCCATCTGGGATATTAGCCTGTAATTTTATTTTCTATTTCTAGTTTTGAAATAAGAGGAATGCTGGCCTCATGAAGTGATTTTGGAAGTGTTCCCTCCTCTTATATTTTTTTGAATAGTATAAGAAGTATTGGTATTAATTTTTTCTTTAAATGTTTGGTAGAATTCACCCACGAACTCATCTGGCTCTGGACTTTTGCTTGTTGGGAAATTTCCGATTAATGATTCAACTTTTTACTAGTAATCATTCTGTTCAGATGTTCTATTTCTTCATAATTCAGTCTTGATTGGTTGCATGTTTCTAGGAATTTATCCATTTATTCTGTCATACAACTTGTACGTATATACTTGTTGATAGTAGTGTTTTATGAACTTTGTATTTTTGTGGTATTAATTGCAATAGCTCCTGTTTTGTTTATAATTTTATTTGGATCCTCTTTTTTTTCTTGGTGAGTCTAAATCAAGGTGTGTCTCTTTTATTTACCCTAATGAGGTGCCTGGGTGGCTCAGTGGGTTAAAACTTCTACCTTTGGCTCCGGTCATAATCATGAGGTCGTGGGATTGAGCCCCACATCGGGGTCTCTGCAGGGCATCTGCTTCCTCCTTTCTCTCTGTCTGCCTCTTTGCCTACTTGTGATCTCTGTCAAAATCTTAAAAAAAAAAAAAAAACTCATAGATTCATTGGTCTTTTCTATTGCTTTTTTAATCTCTATTTCATTTATTTCTGTTCTGATCATTGTTATTTCTGTCTTTCTGCTAACTTGGGGCTTAGCTGTTCTTCCTTTCCAGATTCCTTGAGGTGTAAATTTAGGTCATTTATTTGAGGGGTTTTTTTTTAGTGTATATATTTATTCCTATAAATCTCCCATTTAGATTTTAGGCATAAAAAGAGAAGATGGCAGTGGAATAGGAGGACCCTAGGCTCACCTCATCCCACAAACACAACTAGATAACTATCGAGTTATCAAAATACACCAGAAATAGACCTGAAAACCAGCATAAACTCCACAACTAAAGGGAGAAAAGAAGTTACACTGAAGAAGATAAGAAGTACAGAGACATGATTTAGGGAAGAAACAGACTCTGGTTGCAGCAGAGGAGAGGGATCTGTGGTCTTGGAGAAGGGTGAGGGAGAGAGAACACAGGGGACCTGACTTGTCAGCTTCTCACTCTCCTTCTGTTCCTTGCTCCCCCACAACTGTGTGCTCACTTGTGCTCGCTCTCTCTCTAAAATACATAAATAGAATCCTTAAAAAAAAATCATGCAATTAATAGCAGGCTAAAAGAGGCAGAGGAATGAATTGGTGACCAAGAAGTCAAAATAATGGAAAATAATGAATATGAACAAAAGAGAGGAAGAAGAATGACACAGCACAAGAAGGTACTTAGGGAACACAGTGATTCCATCAACTCTGATAATATTTGTATTATAGGAGTCCTAAAAAAAAGAAGAGACAGAAAAGGGGGCAGAAAATTTACTTGAAGAACTAACAGCTGAAAACTTCCCTAATCTGGGGAAGGAAGGAGGCACAGAGAACTCCCATCAAAATTCAACAAAAGAAAGCCAACACCAGGACATATTGTAATTAAATTTGTAAAATATAGTGATAAAGGAAAAATTCATAAAAGCAGCAAGACAAAAGGAGTCCTGAAATTTCAAGGCAAAGCCCATAAGGCTAGCTGGAAATTTCTCAACAGAAATTTTGCAAGCCAGAAGAAAATGGCATGGTATATTCAAAGTGCTGAATGGGAAAAATATGGAGCCAAAAATATTCTATCCAGCAAAGCTACCATTCAGAATAGAAGGAGAGATAGAATTTACCAGACAAACAAAAACTAAAGGAGTTAGTGGCCTCCAAACCAACCCGGCAAGATATATTAAAGGGGACTCTTTGAATGGAAAGTATAGACCAAAAGTGATAAAGACAAGAATGGGTCAGAGAAAACCTCCAGAAAAACAATGACAAAGCAACTAATAAAATGGCAATAAATACGTATCTATCAATAATAACTTGGAAAGTGAATGAAATCAATGCTTCAATCAAAAGACATAAGGTGTCAGAATGGATTAAAAAAACAAGACCCCATCTATATGTTGCCTGCGAGAGACTCATTTTAGACATAAAGAGACCTGCAGATTTAAAGTGAGTGGATGGGGATGCCTGGGTGGCTCAATAGGTTAAGCCACACTGCCTTCAGCTCAGATGATGATCCCAGGGTCTGGGATCGAGCCCCACATCCTGTTCCTTGCTCAGTGGGGAGCCTGCTTCTCTTTCTACCTCTGCCTGCCACTCTGCCTGCTTGTGTGCTTGCTCTCTCTCTGACAAATAAATAAAATCTTTAAAAATAAATAAATAAAGTGAGAGGATGGAGAAATGTTTATCATACAAATGGATGTCAAAAGAAAGTGGGAGTAGCAATACTTCTATCAGACAAATTAGACTTTAAAACAAAGATTGTAACAAGAACACAGCAAGAATGCAGAGAAAGGGAAACCCTCTTACACTGTTGGTGGGAATACAAATCTATATAAATGTTCTAGAAAACAGTATAAAAGTTTTTTCAAAAAGTTAAAAATAGAACTTCACTATAATCCAGCAATTACACTACTAAGTATTTACCCAAAGGATACAGAAATACTGGTTCAAAGGGGCACATGCACTCCAAAGTTTACAGCCACATTATCAACAATAGCCAAATTATAGAAAGAGCCCAAATGTCCATTGGCTGATGATAAAGAAGAAGTAGTATACACACATACACACACTTACACACACACACACACACACACACACACACACACTGGAATATTATTCAGCCATCAAAAAGAATGAAAACCTGCCACTTGTAAAGACATAGATGGAGCTAGAGCATATTATGCTAAGAAAGATTAGTAGCCAGAGAAAGATAAATACTATATGATTTCACTCATGCAGATTTTAAGAAACAAAACATTAAAAATAGGGAAAGGACAAAAAAAATAGAGAGGGTGGCAAGCCATAGAGGACTCTTAACTACAGGAAACAAACTGAGGGTTGCTGGAAGGGAGTTGGGTGGGAAGATAGACTAAGAGGGTGAGGGGTATTAAGGAGGGCACTTGTTGTGATAAGTACCAGGTATTATATATAAGTGATGAATCGCCAAATTCTACTACTGAAATCAATATTATATGCTAACTAACTAGAATTTAAATAAAACCTTGATATAAATAAATAGCCAACCAAGAAGGACACTATATATTGATAAAGGGAACAATCCAGGGGCACTTGGGTGGCTTAGTCAGTTGAGCAACTGTCTTGGTTTCAGCTCAGGTCATAATTCTGGCGTCGTGAGATCAGGCCCATGTTGGGCTCCATGCTGAGAACAGAGTCTGTTTGTCCCTCCTCCTTCCCCTCCCCCTTCTGTCTCACTCTCGCTCTAAAATAAATAAATAATATGTTTTTTTTTAAAGGGGGGATGATCTAACAAGATCTAACAAGAAAATGTAACAATTATAAATATTTATGCACCAAACATATGAAAATACATTAAAAATAATAACAAACATAAAGAAACTAATTAACAATAATACAACAATAGTAGGGTCTTTAATACCCTACTTACACCAATGGACAGATCATCTAAACAGAAACTAAACAAGGAAACAATGGCTTTGAATAACACATTGGACCAGATGGACTTAACAGATATATTCAGAACACTCCATCATAAAAAAAGCAGAATACTCCTTCTTTCAAGTGCACATCAGACATTCTCTAGAATAGCTCACATATTAGGTCACAAAATAGGCCTCAACAAATGCAAAAAGATTGAAGTCATACCATGCACCTTTTCTGACCAGAAGATATTTGCAAATGACATATCTATTAGTCAGTACCCAAAACATATAAAGAACTTACATAACTCAACACCCAGAAAATGAATAATCAGGGGCAACTGGGTGGCTCAGTGGGTTAAGCCTCTGCCTTCAGCTCAGGTCATGATCTCAGGGTCCTGGGATTTAGCCCCTCATCAGGCTCTCCGCTCAGCAGCGAGCCTGCTTCCCCCTCTCTCTCTGCCTGCCTCTCTGCCTACTTGTGATCTCTCTCTGTCAAATAAATAAATAAAATCTTTTTAAAAAATGAATAATCCACTTAAAAAATGGACAGAAGACATAACTAGACATTTTCCAAAGAAGACATCCAGTTGGCCAACAGACACATGAAAAGATGCTCAACATTACTCATCATCAGGGAAATTCAAATCAGAACCACAATGAGATGTCACCTCACATCTGTCAAAAGGTGAAAATCAACAATGCAAGCAACAACAGGTGTTGGCGAGGATGTGGAGAACAAGGAACCCTGGTGCATGGTTGGTGAGAGTGAAAACTGGAAAGCAGTATGGAAGTTCCTCAAAAAGTTAAATATACAGCTACCCACAGTCCAGTAATTACACTAGCAGGTATTTACCCAAAGAATACAAAAATTCTGATTCAAAGAGACACGTGCACCCCTATAATTACGGGAGCATTATCTACAATAGATAAATTATGTAAACAGGCCAAATGTCCATTGATAAAGAAGAAAAGAAGATGTGATATATAGATATAGATGATATAGATGTAGATATATACACACACAAAGGATGGATAGAGCTAGAGAGTATAATGCTAAGTGAAATAAGTCAGTCAGAGAAAAAAAAAACATATGATTTCACTCATACGTGGAATTTTAGAGTTATGTAATCCAGAGATCTTGATGGCAGCGACCAAAGCTGGGGGGCTAATATGTGTACAACAAGCTCCTTCCAGGAAGATACCAATTATTTGGAATGACTTAGAGGCAAAGATTAAGGGAGTATCCTTTGGTTTTGCTGATCTCTGGGGAAGGTGGCAGGCATCCTGTAGATGTGTGCTAAATTAGAAGCCTGACCCTAAGACAGTAAGTATGTCTTAATGTATGCAAATAGACCCTTTTAGGGGAAGACTAGAAGGTGGGCATTGTGTCTGTTCCTCTTGTACTAAGCCTTGGGGGAATAACCATGGTGAATTCTTGAGAGCCTGTTAAGAACTGTTTGTTTGCTGTACAGTCGTGCGAATCTTGCAGATATGAGCCCCATTGGCTTTCAGAGTTAGGTGTTTGGGGGGCCCATCTCTTAGGTGGAAGTTTTAAAAGTTAGGGTGCTAGATGTTGGGCCCAAATCTTTTGCCCCTCAGGGAGAAGCTAAGAGTTAGCAGTTCAATCCCAATTGTACAGGCCTGCGCCAGGGGTGGGGTTTATAGGAAGAGTATGTCTCAACATCTCCTATTTATTTCAAAGTGAGTATTTTCTCATTTTCCCAATTTGTAGGAGTCAACTAATTTCTGGATTTTTTTCTGGGGCAATTGCTTGGTAAATAGCCGCCCATTTAAGATATCCATTGGAGTAGGGACTTCAAGTGTCTTCTCTTTCACCACCTTGGTGAGCCCAAAATGAGTTCTAACTTTTATTACACAAGGAATTATTGAAGTTTTGAAGTTTAAATATGGGGAAAGAGCATGTATGAGAGTTGAGTAACCCAAGGGGAGAACAATGACATGCACTGTGAATTAACTCAACCAGCATCCATGCCAGTATCCTTCCAATATACTTTCATGTATTTCAGAAACAAGGAATCTAGGATTTTTTTTAAGATTTTATTTATTTACTTGAAAGAGATCACAAGGGGGCAGAGAGACAGGCAGAGAGAGAAGGGGGTGGGGGGAAGCAGGCTTCCAATGTGGGGTTCGATCCCAGGACCCTGGGATCATGACCTGAGCCGAAGGCAGAGGCTTTAACCCACTGAGCCACCTAGGCACCCAGGAATCTAATTTTTACTGCAATTTCTCAATTCCCTTGCTTCTAGAGCTCTATAATGATTTAGGTTCCACTATTTAGAAATATAAATGCGAGAGTGGAAGGTATCTTTCTAATATTCTTGCTGACAAGGACCATAATGGAGGCATCTGTTCCTCTGTGAAACCAGTGTCTGTTTATTGGTTCCATGGGATACTAAAAAGCACTGCCCAGAGTAAGTATTTTGCTGGTGTGGACTGCACAAGGCTCAGCATGGTTTTGGAGCCAGCTGCTTTCTATGCCAACTACCTGTCAGGATAGCTTTCCTGATCATGGCGGATGGTAGGCTTTTGAACTAGCAGCTGTGGACACCATGTCCCAATATGGTAGATGTCGGCTGACTTAGAGGACAGGCAATAACATCTCTAGTTCTGCAGGACAGCTATAGGCAGTGCTCTTAAAAGACCAGTCTGAAAGCTGTTTCTTCAGTCTTCCCAACAAGCATCCTGTAATAAATCCCTTCTACTTAAACTAACTGGATGATCTCTATCGCCTGTAAGCAAACGTGGATAATGGGCTCTCCTTGCTATGCCTCTCCTTATGTATCCTCTCTTTTCCCCAAACCAAGTTACCACACATGGAATTAGAATATATAATTCATTCTTTTTGGCCAAACCACAGGCTTTCCCTTTTTTAAAATGCAACTTGAGATTTACCCTCCATGAAGCCATTTTAGATGGGTTCAAAAACACATCCCATTTCCTCTGAAACTGTAACTTAGACACTTAGTTATGGCTCTTTGGGGACACTAAAAGCATTAATCAGATTCAGAAACAGAGTCAGAGTACTTCCCTTGGGAAGCATTTTTCACATCTTTAGTAAAAAGTACTTTGACCTAGCAAGGCAGATGAGGACTTAAAAGAAAAGCTCTAGTTTAAGCCTGGGATGGTGAAAGATGTGAAAACTTAGCTCCTCTAGTTGTTCAAGATATTTTTTTTCCACTTTCCTTATCTCTCCCATTCCCATAATCCCTGGCAGTTGGCACCAAAACTACACGGCAGCTAATCATGCTAATGACAACATTCTTTCCAGAAACTGTTCAAATCTGTCAGCAAAACATCTTCACTTTTCAGGAGGCCTGGAACCTTGATCCATTGAATCCGGTGAGTAGAGGACATACACCCCCTCCTGGAGACGGCTCCTGCTTCCCCACCACACCTCTGTTCCACTTCTCAGCTGTAGACTCTTCGTTTGGCCCAGAGAAGTGGCAAAGAAAGACACAGAAATAAACTCACTGTAAGTTTTAAAGACAAACACCAAAGGAAAATTAAATGAGATCATTTCCACTAATATGCTGTGTGATGTCTCAAATATGTAAGAAACCATTAGAAAATACATAAATCATATTTCTCATTAACTGTGATTCCTAAAGTCACTATTTTTTTTTAACCTGTAAGTGCCTCATTCAGAAGTGATATCATGAATCTATAATTACGCATATTATCAGACTTTGGCAATAGCACCAAACAATTTAGAAAATCAAAAGAGATGACAATTGGCAATTAACAGTGTCATCTACATTTTTATATAGCTTTTGAAACTAAAGAAAAATGCAAGGAAAATTGATTTGTCAATTCTATGTGTTCATGTGTTATTTCCAAGACTCAATATTCTTTGAATAAGGAAGTCAACACTTTCTCTAGCAACTGATGAGGCTAAGGTGTGAAGTGTCACTGAATCAACATTTAGCATTTCTTTAAAAATATTTTATTTATTTATTTGACAGGCAGAGATCACAACTAGGCAGAGAGGCAAGCAGAAAGAGAGGAGGAAGCAGGCTCCCTGCTGAGCAGAGAGCCCAATGCAGGGCTCAATCCCAGGACCCTAGGATCATGATCTGAGGTAAAGGCAGAGGCTTTAACCCACTGAGCCACCCAGGCACCCCACCATTTAGCATTTAAAACTAAAACTAAAGTCTAAGAGATTCTTTCATTGGAAAGTTAGCTTCGTTGCTAAAGTTATTGACCCATCCCTATTTTAATTATTCTTTCCTTTAATAAATGGATTATGTAACATGCCTTTTTGTTTACACATGTACAAAATGCTTGTCTCACAGAAGTCAACCAGTTATTAAAACAATTTAAACATATGGCCATAAGTTTCATTTGGGGACATTCTAAACATTTTTATTATTTGCCACCTATCATGTTATAAACATTGAAGAATAAAGAGACTCTAGGGAACCTTGTGAATTCCTAAGCCCCCAACTACTTTGAAAAGCTGATGGGCCTTAAAAAGTTGGAACATCACAGGAACTGGCCATCTGAGGTATCTGTAACTTCATCTTTAAAAAGTTTTCAGTTCAAGATATTGAAAACTCTTTAAAAGATATGAATAATTCTATATAAATGTAAATGGGATCACGCAGTAGTGTTCTTGATTATGTTTACGTAAAGGCAAAGACCCAGATACATTTTTTAATTCTCTTAAAAAGCTGAAGTCCTCTTTATTAAAAGTAAAATTTGGTAATAAACACAAGCATATATTACTAAAAGTGTCTTAACTGCTTCCAAAAATGTGTGAGCATATACATGTTTGAAATCCTTCCTTTTCATCATTGTCAGAGACAAACTTTTAATTTCCTGCTCTGAAACATGTGGAATATCATTTTAAGCAGAAGTCTGCTTTGATGGGTGTTCAAGTTTGGTGTGGCTGTTCAGTGCTAGAGAACATTCAGGACATGGGTTTCTCTCACCGCACGGGAGACCAGGCATAGCAGCTCCATGCAGAGTAATCACTTGCTTCTCAAGCAGATGATAAACCAGAGGACAGTGGCCCATGTCTTGCAGAGGCTGTAACTGTTTCTGGTGCTTATATTATATTTACTATGCACATAGGAACCCGAGGAATAAATTATAAGAGCTAGCAGTTGCAGGGCATATTCTATGAGCCAGGCATGCATTATCACATGGAAATCTCACACCTTCATTCTTTGCCTGAGCATACTGAGACTTAAAGATCATAATTAATGTGCCCAAAGTAAAAGAGCCCAGGGTTCAACTTGGGTTTGTACTTAACCATCATATTATTACTTTTTCATAACTGTTTCTGCTTAATTAATCAGTTACATTATCCTTTCATTAGACTTATATGCAATCCACATTTGGAAAATGCAGATATATAAGATACATAAATAAGAAGGGTGGCTACAAAGACAAATAATGCCAACATGTTAAAATAAAAAAGTTTTTTTTAACATTTAGTTCATATCTAAGACTTCTATACCGTTTTACCTCTAAAAAGCTCTAAAATTAATTTATGAATTAGGACTATCTATCAACTTAACTAATAATCAAACATTTCAACATTTATTTTAGGTTACGTTAAGCCTAAATGTGTCATGAAATATTTAAGCTTCCCCTGTAAATGACAAAAATTGAGGTACTTAATTTTACATTTGAAAGATTTAAGCGTATGCCATATAATAAAAAAATCTCCTAGACCAAACAATATTGCCAGGAAAATTAGACTTTCCTTTTTCCACAGTAAGTATTTACTTTAAAAAAAAAAAAACACTAAATTCTGAAGAAAAAAATAGTTTTAAAAAAGTGGAAGAATGGATGAATTCATATTTTTTATGTAACTGACATTACACAAAGAGGTTTCAAGCATCAATGAGAAAATTAGATGAGATCATCTCTGTTGACTCCCCATTTTTTCTTACTTTTTACTGAAAAGTATTCTAAATAGACACATAAAAGTAGAATATTGTAATGAACCCTTTCTGTAGCCTTTGGTCAATTCACTAATTATCAATACACATCTTATTTATATGCCTACACCTAATACCCATTTCCTCCAATTACTTTGAAGTAATACAAGATATATCATTTCATTTAAAAGTATTTCCATCGGCATTTCAAAATAAAACTACTGTTTTCAGGGGGAAAATTATATTATAATCATCACACATTTAAAAATTATAACAGCAGTTCTTTAAAAATTCTTTAAACACGAACTCTGCAACCCAAAAGACCTTAGTGGAAGACCCGCCACCTACATGTTATGTGGTCTTGAACAAGCTTTTTAAACTTTGGCTATTTCATTTGTAAAATAAGACAATACTGACTTCCTTAAAAGGCTGTTGTAAAGATTAGAGAGAGCAGCCCATATAAAACATCAAGCACATAGTAAGTTTTTAATTGTAGGTGTTATTACCCTAACAGTCTAGAGGTCTTAAGGATGTCTGCTCTCTGTCAGGAATGTTCTTTCCCACAGTGTCTCCTACCTCAATATTGCTTTTCAACTCTCTAATCAGTCATTACCTTTCCTGGAGGTGCTCCCAAACCCCCAGTCTCAGCTATCATCTCCTCCATTTTATCCTCATTGTCTCTTAGGTTATGAGCATTTACCAAACCACTATTAGTTTCTTGCTTTGTTTCTTCACTAAAATGTGAGCTACTATAGATAATGCTTCTATGTGTTTTTTAATGTAAATGTTGTTTTAATTATGTTTGTTTGTTTAATTTATTTAATTTTGTATTTAATTATTTAATTAAATATATCATACCATAAAATACAGAAAAAAAAAAACATGTAATTGACACTTATTTACCTTCTACTAAAATTAGGCAATGGTTAATGTTGGGCTTCTTCTATCTCTATTTAAAAAATAATAGTGATATTACTGACCCAGATAAACCCTCACCCTTATAATTTTATTCTTCCCTTCCCTAAGGAAATGCCCATCTGAAGGATATTTTTATACATTTATTTCATATGTACAATATATTCTATTGTATACATTAGGTCTGTAAGGATTGTACATGTAGTATCAAGCTGTATGTATTATTTTGTTGCTTGCTTTTTACTTACTGATTGCTATACTCTTGAGGTTTATTCATATTATAATATGTACCATCTTTCATTAATTTTAATTACTGTTTGGTACACCACTATATGAATGAATTAAAATTTACTTAACCATTTTCTTACTGAGAAATGGTTGGAGAGGTTCCACCCTTTTGTTATTACAAACAGTGCTCCAATGGACCACCAGAAACCTTTGTCCTTGTGCTCACATGTGAGTGTTTCTTGGGTGAAGGGAGCACAAATATGATGTCCCAAATCCTAACATAGTACCTGAAATAGCAAGTGCTCAATCAGTGTCTGTTGAAGAAAGAAATTAAAATGTAACATTTTCTCATTCATTCAAAAATGATATGCTAATGGGCATAAAACTAAGCTAGAACTAGGGCCCAGTTATAAAAGATATGAAATTATCCAGGAGGCTTTATAAATGTGAATGGGCTGCTATTATTTGGCTTAAACCACAGAAATTCCTGTTCAAGTGAATTACATGGGAAATGAAAATATAATGCCAGAGAAAATCAATCATTCCCCAGGTTGACATTAGCAATGTATTCAGTGCAGTTTTAAGGACAGAGCTTCAATGTTTACCATGGACAAAACTGAAAGGCCAAGGCAACCACAGGGTTCTGATTTATGACACTATGAGTTGCAAAATGATCTAACACCCCACATCACAATGAGGCCTTATGCACTTTCATGGTAATGATCAAATACTGGGTCAGAGTAGAAATAGATACACTCTGCCCCTATGAGACTACTTGGGACACATTCTGTCACATGCTAGAAGCCAACATCAAGATCACTGAGCTGTCTAAAGAGCTTGATAACTGATGCTCTTTGAGGGGGAGGAAAACCACTATTCAGCTTCTGATACTACTTTGGAGACTATATTAGAAAACCTTGCATAACTCTGTCATTTTCCCAATTTCCCAGCTATAAACCCCCCACATGTAAAGGCGATGCCAAGGATCCATTGCTCCAAGCCATGCAACCACCTGTTTCTTCACTAATCAAATCACTGGCAATAGAGATATGGTTACCTCTAAACCAATTAGATCTACTCCCTGGAGCTGAGGATGGAATTAGCTTCCCTGAACCATGGCTTGCACACAGGATGGTAGATGTTTGAATGAATTTAATGTCCTGTTAAGAGGAAAAAAGCAGGAAATAAATCCTGAGTGGACAACCAACAGTGTCAACAACAGTCCACCCCTTTAACTTACCAATATCCACCCACATTCCTCTTGCCATGCAAGACACTGATGCCTGCATGAAATATATTCACTCCAACTCTGAATCTATGATCTCTAACTGACACACAGTCTTTTACTTCAAGCAGCTCCTCATGTTCAAGCAATGGGCAGGGAAAAATTTAAAAACCAAGAGAGTTACAATTAAACACAAAAGCCATTGAAATTGGAAGCCATATAAACTGGAAACCCACTAGTCACTGGCTAGTGCTAAGATGATGTAGAAGTTGGAAAACTTGGCCAGAAAGCTAGAGTAAAATTCACCACCACAACCACCCCCCATCTGCCTGTCTTACAGTGCTCTGAAGATAAAGGTCAGCTAAGGAGTCTGAAATGAATAGGTTTCCACCTCAAGATAGTTAGATTTTGCAGCTGCTGTGTAGCAGCTGATGTAAAGAACTGAGCTAACACCTCAGAATAGTTCTCAGAATAGTCTCTTCAGACTGAGAATTCAAAGCCAAGAATGTCCACACCATGGGGATAGGGATAAACCAGGCTGAGCCAAATTTCACAGACACTGGAACCCAGACCCTGTTCAGCTTGATTCTTGCTTTCATTGAAGAAGTCATCCCTTTTCCCTATATGCTACTAGAAGAAAATTAAGACCCTTGCTTAGGAAGGATATTATATGGAGCTGCTGTAGTTGGTTTTTTTTATACAACGTTAGTCAGGCATATAACAACAGAGAAATGGGAAGATGTGTCCAATAATCAAAACAAAAACAAATAATAAAAACAGACAGAAAATCCAGATTTTGGAAGTAGCAGAGAAGAATTAAATTAATTAATTAATGCATTAAAGAAAATAGAGAAAAAGATGGACAAAAATCAATGAAAAAAATGTTTAATTCAACATAACATAACCAAACAATCAGATGGACATTATAAAACTAAAATGTACAATGTATAAAATTAAATCTCCATTGGAGAGATATAAAGGCAGGCTGGAAACAAGGAAAGTGAAATTAAAGACAATTCACTAGATGATATATAAACAGAAGCACAGAGAGAAAAAAGAATAATATAAGAGACAGTAGGGCACATAGTCAAAAAAATAGAGTGCTCAAAGTCTTGGAGAAGAGAGAGAGATTGGAGCGAGGAAATCATATCCAGAAATGTTGCAAATTCGGTGAAAGACACCAAACACTGTTTTGAAAATCTCAAGAACCCCAAGCAGGACAAATCAAAGACAACTGCACCTAAGCATATTATAGTCAAAGTACTCAGGAACCAGAGAAAACCTAAAAATCCGAGAAATAGCCATGGGTGGGGGCTGGGGGAAGATACATTATCTTCCAAGACTCAACAATAAAAACTAATAGCTGACTTTTCAACAGAAACTTAGGGAATCAGAAAAATTACATCTTTAAAATACTGAAAACCAATCTAGAATTCTATGCTCAGTAAAACAGTTCTTTGAAAATTAATGAAATAAAAACACCACAGAAAAAAAGAAAAGAAGTTGGGGGAATTCATCACCAACATACTGACACTAGTAAGAAATACTAAAAATACTAAAGGGTTGAAGGAAAATTGTCATAGATGGAAATATGAAACTGCAGAGTGAGCACTAGGGGATGAGAGCTACCTGCTGGAGGTCAGCTTTGAAGGAAATAACTCTGGGGTATAAGCTATAGGCATGAACATGTACTTCACTGCTGATGAACTGAACTAGCCTCTCAGGAAAATGGTGATTGTTTCCTCCCACACCTCAGCCCCTCTGCATTCCAGAACCTTGAACAAAAGCAGAATCAAACCTTCCTTTCCATCACAGGCCTCAGGAACCCTGCCAACTTGTCCCAGGAACTTTCTCCAATGTACCAGATTATTTTCTTGGGGGAAAAAATTGTTTTAAGATTCCTATGTGCGTGCTCATTTTTTTAATTTTTTCAATTTATTTATTTTCAGAAAAACAGTATTCATTATTTTTTCACCACACCCAGTGCTCCATACAATCTGTGCCCTCTATAATACCCACCACCTGGTACCCCAACCTCCCACCCCCCAGCCACTTCAAACCCCTCAGATTGTTTTTCAGAGTCCATAGTCTCTCGTGATTCACCTCCCCTTCCAATTTACCCCAACTCCCTTCTCCTCTCTAACATCCCTTGTCCTCCATGCTATTTGTTATGCTCCACAAATAAGTGAAGCCATATGATAATTGACTCTCTCTGCTTGACTTATTTCACTCAGCATAATCTCCTCCAGTCCCATCCATGTTGCTACAAAAGTTGGGTATTCATCCTTTCTGATGAAGGCATAATACTCCATAGTGTATATGGACCACATCTTCCTTATCCATTCGTCCGTTGAAGGGCATCTTGGTTCTTTTCATAGTTTGGCGACCGTGGCCATTGCTGCTATAAACATTGGGGTACAGATGGCCCTTCTTTTCACGACATCTGTATCCTTGGGGTAAATACCCAGGAGTGCAATTGCAGGGTCATAGGGGAGTTCTATTTTTAATTTCTTGAGGAATCTCCACACTGTTCTCCAAAAAGGCTGCACCAACTTGCATTCCCACCAACAGTGTAAGAGGGTTCCCCTTTCTCCACATCCTCTCCAACACATGTTGTTTCCTGTTTTGTTTAAGTTTATTTCTTAGAATTTAATATAGTAGCTTCATTGAGACATAATTAAGGTGCCATGCCACAAAATTCATTCATTTAATGTGTACAATTCCAAAGTTTCAGTTTATCATCAGAGTCCTAAAAAATCACTGAAATAAACATTAGAGCATTTCATCATTCCAAAAAGAAACTCGATAGCCAATTAGAAGTCCCTGCTTATTTTCCTGTTGTACTTCCTCTCCCCAGCCTAAGTACCACTAATCTGCTTTCTGTTTCTATAGATTTGCCTCTAATGGACATTTCCTATAAATGGAATCACATGATAGGTGTTGTTTCATGACTGGCTTCTTACATTTAGCGCCATGTTTTCAAGGTACTTCTATATTGTATCATGTATTAATAGTACCTTTTCTTTCAATTGTGGTAAAATACATGTTACCTAAAATTTACCATTCTAATCATTTTGAAGTGTACAGTTCAGTAGAGTATTACTTTGTGATCAGTCACTAAAACCTTTCCATTTTACAATACTGAAACTCTACATCCATGATACAACATCTCCCCATTGCCCGTTGCTTCCCCTTAGCAATCACCATTCTACTTCCTGTTACTATGAATTTGGCTATTCCGGATACTTCATACAAGTGTCATCATACAGTGTTTATTTTTTTGTGACTGGTTTATGTCACTTAGTATAATGTCCTCAAAGTCCATGCACATTGTAGTATGTGTCTGAATTCTTTCTTCTTTTTTTAAAGCTAAATAATATTCCACTGAGAATTGATCTGTTAATGGGCACTTGGGGTATTTTCACATTTTGGTTATTGTGAATAATGCTTTTAGGCATGTAGATGTACTAATATCTCTTTCATACCTGCTTTCAGTTCTTTCAGACATATATCCAGACGTGGAATTACTGGTATGTAAAAAATTACTTTCTATTTTTGGAAGTATTGCCATACAGTTTTCCATAGTGGCTGCACCATTTTACATTCCCACCAACGGTGCATAAAGATTCCAGTTTCTCCTCATCCTCACCAACACTTGTCACTTTCTGTTTGATTTTTTTTTTAAGTAGGCATTTTAATGTGTGTTAGGTGAATAAGTGGCCGAACTTCATTCTTCTGCATGTGGATATCCAGTATTATCCTAGCACTACTTGTTCAAAAAACTATTCTTTCCTCCCTTAAAATGTCTTGACACTTGTTGAAAATCAATTCACTGTAAATATGATGGTTTATTTCTGGATTCTCAATCCTATTCTACTGATCTGTAGGTCCGGCTAAATGCTAATGCCACACTGTCTTCATTACCATGGTGTTGTAATAAGTTTTGAAATCAAAAAGTGCAAGCCTTTCAACTTTGCCCTTTCTGAGGAATGCTTTGGTTATTCTGGATCCTTTGAATTTCCATATGAATTTGAGAATCAAATCACCAATTCTTCAAACAAATCAGCTGGTGTTATGATATAAATCGCTTTGACTCTGTAGGTCAATTGTTGGGGGGAAGGGTGCTGCCATTTGAACAATATTAAGACTTCTAATCCATAAATGGAATGTCTTTCCATTTATACACGTCTTCTTTTTTTAAAGATTTATTTATTTATTTTGAGAGAGAGAGAGCGAGCGAGCATGAGCCAGGGGAGGGGAAGAGGGAGATAAACTCAAGCAGACTCCCCACTGAATGCCAAGTCTAATGGGGCTAGATCTCATGATCTCAAGATCATGACCTGAGCCGAAATCAAGAGTTGGATGTTCAATCAACTGAGCCACTGAGGTGCCCCTTCTTTAATTTTCAACAGTGTTTTATAGCTTCATCATGTAAGTTTTTCTTTGTTGAATTTATTCCTAAGTATTTATTCTTTTTGAAGCTATTGTATGTGGAATTTTTTAAAATTTTTATTTAAATTCCAGTTAGTTAACACACATTTTGGGATTGATTCTAGTGTACAGAAATACAATTGAAACAATCGATTTTGTATATAGATCTTTCATTTGGCAATTTGCTGAACTAATTTATTAGTTCAAGTAGTTTTTTAGTAGAGTCCTTAGGATTTTTTTATATAAGAGCATGTCACCAGCAAATAGGCACAATTTCACTTTTTTCTTTTCAAAATCGATGCCTTTTTTTCTTGTTTAAATTTCCAGGTTAGAGGCACCCGGGTGGCTCAGTCATTAAGCGTCTGCCTTGGGCTCAGGTGTTGATCCAAGCGTCCCTGGAATAGAGCCCCACAACAGGCTCCCTACTCAGCAGGAAGCCTGCTTCTCCCTCTCCCACTGCCCTGGCTTGTGTTCCCTCTCTTGCTGTCTCTCTCTCTGTCAAATAAATAAATAAAATCTTAAAAAGAAAAAACAAAAATAAATTCCTAGGTTAGACTTTCTAGCACAATTTTGAATAGAAGTGGTAGTAACAAACATCTTTGCCTTGTCCTGGCCTTAGAAAAAAAACAAAAAACTTGGTCTTTCACCATTAAGTATGATGTGACCTTTGGGCTTTTTATAGCTCTCCTTTATCAAATTGCAGAAGTTCTCTTCCATTCGCAATTTTGGAGTATTTTTATCATGAAGGGGTTTTAGACTTTATCAGATGCTTTTTCTAAATTTATTGAGATGATGATGCAGGTTTTTTTCCTCACTTGATTTTATTATTTTTTTTCAGTGTTCCAAAATTCATTTATTATGCACCACACCCAGTGCTCCATGCAATACTTGCCCTCCTTAATAATCACCACCAGGCTCACTCAACCCCCCTCCCTCTTCCTCTCCAAAACCCTCAGTTTGTCCTTATTGCATTGCTATGGTATACCATATTAATAGATCTTTTTAAAGATTTTATTTATTTATTAAAGAAAGAGAGAATGAAAGAGAGAGCACAAGAGGGGCAAGGGTCAGAGGGAGAAGCAGACTCCCTGCTGAGCAGGGAGCCCAGTGTGGAACTTGATCCTGGGACTACAGTATCACTACCTGAGCTGAAGGCTGTTGCCCAACCTGAGCCACACAGGTTCCCCCATATTAATAGATTTTTTAATGTTTTTGATAAATCCAAGTGCCATGGTGTGCAATATTTTTTGTATGTTGCTGATTTCAATTTGCAAGTGTTTTGTTAAGGATTTTCATATCTATATTCTTAAGAGATGTGTGTGTGTGTGTGTGTGTGTGTGTGTGTGTGTGTGTATGATGACGGCCAAGTTTTGGTATCAGGGTAATAAAGACCTCAATGGCTTGGTAACAGTTCCTTCTATTTTTTTTGGAAAAAATTTATATTAACTCTACTTTATTTTATTCATTTCAATTCCAGTATAGTTAATATAGAGTGTTATATTAGTTTCAGGTGTACAATATAGTGATTCAGTAACTCTACACATCACTCAGTGCTCATCGCGATAAGTGTCCTCTTAATTCTCTCCATCTATTTCAGCCATCCCACCCACCTCCTCCCCTCCGGTAACCCCCTCTTTGCTCTATAGTTAAAAGTCTATTTCTTGGTTTGTCTCTCTTTTGGTTGTTGTTCATTTGTTTTGTTTCTTAAATTTCATGTATGAGTGAAGTCATATGGTATTTGTCTTTCTCTGATTAACTTTTTTCACTTAGCATTATATTCTCTAGATCCACCCATGTTGTTGCAAAGAGCAAAATTTCATTATTTTTTATACTTGAATAATATTCCTGTGTGTGTGTGTGTGTGTGTGTGTGTGTGTGTGTGTACCACATCTTCTTTATCCCATTAATCTGAGGTAGATGCTTGGGTTGCTTCCATAATTGGGCTACTGTAAATTCTGCAATAAACACAGGAAAACATGTATCCCTTCAAATTGGTGTTTTTGTACTTGGGAGATAAAAACCCATCAGTGCAATGACTGGATCATAGGATAGTTCTATTTTTAACTTTTTGAGGAAACTCCGTATTGTTTTCCACAGTGGCTGCACCAGTTTGTATTCCTACCAACAGGGCACAAAAGTTTCTTTTTCTCCATCCTCAGCAACACTTGTTTCTTTGTTTTTGATATTAACCATTATGAGATGAGAAGTGATATCTCTTTATGGTCTTGGTTTGCATTTCCCTGATGATGAGTGATGTTGAGCATTTTGTCATGTGTCTTTGGTTGTTTGTATGTCTTCTTTGGAGAAATATCTGTAAATCTCTTCTGCTGTTTTTTAATTGAACTATTTGGATTGTTTTGTTAATTTTATAAGTTCTTTATATATTTTGGATATTAACCATCTGTTGGATTTGTCATTTGCAAATACGTTGTCCCATTCAGTAGGTTGTCTTCTAGTTTTCTTGATTGTTTCCTTTTTGTGCAAAAGCTTTTTATTTTGATGCTGTTCCAATAGTTTATTTTTGTTTTTGTTTCCCTTGCCTCAAGAGACATATCTAGAAAAATGTTGCTATGGCTGATGTCAGAGAAAGTACTGCCTGTGCTCTTTTCTAGGATTTCTGTGATTTCATGTGACACATTTAAGTTCTTAATCCATTTAAGTCTATTTTTGTATGTGGTGTAAGAAAGTGGTAAAGTTTCATTCTTTTACATGTTACTGTCCAATTTTCCCAACACCATTTGTAAAATAGACTGTCTTTATCCCATTATGTATTCTTGCCTCTAATTAAACCTATTTTAAATGGTTAGGCAGTTCAGAAGTAAAGTCTGGACCTGGGCTTTTCTTCATGGGGAATTTCTAAATTACTAATACAATATTTTGGTTTTCTTTTTTTCTTTTCTTTCTTTTATTTATTTAATTAAATTTTAATTTTATTTATTTTTTTGACAGAGAGACATGGAGAGAGAGAACACAAACAGAGGAAGTGGAAGAGGGAGAACGGGTTTCCTGCGGAGCAGGGAGCCTGATGCAGGGCTCCATCCCAGGACCCTGGGATCATGACCTGATCCAAAGGCAGATGTTTAATGACTGCCACTCGGGTGCCCCAAGATTTTTGCTTTTATAGGTCTGTTCAAATTTTCTATTTCTTTTGAGTCAGTTTTAGTAGTTTGAGCCTCCTAGAAATTTGTCCATTTCATCTAAGTTAACAAATTTGTTGGTGTACAATTGTTCGTAGTATTCTGTTATAATTTTTTCCCTGTAATGTTGAGATAGATGAGAGAGAGATAGATAGATGATAGATAGATAGATAGATAGATAGATAAATAGATATCAAACCAAGGAATACATTGTTATAATTTTTAGGTTATATAAATTTATGTCTTTCAAAGAAGTTGAATGGAAAGGAAAGCAACTTTTTATTTGTAGAGTCTGTTATATTACCCTTCTGATTTACCTTTTCTTGTGTTCTTATAGATTCCAATAGTCATCGGGCATAATTTCCTTATACTAATGTAGCAAAATATTGTACAATATTGTACTCCTACTTGTACAATCATTACCTGTGTATTGGTGCACTCCTGTGTTTCTCTGATGCTCTGTTCATTTTTGTTCATTTTTTTGCCTGTTTTTCAGATGCATAATCTTTACTTCAAGATTTCAGATTCTTTTTTCTGGCAGTTAAATCTACTGTTGAGCCTTTCTAGTGAATTTTTCATTTTAGTTATCAATCATAATCTTCAACTCCAGAATTTCCACTTGGATCTTTTTTATAATTTCATCTCTATATTAATATTCTTTATCTGATGAGATTATCATCATGCTCTTTTACTTCCTTTAACACGTCTCCCTCTAGGTCTATGAATATATTTGCAATAGCTGTGTTGAAGTCTTTATTAAATCTAATGTCTAAGCTTTCTTAAAAGCAGTTTCTGTTTTTTTCCCTGCTTTTCCCCCGTGTGAAGTTCTCACTCTCCTGTTTTTTATTTTTTTGTTTTTTGATTGTTGTTGTTGTTGTTGTTGTTGTTTTAATGGCTTGGGCTTTTTCATTAAAAATGGGACATTTAAGTAATATAGCAACTCAGCATACTAATTACCTCCTCCCTTTGGGGTATATTGTGGTCATTTGCTTGTGCATTCATTTAGTGGTTTGGCTGGTTTAAAACAGGAAAGTCCATTTCCCCTGTGCAGTCTGTAATATTGCTCCTCTGAAAGCCCAGCCATGAGCATTTGCATAGTCACCCCAGGATATCAGTGGTTTCAGCAGGTGTTTCTTTTACTGTTTCTCTCTCTGATCTAGCCATTAGGCTACCTGTCTCTCTTAATACCACATCCAGCTGTTAGGTTCTACTAATGGCCTGTTGATTGCTCTACTGTTTTAGATAATGTCTTGGTGCAGAAATTGCTCCATAGTTTCAATAAAATACAGAGAGAAGTTTTTGAGTCTAGTCTTTAAGATTTGTTTTACCTCCAGAGGGCTCTTCTGAGCTGTTTCTTTCCCTGGTTCTCTTTGCCAAACTAGTGGTCCCACAATTTAAATTACTCTTATGGAGCTACCAGACTCTGTTCATCACTTACCACCAGAATTTCTATTGTTTTTAAGAGCTCTCTTAGAATTGAACTTCCCATACTCTGTTATAAATAAGGCCAGTTAATCTGGGGAGAACATTAGAACTATTAAGTCCCACCTCTCCTATCAGCCAAAATCTCTCAAATTGCTCCAGAGCTGGGGGCAAGGGTAATGACTTGCTTTTCTCTGAGAAGCATGCAGAGCAGGGACAGTAGTCTCTGGTCTTCTCACCTTGCCTCCCCCAGCCTGAAACCTCCACCTATGAATAAGCTGAGGTAAAGACAACTGGAGCCCCAGTACTATTGGCTTGCAACTAGAATAGTTTCCATTCTATGACTAGAGTCTTTTCCCTCAACATTCAACTTCAATCGTCAACCTCAGCCACACTCATCTGGAATTCAGCCTATTTAACACAGAACCAGGGGAGATGAGAAATGCTGGCAGTCCTTCCCAAACCAAGAACACAAAATAGCACTTAACTGCAAGCTGGTAGGACAGAAAGGCTTATGTTCTTGGGCACACACACATGAAGTGTAGCTTCCATCATGCTGAGCTAGCTGATAGAGTGTGCAGAAGAATATTGACGAAATTGTGTGTAAAAGGGTAGAGGGAAATATAAAATTACTTTCCTTTAATACCAATCTGTATTGGAATATATTTATTTTTCTTTAAAGGTAAATAATAAAAATGAGCAATTTCAAAGCTGGATCACCAAAGACTAAGCAGATTTTGCCCTGTTTGCTAAAGACTTGCTCTAGGAGTGCTATGCCATCTGTGGCCTTAACTATGCCAAGGCCACCATGCTATGAGGAAGCCCAAACTGCAGGGAGAGATGCAGGTGAACTCAGCCATCAAGTCATCTCAGTCCAGGCACCAGCTCCAAACATTCATGTCGTCCCCCGCTGCTCAAATCTTCCCAACCAAGGCACCTGATATTGTACAACAAATGCAAACCATCCTTGGTGTGCTCTGTCCAAACTCTGACATACAGAATCTGACAGCATAATAAAACGACTGTCTTACACTACTAAGTTTTGGGGTCGTTTGTCACACAGTAATAAATAACTGGAACAAAAGAAAATTTCACAATCAGGATATGTTCCAATAATAGTTCTGTGCTTTGGATTTCTTTTTCTTATACATCTCAATCAGCAGGTAGAAATTAACAAGAGTGTTTTAAGATATAGGTAAGACTGGGACCACTTCTCTCCAATGGCCTTAGGCTAGGCCCCTGAATCCCCCAATAGTCACCAGCTCCTAGAGTTATGGACCCCAAAAAGCAGGAATACAATGAAGTAGAGGGCTGAAGAGTTCCACAAGGTAGAGTTTATCTGGTTGAGTGCTCCACAGTCCAGGAATTTGGAGCCCAGCTCTGCAGTTTCACAAAGTGGACTTGTCGACACTCACCAAGCCCATAGGAGACAGATAATGCAATGTATCACTGAATGCCTTCTTTCATTCTAGGTAGCGTGATGTTGAAGATGAAAAGCAATTAGAAGTTTGTTTGGTAACCAAAGGATCAGAGCAAAGGGTATTGTTAAATAATACAAATATTCAGATCCCCTTCACCCAGAAGTAAAGGAGAGCAGAGTAGGGACAGGAATTTCTATGTGCTGCTCCCTTTCTGATGGACACATAATCTTTAAATGTGTTAACATCCTTCATTAAGTAACAAGGGCTTCCCATCACTGACTCATTGGAAATGCAGGCACAGTTTTACCAGAATGTCTACCTTTTGGAAAAGAAATCCAGGTTTTAGTTTTTTAATTCATGACTTTTTAAAATAATGACTCAGAATATTTTGAAACACCATATGGGTCCAACAACACATCTGCAGAATGAATCTGACCTGCGGGCTGCCAGGTTACAACCTCTGGTGAAAAGTCAAGTCTCCTTACGGCACGTGGGCATAGCCAGGCCTGCTCCCAGAGAGCCTCTGGTAGACATCAGAGGGGAACTCCTTGGCCCAGATAAAGGGTGACAGGTCCAGCATTGCACGCAGACATCTCAGCGTCCCTCCTACCAGGCTTGGCAGGCCTGCCCACTAAGGATCTAAATTGTTGCCTCCCATGGTCATATCGGCTGTCTCTTGAGCTGATGAGACGGGGAATATAAAAGGCAGTGAGCACACAAATCATTGTTTCTCCACACTGAGCTGTAGTCTGCCAAGGCCAGGAAACTCCATGCTGAGAGATTCGCAGGGGCCGGGGAGAGTCACAGCCCCTGCCTGCATCCCAGTCTTGTTTCTGTTCTTCCCACTGTTCATTTCCTCCTTCAAGAGGAAACCAGAGCAAAGCAAACTGGGACTCACTAAGTCCTAATCTCAATTCTGGCTCATCCTCAAACGTGAGCCAAATTTCACAGCCTGGAACAGGAGAAAGCGATTTGGCATAACCTCCTTCTGACTGTTTACCTCCCATCAAAGGCCCATCAAAGGCCCACTCCCACCTGGACCCACTGCGGGCCTGGCACACACAGAGGGCCCTCTACTTTATCTGTAATCATCTGATGACCACAGCCTTGGTATTCTAGAGCAGTCTCAGTTATGAATGATGTTTCCTTCATCCGGTCGTGATAGATTTCTCTGTTCCAAAAGTTGCATCACTAGCTGCAGAAAGACAGTTCTTGAGGCAGAAAATGCAGGGTCTTTGATTCTCACAAACCTCGGCCACATCCCAGCCTTTACCAGCTCTCTGTCCTGCACTTCTCCTCTTGGGCCTCAGGTTTCTCGTCTGTGGAAAAGATTGAGTGATCTCTTCCTGGGGTCTTTTAACTGTCTGGACAATGCCAGGAGGGATGACTTAACATTTGAGCTCACTAGCTCTCTTTTCCCCGTACCTTGAAGTGTTAATCATGGTCTCTGGTTAGAAACTCCAATAATGTGAGTTCCTTTCCTCCTAATCCCCTTCACCAGATTTTTATTTCAACATGAGCCCCCACTACTCACTCAGGGCAAAGCTTGTGTTAAGGCCCTGAGCTTGCCCTGTGGTGTCATGTTGACAACCACCCACCACACTCTCTGGGGCCACACGCCCACTCTCTAACCCCCTCCCCTTGTCTGCCCCCTCTCTGTAGATGTGGGAACCTGGGTCCTTAATAGACCCCGAGGGTTTGGGGGAAGGAGCAGAACTGGGACTATAAAACTCACAACCTCTGAGTTCCCAGGCTCTTTGTCAACCCACCACGCCATGTCACCTCACAGCTAATGCAGACTGTGGCCCAGCGTTCCCCAGGGAAATGTTTAAAAGTGCAAGTCTGGTTTTTAGAAAACACAAGAAGCTGTCAGTTCCCTCCCAGTTTAAAGCTGCGAGCAGCAAAGAGAAAGGAAAAACAGGGAAAGAGCCCCTGGAGTGATATTCTCACAGGAGATATCATTTCTACCTGGGAAACTAGAAGATTCGGGCAATAAGTTTGCTCTATTGGGAAGGGAGCCAAAAATCCCCACAGCATCCCGAAGTTGGGACCTCAGCCCAGTCATAACACTGACTCCCCCACAGGCCCTCAGAGGCCACAGTCTCAGGGTTTCAGCCTTCGTGTTCTCGCTTTCAAAAAGAAAGGGATTCCAGGAGCTCCAAAAGTTCTTATTCCAAAAATGGCAAACCCGGATACTCTATTTTGAAACCTTTCTTCACACCCAGACCTCAGCCTGTGCGGGAGAAGGCAACACTGTCTGAGTCCAGCCCATGACTGGGAATAAAATGGTAGCCTTGTTTTGGTGGGAAAGCAGGGCTGTGGCTCCCCACAATTGGAAAATGCAGTTCTGATGATTAACGTGTGCATTTCAACAGGCCTTGTGAAAGACATTTCTGGGTGAGGTCTGAGAGGAGGCTGCCAGTGAACCGTCTGCCAGCTTCGTTTTCTCTGAACTTCTGGACCCAGTGGGAAAGGAAATTAAAACTTTATTTTCAATTTTTAGTTATGATCCGTAATTCTGAAGGGTCAGAACCTGGGTTTAGGAACCCTAGCTGTGAAAAAGATCTGAAATGCCATATTCAAAGTCAGTCTACCAGCCTACAATTCCTTGTACAGCAAAAGCACCAAAGGCACAATCTGGTGGTCGCAAAATTATTCTGTATCATAGCAGCATCACACCAGTTAGGAAAATCCTGATAAACATCCCTAAAGTCTTGCGCTTGTATCAATTACCTAATGATTTCCACACTTTCGCACCTGGACATTTAAGTCTTGACCTGATGAGCTTTTATCTTTCAAAGTCTCCCATGCTATTGCCTTAAGAGGAGGTCTGGTGCTTTGCTGTGTATTTCTTTGAGGTCAGTTTACGAAACATATGTGGAACAACCAGTCCTGACAATAAGTGAAAGAGGGGTAGTTGGATAAACAGACAGCCAGGCTCAGAATCAACCATTGCTCAATGAGTAACTTAACTACGGGTAACTTAACTACCATTAATTTAAGAAAAAAGAAAAAACTCTTTAGGAATAAACATATATATGTCTCATTGGCATCAGGGAGGGGTTCTAGAGAGAACCAGCAAAAAACCAAATAGCTCCCAAATGGTCCTGTTTGACTCTCAGAGCCTTTTTCTTTTCCTTTTTTTAATTTGAGTTACCACCTATATGAGGTAGCCAAATTCATAGTTACAGCAGAGTGGTGATTTCTAGGGCCTGGAAGGAAAGGGGACATGGGGAGTGGTTTAGTGATACAAAGTTGCAGTTTTCCAAGGTGAAGAGTTCTGGAGATCTGTTGTACGGTGTTGTACACTATGAATACATGTAATGCTACTGAACTGTACACATAAAAATAGTTACGATGGTAGATCTTATGTTATGTATATTTTGACCCAATTAAAAAAATGAGAAAAAAATTTTTAAAAGGAGTTGAATTAATTGCCAACATTCATAAGTCATGACATCACACTTATGAATCTCAACTTCCACTTACTAGAAGATGAAGCTACATTGGGCCCGCCATCCAACAGGGCAGCAGCCTATTAGGCTGAGAGCAGCTGCCTCCTAGGTAAGCTGTATGGTGTCCACAGTAGCCATGCCAGCCCTCCAGAAGCTCTGGGGTTTGGAAATCCTGTGCTGGAGACCATGGAATATATGCTACATACTTTTCCAGAGCAATTGAGATGCAAAAGTGTTAGGCACCTGCGTGGCTCAGTCAGTTGAGCCTCTGCCTTGGACTCAGGTCATGATTCCAGGATCCCAGGAACAAGATCATCAGGGAGCCTGCATCTCCCTCTCCCTCTGATCCTGCCCTCCACTCATACTTCCTCCCTCTCTCTCTCTCCCAAATAAAGAAATAAAATAAATTTTTTAAAAAGATAATACAAAAGTGTTGGGGCGCCTGGGTGGCTCAGTAGGTTAAAGCCTCTACCTTCAGCTCAGGTCATGATCCTAGGGTCCTGGGATCGAGGCCTGCATCGGGCTCTCTGCTCAGCAGGGAGCCTTCTTCCTCCACTTTCTCTGCCTGCCTCTCTGTCTACTTGTGATCTGTCTGTCAAATAAATAAATAAAATCTTTAAAAAAAATAGATACAAAAGTGTTAAATATACTTGAGAGTTTTTGAGAAAACCCTTTAAAATGAATTTTTAATCATACTTAACAAACAAAGTAGGTAAATGGCAAGCTGAAAAGACAGGGTCCAGTGGCAGGAATACAACTGACCACCCCCAGCCCCACTCAGAGGCACTCGGCATCACCTCTTTGGCACAACATTCCTTCCACCACTACTCTGAGTCAGCTGTCCTGCCAGCTTCCACCAAGGACTCAATGCTATGAAACACCTCCTGAAGGGATGAAGGGTCACTTAACCATGCCCAGGGCACCTGCCACCCTGGCAGCTGGGACACTGAATGGGGACAGTGTATGAGATCAGAGTGCCAACTTGTCCATTCCCTGGACTGCAAGAACCCTTCACTACTGCAAGCCAAATTTGGGAAAGGTTTGTGATGTGGAAAGTTGTGCCCTGGAAATGAAGCTGAGCCTTTTGCCGGTTGTGTACCATGAATCATCGGCTATCAAGCAGACTCAAAGGATGATAGCAATCTGAGGCAACCAGTGTCCTGCCCCAGATCCCTGCCGGTGGGAGCTGCCACACACTCACCTCTTTATCCTCGATCTGGAGGCTTACCTACTGCATGCAGTGTTTGCGAGGATCTCCCTGCATCGGGGGGCAAGTGCCACATAAAGAAGAATAGTTTAAAGTGGTACCAGAGGGAGAGAAGTAAAAGGTTATAAAATCGAGTACGGCTGTCAAAGCACTTAGAAACACCCTAAAATCTAACAGTTTTTTTTTTCTTTTTTCTTTTTTTTTTTTTTTCAAATTGTGGTCTTTAAAGTTAAGAAACAACTGTACTAGAAAGGACAAAGAGAACCTTTGATACCACTCGTGTCAAGACGTCCCTGGAGAACAGGAGCAGTGAGTCCCGACGGCAAGTGCAGGAATGAAGAACACTCGGAGATTCCGGGCTCAGACACCCCGCACCCAGCAGCGACACCCAGCTTTCAGTAGTGAATCCAGTACTTGCGCACAGAACAGCCTGACTTTAAAAGCCATTGGTGGGATTTATGTTTTACTATTTTACATAGAAAAATCATTGTTTTGAACCATTTGAAGGAACCACAAGGAAAAAATGGCTGGGATGTGAGGAGGGCGGGAGGGATTAAAGCACCATCCAACATTTTCAAGAAGAAAACCTACCATTCTGTTTTCTGCATTTCTTTGCTGGAATTTATTACTCATCCAAGCACAACAGATAATTGAGTGGGGTATTCCATCATCTCTCCAAAAGCAATAATGCCACATGTCCAAAATTCCACCATTTCAAAAACCTCATAGCCAGCAAATTGTAGAGTCCCTCTATGGTAACCACCTCGTACCAAATAAATCCTGCTGTTCATAGCCACGGTTCTTTCCATTTCTTACATGGGCTTTGAACAGACCGTAAATCCATTGATGAATTAGTCAGATTTTGACCACAGTTCTTTCCACAAAGGTTAGGCAAGGTATGATGAATTCAAGCCTAGTAGCCATGCACAGGGGGAAAAAAATCACACAAATTCCCTCCCCATAAATTGAGAATGAGATTTGGGGGAAATACCCAGAGAGTTCTTGCTGACATCCAGACCCATTGACCATTTATTCACTAGTTGGATAAACAGCAAGGAAACCTCACCCTTCCTGGGCTCTGGTCAGTCTACTCCTAACTAACCATGATTGTGATTGAGTTGCAACTCTTCTGGAGCTTAGGTGTCTGCTCCCTAAAATTAGTCTCTATAGGCTTCCTGCTCTAAGACTCCATGATTTTATCTTGTAATCTGCAAGAGGCGGGGGTGGGGTGGGGTAGGAAATCAGATAATATATTGGAAGACGTGGGCAGAATAGACAGAGGAGGAATTAGTAATAAGGGTAGCAGACAACCCTATCTCCCAGAACCAGAGCTAGAGGGATCCCTCTTTGTTTTTAAATCAGATTTCAGTTTTTCTAATTTCTAGAGAGATGTTGTAGCCTGAATTTAGCAGCCCCTCTAGGCAAAGAGAGCTTGGTCTAAAGTGAATCCATCTCCCATGCTGAAAAGAGAGCCCATGTTATACATGTCTTAGCCTGGAAAGAGTATGTCTTATCACCACATGAAATGTCTCTGGAAAGAAGAGTGACCACATTATTATTAGCTAATTTCTGCTCTTTTGACAGATACTATAGAGAAACAATAGAAAGATGATGTGGCGAAAGCAAAGATTCCAGGAAAGGTCTAAGTATATCAATGAATAGAGAAGTACTTATAAATATATGATGTAACACAGTCACAAAAAGGACTTTAAAAAAAAAAAACCTACGATACACTGGGTGTATACAAAGAGGCCAGACGCTGTGTGCCTGAGATGTAACAAGACTTTCTTTATTCTGCACATCCCAACCTTAGCTCAGCCTTTAAGAAGACCGCAGACAGCTTGGAGCACCCCAAGTTCAGAAGAGCATTGAGACACTGGAAGTCTTCCAGAAAAGAGCCACAGAGTTGAGTTACAGGCTGCTAAGGGTTGAGCAATGCAGGGAGGGTCAATAGCACACAGCACTAAGTACGGCGGCTGTAAGTCAACCAGGGCAAGAACAACCTAAAAATAATCACGAGGCCTCCCCCATGAAGAAGGTTTCCATTCTCCCCAGGAGTGGGACCTGGGCAGCTGCAGACCACACTCGGGCTCTTGGCCAAAGAGCCAACAATATATTTATAACCTGCAGCTTCCAGACTGTGCTGGCTGGCCTGCCTGTACTGGGATTAGCAAAGTCAGCTGTCAGAGAGATGTCCACAGAGGGTGACAAGCTCAAGCAGAAGTGGCCCCAGAAACAGAGTGCAGGAACTCCCACTAATGTGGGTATGCTCTCTCAATCTCTCCTCTCTCCACTGCTCCTCTCCTCTTTCCTCTCTTACTCCCCTTTGCCATCTTCCTTGCACCTTCCTTCCCCCTCTATTCCCCACCGCAGTGATCCTTAGTGACCTTTTGCTAGATTCGCTTCCCCAGTCCAAGAAGAAAATGAGATAGCTGAACTAACCCACTTGAGGTATGAGTGATTCTGTAGGTTAACCTCCAAGACAAGAGGATCTGCAAAGATGGAGAGTGCAGCGGAATAAAGGGGTCATGGATAACACCCTGGGAGGGTCCCTGAAGCTCTCATCTCTCTTGGTGTTGCCCCACTGCAAGCTCCCCATCCAGGCTCAAGCTCTAAGAGCAATCAAGGGCTGTACTCTTCAGGCATGGTATGTCTGTCCTCCTTCTCTACTCAACTAGCCTGAACCTATTCTCCCCTGAAACACATAACTTCTTATTCTAATTTTTTTAATGCAGGAATATATGGAAATGTTACTTGCCATATTCTATCTTTCCAATCAATGATCTGAGGGGGGAAATGGCTTTTGGGTACACTAATATGATTTGGAGCAATTTAGAAATGGTTTACTCATGTTTCAGCTGGGAAAAGTTGTCTTGAGTCTCCAAAAAATAATACTGTGTTGTTTCACTTATTTGTGGAGCATAACAAATATCATGGAGGACAAGGGGTGTTAGAGAGGAGAAGGGAGTTGGGGGAAATTGGAAGGGGAGCTGAACCATGAGAGACTATGGACTCTGAAAAACAATCTGAGGGGTTTGAAGTGGCGGGGGGTGGGAGGTTGGGGTACCGGGTGTTGGGTATTATAGAGGGCACGGATTGCATGGAGCACTGGGTGTGGTGAAAAAATAAGGAATACTGTTATGCTGAAAATAAATAAATTAATTTAAAAAAATAATACTGTGTTGACTGAGAACAACAGGCTACAATTTTATATTAGGTGATGAAATCAGTGAAGAGAGAACTCCTTTAGCCAGCATATTTGGAAGAAGAGGTTTTGGTGACATGGGGTTGTGCCTGGCTTGATGGGTGTCCTCTAAGCACTGCCATGCTTTACTGATAAAACCAGGGACCATTACAGGAATCTTACACCCTGGTAAGCTAAGATTCTACCAGGATCTTGCTAACTTATGTCCACTTTTCTGCCTTAGAAAGAAATCTTCATAAACATGATAATTGTTTAATAATTCAGATTTGGTTAAGGTTGCATGTCCATCTGTGATCTGTGTTCATCTGTGATGTAAGGATGAAAGACACAGGATGAAATATCTGCTGACTCACAGTTATGAAATAGAGATAAGTGAACAATCAAGCACAGTTCAATATTTAGTTGGGCTGTGTGTGAATCTGCTTTAGTAAAATTTGAGCTTCCTCAACTTCTTCGCTTTCTTCTTTCTGTCCTGAAGTCCCCCCCACCCACCCACCCAAAATCCATAGAGTTCCTGTTCTTTTGTCACCTGAGCCTTTTGTTCTTGTAGGATCTGGGGCTGTAACGTGAGTCTTCACCAGTGCCTCCCACTTACCCTTGTGTTAAAGGAGCAGCTTGACAGACAATACTGGAGAGGTTTCTGGAGAGACTCAGGCACAGAGTAGATGAAGACTAGTGTCCTATGAAATCTCTAGGTCCTCCAAGGACCTAGAGAGGGTACTACCTGTCTGGAGGTGCCAGGACACCTGAGGAGGCAAAGCTCAGATAGACCAATGACTCCAAGCAGAAGACTATGGACGTAAAGCCTCCAGAGTGGTCCCTCAATCAGGGGCTAATCCATTCCTTGATAAGCTACATGGGGCAGGGAGGGTTGGCCAAGCTTGATATGGAAAATGTCAATCTCCACTGACATGGAAAATACTTTAAAACAAACAAACAAACAATAAAGGAAAACAAGCATTGCCCCAGCCCAACTCAGTCTCTAAGCTTACTGAAGGTCTCCACAGGTATTTTTCCTGCTCTGGACCTCCAAGACATATGCCTTCTCAGTGACCACATTCTTCAAATGATGCTGCATGCCTTGGCCAATGACTCAAGGGCTGCTGCCCCCCTGAGGACATAGCTCTTTGGCTGGTGGAAAGCACGAGGGTGTTTAACACCCCAAACCAGAAAGGGGACAATCCAGAGAGGGAGAAAGGATCCAGGAGATGGGAACTGGGACCCTCATTGAGTCCAGAGAAACAGAGCTGTCACTTGAGAAGAATTTGGGCCATCAGGACTCTCCCACAATGCCAGGGTCATAGGCAACTAGGACTTGATAACTCTGTACCTACGGGTAGCTTAACAGAAATTCATGCACATGACATCAGGATTCACACCCAGGAATTTCATAGAATACTCACCCTAAGATTCACGAAGTGGAAACAACCCAGACATCCATCATTAATGAAACGAATCAATAGTGAGCACAAAGGAATATTATGAGCAACGAGAACAACAAAGTACAACACATAACTCACAAACATTGGAGAAGTGTGACAGAGGAAATGATAATATACCCGCATTTATATAAACACGGGCCAAAACCCACATGCAGTCTCTATTGTTTAGGGGTTATATCCAAGAGGTAAAACTATGGAAAGAAAAAGAAGAATCTCCAGAGAAGTGGGACAAAGATGTAAGTGGAAGAGTCCATAGTACCCTCTCCTAGGGGGAGGATGAGTTTCTGAGGTGTTGGAATGTTGCATATCTTGATCCTGGGAGTGGTTTCACTAACTTATACATACACAAGGAAGGCATTTTCTGAATTTATGTTCTACTTTATCACAAAAGCAATGGGGAGGAAAGAAAGATAATTGAACTTAGAAACAAATCCACAGATTTTGTTCCCATCTCTGTCACTTATTAAACACTTAATAAGGGTTAATCTTCCTGAGCTTCAATTTTCTTACCTATACAATATATAAATGGTAAAATATGGGCTATAGGTCTTACCTTAAAGGGTTGTTGTATAGCTAAAATGAGTATTGTTTTAATGCTTTAAATCCTAAAAAGCAACATGCACATGGGAGAAGTAACTTTTATAAATTCCCATTTCATAATTTACTTATAGCTGGATATTGATTTGCTATCTAGTCACTCAGTAAACATCTATTTGGTGCTTGCTAGGCACCTGGCACTATGCTAGGTGTTGTGCAAACTGCAGTGAGCGAAAGCAGACATTTCAATGAGGACATTGCATTAATATTCAAAAGTGAAACTGGGATTCCTTTAAGATTGAACAGATAAAGAAAATGTGGTGTATCCATACAATGAGATATGATTCAGCCTTACAAGGGCGGGAGCTCTGACTCATGCTGTGACACGGATGAACCTTGAGGACATTGCTCTAAGTGCATTATACTAAGTGAAATAAGCCAGTCACAAAGGACAAATTCTGGCTGCATGGATCCACTCATATGAGGTTATTAGAGTATCATATTCAGAGAGACAGAGAGTACAGTGGTGGTTTCCAGGGCCTGGGGGAGAGAGAAAATGAGGAGATAATATTTAATGGGTACAGAGTTTCAGGTTTGCTAAATGAAAAATTTCCAGAGAGAGATATGGTGGTGATGGTTGTACAATAATACCTTGTACATTCATGTACTTAATGTTAGTAAATTGTACACTTATAAATGGTTAAAATGGCAGGTGCCTGGGTGGGCCAGTCATTTAAGAGTCTGGCTCTTGGTTTTGGCTCAGGTTGTGATCTCAGGTTCATGAGATCAAGCCCCATATCATGCTCTGCACTCAGCACAGAGTCTGCTTGAGATTCTCTCTGCCTCTCCCACTCATGCTCTTTCTCCTCTCTCTCTAAAATAAACAAATAAATCTCTTTGAAAATGGTTAAAATGGTAAATCTTGTTATGTGTAGTTTACCATATTTTTATTTTTATTTAAATTTTATGTAGTTAATATACAGTGCAATATTGGTTTCTGGATACCATCATTTTTTAAATGGTTAAGATAGTTTTTTAACTCAACACCCAAAGAACAAATAATCCAATCAAGAAATGGGCAGAGGACATGAACAGACATTTCTGCAAAGAAGACATCCAGATGGCCAACAGACACATGAAAAAGTGCTCCATATCACTCGGCATCAGGGAAATACAAATCAAAACCACAATGAGATATCACCTCACACCAGTCAGAATGGCTAAAATCAACAAGTCAGGAAATGACAGATGCTGGCGAGGATGCGGAGAAAGGGGAACCCTCCTACACTGTTGGTGGGAATGCAAGCTGGTGCAACCTCTCTGGAAAACAGCATGGAGGTTCCTCAAAATGTTGAAAATAGAACTGCCCTATGACCCAGCAATTGCACTATTGGGTATTTACCCTAAAGATACAAACGTAGTGATCCAAAGGGGCACGTGTATTCGAATGTTTATAGCAGCAATGTCCACAATAGCCAAACTATGGAAAGAAGCTAGATGTCCATCAACAGATGAGTGGATCAAGAAGATGTGGTATATATACACAATGGAATACTATGCAGCCATCAAAAGAAATGAAATCTTGCCATTTGCGACAACATGGATGGAACTAGAGCGTATTATGCTTAGCGAAATAAGTCAAGCAGAGAAAGACAACTATCATATGATCTCCCTGATATGAGGAAGTGGTGATGCAACATGGGGGCTTAAGTGGGTACGAGAAGAATAAATGAAAGAAGATGGGATTGGGAGGGAGACAAACCATAAGTGACTCTTAATCTCACAAAACAAACTGAGGGTTGCTGGGGGGAGGGGGTTTGGGAGAAGGGGGTGGTATTATGGACATTGGGGAGGGTATGTGTTTTGGTGAGTGCTGTGAAGTGTGTAAACCTGGTGATTCACAGACCTGTACCCCTGGGGATAAAAATATATGTTTATAAAAAATAAAAAATTATATTAAAAAAAAAAAAAAAGAAAAGAAAGCTCCATGTTTCCTGGGTGCCTGGCTGGCTCAGTCAGTAGACCATACGACTCTTGATTTCAGGCTCATGAGTTCAAGCCCCATGTTGGGTGTAAACCTTACTTAAAAAAAAAATAATAAAAAAAAAAAAAAAAAAAAAAGATAGTTTTTTAAGTTAACCTGGGGAAACACTAGGGGTATTCTTACTAATATCAGTAACAAAACAAAGATGTATACTGGTGATGTTAGTCACAGCAATTAGATATGGAAAATAAACCAGATATATAAAAATTGACAGGTGAGACTATCACTGTTAATGGATGGTATCACTGCAACCAAGAAATAATGGGAGAATCAACCAAAACTGCTACTACAAACAATAGTTCAGGAAGGTAGAAGCAAAATTGACATTAGACTCTCCCATGCCTTTTTCAGCTAAAGAAAATATGTCCCATCTGGGGAGATGTTTAGAAAAGATACCTCTTTCTGGTGATCAAGGCCCCACGAGCATGCTGCCTGACCAGGAGAGGGCAAGCTGCGTTCAACTCTCACTTAACAGATAGCAGGGAAAGCAACACCATTTACAGGAGCAATAAAAAAGACAAAGCGTCTAGGAAAAACTTAACAAGAAATGTGTAAACCTTCAGAATAAAACTTCAAGATGTTCCTGAAGAATAGAAAGGTGGCCTTTTTTTAAATGGAAGGATACATCATGTTCTTCATAGGAAGATTCAACATCAAAAGATGTCAACTCACTTTAAATTCATTTAATTAAAGATGAATACTGCACATCAATACCATCTCAACTTAAAAAAGGGGATTTGTGAAGTGTGTAAACCTGGTGATTCACAGACCTGTACCCCTGGGGATAAAAATATATGTTTATAAAAAATAAAAAATTTAAAAAAAAAGGGGGGGGATTTTTCTGGACAAATAATTCTCATTTTTTTAATTTTAATTTTTATTTTTTTTAAGATTTTATTTATTTATTTGACAGAGAGATCACAAGCAGGCAGAGAGGCAGGCAGAGAGAGAGAAGGAAGCAGACTCCCTGCTGAGCAGAGAGCCCGATGCGGGGCTCAATCCCAGGACCCTGGGACCATGACCTGAGCCAAAGGCAGCGGCTTAACTCACTGAGCCACCCAGGCGCTGCTGGACAAATAATTCTTAAGTCTATGTGAAACATAGGAAAAATAAAGAAATTATGAAAAAAAAAAAGAATGAGGAAAGGCAAAATTTAAGAGGTATTAAAGACACTCTAAAGAGCCAACACCTTAGACATGCAGTAATTAAAACTGAATGGAAGACACACTAGTGTAAAAGGGTTAGAAAATCCAGAAATTGGGTCAAATGTGTATGTGAAGTAAGTGTCTAATGCTACATCTTAAATCTATGGCAACAAAGATGGACATTATAATAAGGGAGACTAGTGCAACATGGCAGCCATTTGGAAAAAAATAAACTGGATCCATCCCTCACAGAAAATACTAGAATAGCCTCCAAATGTGTCAAAAATTTAAATGTAAGACAATAAAACCATCAAGAAGTGCCAGAAAAATTCGAGTACAGGAAAAATCCAAGACTTTTATAATGTTGAATTAAGAAGGTTTTTTCTAACTCAAAAGTTTTTTTTTTTAAGTCTTAAAAATTCAATAGCCATAAAAAATTGAGGGATTAGTTCATCTGATGATACCAAAGTGAAAAACACTTATACAGCAAAGATATCATAGGCAATACAGATATTAGGTGATATTAGAGAATTATGGTTAATTTTCTTGGGGGTAATAATGGTATACTTGTGTAAGAAAATGTTCTTTTAGGAGGTCCTTTGCTGAAGGACTTGGGTTTAAAGAGACCTACTGGATGTACCTTGTGTTTACACGCACAAGCTCACGCATTTGTATGCTCATGTCTGTATGTGCCCACCCACATGCATTCACACGTTCATACACACAGTAAGACAAAGGTGGCAACTGTTACCAATTGTTGAATTGAGAGGGTAATCAGGTGATTTTTACACTGTTCTTTTGATGATTTATTTATTCATAACAGGAAGTTGAAAAACATACACCATAAACAGTCAAAGGACAAATGACAAGCTATGTAACACACATCACAGAGAAGGGTTAAACTTCCTAATACATAAAGCAATTCTATAAGTCAAGAAGAAAAAAATCCAATAACCCAATAGAAAAGGAGGTAAAGGAAGAAATAAGACACAGGAAAGGAAATCCAAAACATGAAAATATCCTTGATCTCATTCAAAATAAATTCAGATCAAAACTACACAGAGGTCACGTGTCTCACGTTATCAGATTGGCAAAAATTCCAACATTTGACAACACGTGAGACTGCAAGGAGATGATGCTCTCAGAGTTTGCTGGTAGGAGGGCAAAATGCCCAAATGACAGTGGTAAGGCTTTCACATCTATCAAAGTCATGAATGCATTTTCCTTTCACCCAGCAATCTGACTTCTGGGAATTTCCCTTATGGATACTCCTGCATACATATAAAATGACCGATTTCCAAGATGAATTTATGAATCATTCTTTGTTATAGTAAAAGACTGACACCAACACAAATATCCATTTCTGTGGGGCTGGGTAAGTAAATCTTGGCACATCCACCCCAAAGAAGACCAGGAGGGTCTAAGAGAAGCTTCCTGTGTACTAAGGACAGATCTGCAGTATACAATGTTACTTGGAAAGAGTAAAAAGAAGAAAAATAAGTACTCATATTTTTAATTTATTTATATTTCCACAATGAAATCCTAGAGGGACACAGCATGTACATGCTTCCCCCCAAAACACACACACACACACACACACCCCAAATAAAAGTAGTTACACGGGGGGCTGCGGTTTGGGAACAGAAGGTCAGCCACCTGGATGAAAGAAAGACTTGTCAATGTCTACATTTTTATATCCTTTTTCTGTTTAAACCATGTTCTTGTACAGCCTGTTAAAACATTAACATTTAAAAGAAAGAGGAGAAAGTCTGCAAACACTTCTTCTGATTTTTAAATAAAAATTTCTTAAATGTTAGTGATAATTATTTTGAAGATTATTCTATGAGTTTTCTAGTCAGCAGTTTGATTCCCAACATTCTCTATAACCTCTGTCATCTCTTTTAAATCTTGCAAAATAAAGATCCAACTGCTTACCTGGTGAGTTTGGTTCCTGTAGACAACTAACCTCAACAATTCAGAACAAAAAAATTCCTTTCTTCAGTAACTAGAGACAAGGGATTTGCTCTAAATTACCCCATGAGCTGTCTCAAGGGAGTTTGCTTGTGTAGACACAGACTGTCTTCTCCCAGGTGCCTCTAGGTGCTATCCATCTCAATAAGCTCACACAGTCCTCTTTCCAGATACTTAATAAACAAAGATGGAGGTGAGAAAATCAACTGTGTAAGACAGTTGGCTGCTGCTCAAGGAGGGTGAGGAGAAGTACTACTCCTCATGGATCTCATCCAAAAAAACAACCCAAACCACATCCCCACCCTTCTGAGCCACCCAGATGCCAAAAAGCCACATGTATTGACTCTTTTCATTCTAGTGTATTCTTAAGACTGAAAAGCCCAAATGTTTGAAATGCCTGCACTTTGTGCAGGGAGCTTAAGGATCCACCTGAAACCATCACCCTCCCAGAACCAGTGGCTTAGCATGAAAGAAGAGTGTGTTGCAGAATGTGGCTTTCTGTTGAGAGGATGTCCCTGGTCTGCCATACTGCCCAGAGCAGTGATGCCATGGGACAGAGACGCTCCAATCTTGCAAGGATCTCTTAGCCTCCCGACATCCTGACACCCTACTGTGTGCTCTTATGCAGATTAAATCAACTTGGAAGAGAAAAATAACATTCACTAAGAGGCATATGCACCCTGAAATGTGAGTAGAAAGGAAGGGGTACATTTCCTTGGGGGCACAGTGGGTTCACAGGCTATTTATAGGATTTCATAGCTGCCAAAGCGAGGTCAACACCTAGCTGAAAATGACCTTGGGCTGCTGCTCTGTGCCCACAGAAGAGGGCCTTCTAAGCACGTGATTCTGGGCCAGAAGCCTGATTGGCCCTCCCCCTGGGCAGCTTGGGGTGAGCCATCCTCTGAAGTCACAGTTCCCAGTGGGGGGCCAGGAAGGCACAGGCTCCCTGAGGCTGAGGGCCTGCTCTTACAGCCACGTGTCCTCTGGAACAATCTTCAACTTCTCTCCTAGATCCTTTAGCATTTTCCCTCCTGTGGCCTTAAGTTTTTGTTTTCCTTTTGCAAAACAAAATTACAGAGGGCCATAAAATATTTAAATACGTAAAGCGGGAAGACTTCAGTTTTTCCGAATCAGATAACGTCAAACTGGGGTGCCTGGGTGGCTCAGTTGTTAGGTGTCTGCCTTGGGCTCAGGTCATGATCCCAGAGTCCTGGGATAGGGCCCCGCGTCGGACTCCCTGCTCGGTGGGAAGCCTGTTTCTCCCTCTCCCACTGCCCCTGCTTGTGTTCCCTCACTCACTATGTCTCTTTCTGGCAAATAAATGAATAAAATCTTAAAAAAAAAAGAGAGAATGTTAAATTATCACTCAGAGCCATTCTGAAGAGATCTTCAGATTGTAAAAAGGCTGTTAAAAAAAAAAGTTATTAGTGTTTGTTTTTTTTTTTAAGATTTTATTTATTTATCTGAAAGTGCACAAGAGAATGAGAGAGAGCACCAGCAGTGGGTGGGGCAGTGGGAGAGGGAGAAGCAGGCTCCCCGCTGAGCAGGGAACCTGATGCAGAACTCCATGCTTAACCAACTGAGCCACCCAGGTGCCCCTAAAAAGTTGTTAGTTCTGATTCTAACTCTCTAGAGCTCTAACTCTAGAGCTCTCACTGACTGGTGGTCACTTAGTGCATCAAAGCCAGTCATTTTTTGTTCCCCCAAAAAACTGGAGATAACAGTACGACTATAGCTGTTGACAAGCAATGTTAAATCAACAGAATATTTAATGTGCAGAAAACTAAGAGCAGTACTCAGGCGGGGTGTCGCTCACTGTTGGGACTTAGTGTGGTCACAGATATCTGCCCCCTACCTTTTTTCCCCCAGAATGATGGCTTTCCCCCAGTGTGCGTAAACACGGGTTCTTTGTGACTAGAATGGTCAGAATCAGAAAGACACCCAAAAGACATTAATTCACAAAGGAGCAAATCCTTGTGGGTTACGGGGAACACATTTCTCCCCTCCCCTAGCCCATTGTGACAAAAATGCAGCCTTAATAGGATTGAGGAGTTAGATTTCACAGCTGCTGCAATGCCCAATTCATATTCCACGCTCCTAATTTCGAAGCAGCAAGCAAATAAGTGCACTTGTTTGTACTTGTAAACTACCAAGGTCTAGTAAGTCCTTCTGGGGCTAGGTTTCCCTTCCTTTCCTGTTACATATAACCATGCAGAGAGAGAATTTTTGTTTTTCCCAAGGGAAGAATGACCCCTTGGTTCAGGGTTTGGTCAGCTATACTGAGTATGTGGTGTGTGTGTGTGTGTGCTTGTGTGTATAGTGTGTGTGCATTGGGTATGTGTGTTGAGTAAGCGTGTGTTGGGTGGGTGAGTGGGCGTGTGAGTCCGTATGTGTGGGTATGTGGTGTGTGGCTGTGAGAGTATGTTGGGTGTGTGTGGTGTACGGGGCTGAGGAGAGGGAGAACATCTCTTGTGTGACTGGATTAAACTTCGAAATTACTGGTGAACCGAAGCCAACCAATTCAAATGAAGAATTTCTTTTTTCATTGACTCAGGAAAGGTTTTATAGCTCTGGCAGAAACTCTCCAAAAAATTTACCTTTGGGCAGACATGGCCCCGCACCAGGCAAAAGGTTTCAGCCCCAAAGAATTTGGCAGAAAGTTATGAGCAAGTGAATAAAGGAGCTGAGAAATGTGACTCCACCCTCCCCGTAACCAGCAGGCTCGCTCCTGCTAACCCCGGAAGGCACTTGAGCAGCCTTTCTCCAGGCCCAGTCCCCGGGAGCAGCCCCACTTGGCTCACCTGGCTTGGCAGCCGCAGAATTAAGCCCCAAGAAGGTATGTGGGCTCATGTAAAGTGACCCTATGGAAAGAGCACACACTGTAGATTCCGCAGAAAAATTTACATATATATCCTAAAGCCATCTCCTTTATATAGAACCTTCCACGCTCAGAATACCAGGATAATCCTCCCTATAAAACACTGACACACATATGAGAGAGTTTTTGTCATTAAGTTCATGGGAAGAGTGTGTAATGTTCCAGAACGTCTGCCAATCCCAGTGTGAAATGGAGAGGTGAGGCCATTTTTCAGATAGTATTCAATCTCAGAACACTTGCTCCTGAATTATCTAGGTAAAGCATAGAAGTACATGCCACTGGCTCTTTTAATCTGATGAATTAACTCAATTCTCCATGACAATTTAGTTCTCTGAATGATCAAAAAGGAAAATTCTTCTAAAACTAAAGGTAAAATAAGTGACCTCATATCTACCCTGTTTTGGTAAGTAACCAATTGTCATTTCATCTGGAAATTATCATCACTATTTGTTTAACAAACCTCTAGAGAGCATCAGCTCTGAGCCAGGCACTGAAGAGATGAAGGTGGATAAGCAGCAGCTGCCTTCCTGTGTGACAATTACAGTGCACAACAGAGGCAACCTTTCCTACACTCCCTGCTCCAGCCAGTGTCCTCGATGCTTTGCCATCTCTTCTAGTTAATCCCCAACAATGATAGTCCATTTGATTTTAAAACTCTCTGTCCCCCAAAAATATCAGAGTTGTTGTTCAGAGCAAACGTGGAGAATTCCAGCATCGGCCACAGAGTGGAGATTTGAGAACTGGTAGCTGTAATTGTTACAATCTAATTATAAAGGCAAGACCTTCTTTCTATAAGGATAGGAACTAAATCTCATTTATACTGTTGCTTAGTACCTAGCACGACACCTGGCATGTGTTATTCAGTAATAATGCTTTTGTGCTTTTCTTACAGACAGAGATGACCAATATCAAACTTCAAATTGCACAAAAGGGGAACATGGAGAACCCATGTGATACCTCAATTGACTCTCCCTCAAAAGTCCACTTTGGGATGATTTTTTAAGGTTATTGCCATTATCCAGTTCTGCATGTCACCCTGCCTACATGAGAAATGCAAAAGGAGAAAGAAAACCCACAGTATTTCATCAATAGTCATTACCAGGCTAGTATCAGTTCCACTGCATTCAGTGAGGTTCAAAGAGCAATGAATGCCTAAACATTCTTTTGAAATATTTCTATTTGGTAACAGGTTGAGGTCATTATTGATGCAGCATGAAGACAAGATCAAAGGCAAGTCACCATGGTTTCTCTCTCCTGGGCAACCATAACCCATTCGTTTTTGCATTATCCACATTTAGCACTGTGCTCGTTCATAATCCGTGGTCAAAAGATGTTTCTTACAAAGTCACCTAGAGGGAGGTATGTATCTACCTAGGTACCTAACAACCAGGAAACGATCTCCAGGAAACAGTGAACGAAAAGGAGGGAGAGCATCACTTCATTTACCAAAGACAATGGGAGATCCTATGTTTGCCAAACCCCCCATCATGGTGTGCTTCCCACCTGCTGCCATCTGTCCACTGGAAACCACACCTGAACCCGCACCCCAGAGTCAGCCCCTCCACTGGAGACATGCTCTGTCCGTGTTGTGCATGATCCAGCCTCTACAGTGTTCCCAAGAAGGAGCCCAAAGAACATGACCTGGGAGATAATTCCGTGGTCGATGCTGGGTGAGACACACTACGTACCTCTTGGAATTTCAAAATGTACGTTAGCAGCTGAATGTTCTAAGAAGTCCTGTGGTAGAAAAACAAGTTTGACTTTGCTCAGAATTTCGCAAATTTATCCAATTGCAAAATCCACATTATTCATGCTTTATGGAACTCACTTTAGGGATAGCTTCATAATCTGAAACTATCAGAAAACTGATGAGCCTTCCCTGTCGTGAAAATGTGGGAAGGACACCTGAAAGACATCTTTCACTTGAAACATTTTTTCCCAGTATAGTCCCAAAAGGCAAAAGCATCATCTCTAAGTGAAAGTATTTACTCCTTCTAGTACACTGACACACTCTCATATGATATTTCAACAATGATGAAATTCTGGTCTTTTAAGACATCCCCAAATTCTATCATTGATGACTGGCAAATCAGGTTAACAGCAAGGACCAATCATACCCAGAAATGCAGAGGGTGTTTGATGAGCAATTTTTGATGGGTGTGAAAAGATGGGGCGGAAGGATTATTGACTCCAAGAGGAGGAAAGGGTAAAGAGTTATTTTCAAAGTCATGTCTTTATTAACAAAACACTGTATAAATGCAGTTAATTTTGAAAATGTGAGTTGTATTTGTTTTGACATTAAATAAGACCAAAAATTAACTTACTAGACAACAATCATTACCCAGAATCAACAGATCTTAAAAATGCATGTTGGTTTTTATCAACGTACAGTTGATCTCCATTATTCACAGATTCTTTATTTGCAAATTCTCCTACTCTCCTACTCACTAAGATTTACTTGTCACCCCAAGATCAATGCTTTCGGTGTTTTCATGGCCATCCATGGACATGCCCAGAACAGTAAGAAAATTGAGTTGCCCTACACATTCCCAACAGAGGTCAAGCAAGTTGAATCTCCTCTTCCTTAGTTCATGATAAAGAAGTGTTCTTTCCCCAGTCTATTTAGTGCCCCCATTTTTGCATTTTGGGGGGCTTCATTGGTGATTTTACTGTTTAACATAGTCTCCAAGCAGAGTCCTGAGTGCAGTTCAGTGTCTCCACAGGCAGAACGACTGTGCTGTGCCTCAAAGAGAAAGCACCTGTGTGAGATGGGCTTCGTTCAGACTTTAGTTACAGTGCTGTTGGCCAGAGGTCAGTGGCAATGAATCAACAATATACAGACCTTCCTCATATCCCAATAAACCCATCCTAAGTTGGAAAATATTGTCAGTCAAAAAATGCATTTAATACACCTAACCCACTGAACATCACAGCTTAGCTCCGCTTACTGTAAATGTGCTCAGAATGCTTGTGTTAGCCTACCATTAAACAAAATCATCTAACAGAAAGTCTAATTTATAATAAAAGTCTGAATATCTCATGTAATCTATTAAATGCAATACTGAAAGTGCAAACAGAATGGCCATATGGGTACAGAATGGTCGTAAGTGTGTATGTTGTTGACCTTCGTGATTGTGTGGCTGTCCGAGAGCTGAGTCTTGCTGCTGCTGCTGTTGCCTCCTGGAATCACAAAAGAGCATCGTCCTCCATATTGTTAGACCAGGAAAAGATCAAAATTCAAAGTACAATTTCTAATGAATCATAAAGTTGAAAAATAAGTCGAACCTTTGTAAGTTGGGGACCATCTATATGTTAAATACAATGTCTTCGAGCAGAAGCACACGTAAAACAAAGTTATGTCTTGACCAGTTGCCAGAAGTGCTGTAACTCCATAGGAAGCCAACCCTGTGTTTCCCCCAGGAGCAATGGTCCGGTATTTGCTAATTCTGAGTACACAGTAACGTTATAGAGCTTAACAACTGAGAATCGTGAGAATCGACTGTATATTATATTTGGGCAGCAATGTGCAGCTTCCTTCAAGAAAAAGTCTTGCAGAAGTTGCTTCAAGAAGGTGAACAAGCAGGGCACCTGGGTGACTCAGTGGGTTAAAGCCTCTGCTTTCGACTCAGGTCATGGTCCCAGGGTCCTGGGATCGAGCCCCACATCGGGCTCTCTGCTCAGCGGGGAGCCTGCTTCCTCCTCTCTCTCTGTCTGCCTCTCTGCCTGTCAAATAAATAAAATCTTTTTTAAAAAAAAGAAGAAGAAGAAGGTGAACAAGCTGCCAGTAAGTGTAGATATTGCAGATGTTAAAACTTTGGATGAAACTAGAACCACTCCATCAGCAACTGGGTGTTTGTGGTCCTTGCCGACAGAGTTAGCAGATGTTGTGCTTTTTAAAATGAAATCTGCAGCCAGTTTGTTGACTCCATCCTAAGTGTTGAATCTCTTCTACTCCAACCTTAATTAAGTTTTTCTTTCAACTCCTGGTGGAAACTACCAAATGATGCCCTAGAAGGCATAGTTTTCATGGTGTCTCAAATCTGCTGTGCTTATCTGGGCTCATTTTAAGTTGAGATCTTGACAGGGGTGCCTAGGTGACTCAGTCAGTTAAGTGTCTTGCCTTCAGCTAAGGTCATGATCCTGGGGTCCTGGGTTCAAGTCCCTCATTGGGCTCCTTGCTCAGTGGAGAACCTGCTTCTCCCTCTCTCTCTTCCATACGTCTGTTTGTGCATTCATTCTCTCTCTCTCTCTTCCCTTCTCTCTGTCAAATAAACAAACAAATAAATAAATAAAATCATTTAAGAATTTTTTTTAATTTTAAAAATTAAAAAATAAAACATCATGACAATCGAGTAACCTCAAACAATCTCATAAAGATCTGCTGAGCTGACATCATCAAATGTTTTTTTAGACATTGTAACTTCATCTTTTCTCTAAAGAATCTAAAAGATTATTCCTTTTTTTAATTTAGATTCAATTAGCCAATTTACAGTCCATCATTAGTTTCATCAGTCATCTTCTGTGATTCATCAGTGGCACCTAACACCCAGCGCTCATTAGAAGATCATTCCTTGATGAGGCCACTGTTAACGTAATGTCGGCTCTTGTCCCCGGTGGTAACACCCACAGCCCTCGTGGCCTGGCCTGGCCCACAGCTCCCGCTGACTTCAAAGAAAGCTTGTGGGTGTTTTGGAACTGTTTGGTCCATAAGACAAACCTCACCAACAACATCAGCTCCTGAAGTTGAGCCATGATGGTGTTCCACAGCTGCCAACATGGCTCACGTTCGTTTCTAACTAAAAAAGTTCAGGGACACCTGGGTGGCTGAGTCGCTTAAGCATCCGACCCCTGATTTCAGCTCAGGTCATGATCTCAGGATCCTGAGATCGAGCTCTGTGTGGGGGTCTGCACAGGGCATGGAGCCTGCTTGAGATTCTCTCTCTCCCTCTGCCCCACCCTCACCTCTCTCTCTAAAAAAGAAAATGATAAAGGAAGAAAAGTTCAAAATCCACATTCCTGCTTCCTTCTGACACACTCTCTGTGCCCCCTCTGCACTGACACACACACACACACACACACAACCCTCAGCAAGATTAATTTTGTTCTGTCTTTTAAAAAAAATACATGCTTCTAGACTCAGCCTATGAATGGAAGGTTATAGCCAAATAAATCTCACTTTAAAGTATATTCGGTGGAAAATATGTTTTGAGGAAAAAAGCTCTTAATGACGAGGCACCCCACCCCCGGCGCGCAGGACGTTCCCTCCATGATGCGATGGTTCTATAGCTATAAGGAGATAAGCTCATGGGCTGAATAGCACATTTTTTCTTTGAACTGATGGAAAGATCCTTGGGCAATTTTGAGAGCGACGCCAAGTGCTCGCAAGCAGCACAGTGATTCCAAGGGGTTTTGCTCAGCTTGGGCCAACACACAATGGGCTCCAGGGAAACAGGCGCACAATCTGTCTCCTCAGCTTCATCAGTTTCAGGAGGAGGTTTTCCTTCTTGGATGCGTTTTCTGGAAGCCTGATGAGGCTGCTCCCCGCTGATGAACATATCCGATGAACGAGGTCACTGTGGTAAGCTGCTCTGTGTCTATATAGCTCGTCACCAAACCAAAGGAAGCCATCCTCTCCTGCTTCATGGGAAGGATGCCCCAGGTAGGTGCATCACCAGTGCCAGTCAACCCTCCCTGTCTGCTCACCTGCTGGCCAGGGAAGCTGTCCTGGCATTTTTTCCAGAGGACGAAAAGGGGACAATGACAAAGAAAACGAAAACTCTTTCCTTGCAGGAAGAAGCAAATAAGGCAGTAACCAGGTGGTTTTTTCTTCCTCTGAAGTTTTAATAAAAGCAGATTCCTGGGTCTTGGGGTACATGGCAAGGGGAAAAACACCCCCTGAGTTGGCTGGTCTTCATTTTGCCGTTGCTTGATCCTGCGTAGTAGCTGGGGGCCACAAACTGTGTGTAGCTTCTGTAGGTGAACCCTGTGTGTGTATGTGTGTGTGTGTGTAATTTTTTTTTTTTTTTAAGTTTCGTTTTGCTGTCTTCAAAAAAAGAAAAAAGCCAGACAAAGGCACAAAAAACGTCTGGCCAAGAAAGAAATTGCTGGCAAGTGTAGGTTAACCCAGCTACTAGCTTTCTCGCAGCTACAGAACACTTTGCTCGTCCACAGGAAGAGCTAGTCTTCTTGCTGAGGACTCTCCCCACTAAGATTTCAGCTGACCCTGCAAGTTACAAGTCCGTCAAGGCGAAAGCCCAGAAGACCGAGTTGAGAAAGTACCCACATCTACTATCTTTGTTCGAGCATGATTGAACACTTCTGATTTTAAAAACAGATTTTGGGGTTGTATTATGAATTCTATATGATTTGAAATGCCAGGGAACAAGGAAACTTATCAAGAGTTAATCCTTAAGAAAACTCCTTTTTAAAAATCATGGGAAGGAGAGAAAGCCCTATTTTCTCTCTCACTGCTAAAGGACTAGATTTCTATTTTCTAAAAACTGCCCCACTCACTGAAGCCCATGGAAAATTTTCCTGTGGAAATGAGACAAAGTAGTGAGCATTCTTAATAGACAAATTGAAGGGAGCGTAAGCCACAGCCGAAAGAAAACAATGAACTTTATGTTCTTCCAGAACAAATTACACACTTTCCCAGCTCATAAAGCCTTTTTATATAACTTCAGTCAGGCAATACCTGGGCAGGGAGAGTCTGCAGGGAGATAACCACGTGCCTGAGGCAGCAGATGCCCTTGGAGCCGGTTCACACAGCCCCACAATACCCAGGAGTGTCTCAGCCTGACATGGCCACGCCTCAGCAACCGCTTCTCGCTTCTCTCGTCCCACAGGCTCCTTCCCACCAGCCTCACCGTCAGCTGCTCTGTCCCAAATGGGAATCAGACCTTAATGCCTCTGGGGTCCATCAGGGCCATGAGCGGAGTAAGGGCAGAGGGGCAGCACCCGGGTACCTCGGCCATGATGAAGAGCATCTGTGAGCCCATCAACCCAACAAAAGGCTTCCTCACACAACACTGTTTAATAACCCACCAGTGCTTTTGTGACTGGGATACTTTGGTCACTGTGCCAACGGAATAGCCAACTATAAAGGCTGAAGCAGGCTTTGGCACTTAGAAATTAAAATTCAACATGTGTGCCCTGAAAACCTTCCACCGGAAGTCCAACTTTGTCCTAGGAGAGAGAAATGAGTCACGTTCTGTCTTCGGTCAGTGCAGAGATTTTCTTCATTACTACCACCACAGGCGAGCCCTTCCTGCGCACTGGCTGAATCACCAGGCAGGAAGTCTCTCTTCTCTCTCCCCTCCAGTGTTACTGCTTTTGGCAAAACAGGAGAAAAGGCACAATGGTGCTGTGCACAGCAGTGACCCACCAAGCCAGCCCGTTAGTGTGGAAATTTGAGAAGCACCGTGGGGTGATGTGGCGCGTGAACCAATGACCAGCTCCCAGATGGGGCTGAGCTCCAGATAATCCCAGGGGGTCATTCAAGACAGTCACAAATGTCCTGTTTTATTATAGTTTATTACTATATTAACAGTAATCATTTATTACCAAATATTAGTCATTATAGTAAATATTTAAATCAGCCAACGCAGCCACCTGGGCCCCCTCATGGGAAACAGAGTGAAAATTTTCCCAAGGACTAGATTGTTAGGTGACACATCGCTGCCAGGATGTTCAGACAATGTCAGCCAGCTGAGTTGGGGGGATCCCCAAGGAGCCCCCATCAGCCTGTGGCTCATTCCCAGGAGGGCCTTGAGGCAGCTCTTGCTGGGGTGACCACCCCCAGAGTCTCAGGCCTGCCCTCTCCACAGTAGAGCCTCCTACCCTCTCTCGGATACCTTCTCTGACAGCTCGATGTAGTGAGTGTTTGTTCTCCAAAGACTTTCCAGCAGGTGTCTCGGGATGGAGAGTTTTAGGAAACACAACATCCAGCTCCTTTACCTCTATACATACTCTTCCCTTAAACTAATCTGTCTGGGACCACTCCTCAGAGCCCTCTCCCTCACCTCCTCTCTGGCCCGGCCTTCCTCCTACACATGCAGCAGAGGGATAGCCTGGCTTGGGGAGTCTCCTTAAGGAGGGGCTGTGATGTGCTCAAAATCAGCTTAGAAAATACTGTGAGCAGGAGGGCAGGAGGCCCTCAGCTCTGTCAGCAGTGCTGTGTGACCAAGCATTCATTTTGAACTTTTCTGGGCCTCAGTTTACCTCTCATGGGTGCATTTGGATTTGGAGAGGGATGGATCAAAGTAGAAAACAAATGAATGCAATTCATTCGTGGCTTTTTTTGCCCACTGTAGGGAAACAGCCACCAAAAAAACAGACCCCAATTTGACACCATGAAATTCAGTCGCTCCTTCTCCTTAATGAGCTGAATGGAGCTTACTTAACACGTATGTTAGGTATTGCCGTTCCAAATCCATTGTGAAGGCTCTTGACCTGCAAATATTTATCCATAAACCTCAAGGACTTTACCTACTAAACTCATCTAGCCAGCTGGTGTGAAACTTGGATTTTTGAGAGGCCCTGAAGTGCACTTCCCCAGTACTGGCACTAGATGGCAGTAGAGCTCCATCACAGTCCCTGCAGACCCCAAGCTTAAAGGACCCACAGCTTGGATTCCAGGGGAAGAAAGAAAAGGAAAGAAAGGGCCTGGGGGTGGGGTGGGAAATAATTTTTTTTCTTTTTTTTTTAAGTACATTCTTCTGGAGTCAAGAAATAACTAAAACCGTTGGTTCCAGTCTTCAAAACTCAAGTCCCATTCTAATTTATTGACATCCACACATAAGAAAACACTTAACATGAAAACATAAAAATCCATAGCAACTAAACTTGCAACAAATAAAACATGGAACCTACCTCTAGTTTTACCTCTCTTCTGTTTAAGGCTCACATCACATAAGAACTCAGGCTTTTTCCCCCTGCTAACAGCACACAGGGTGAAGCTCCAATCCTTGGCTTGCCAAGAGACCCAGTCCTTGTGAAAACTTTTCTCTCACGGGGAAGCTAGAGCCATTTGCCCTAGAGCCTCCCCAGCACGGAGCAGCGCATGCAGACACACACACACACACACCACCCAGAAAAACCAGAAGAACAGCCCGCAAGCCATCATCTCTCTCCCCCAGCAGTCCCCTAAACGTCCACAACACCCAGACTTCTCCCCCTTCCCTACCCCCCAGGAAAGATTCCTGCAAAATGAGAGAGAAATCAGTGTTCCCCCACGCTCGACGCTCGTTCCCCTTGAACTGCCCTGCTCTGTCTTCATGTTAATTTGCAGCACCTTCATTTTGTGAATCAGCAATCCTTATATAAACGATTTACCATTTTAAAGGTGAGATAACATCAGAGCAGAGGAAGATAAAGAGCTTTATGTGAAACTCAATGCCCACGGTACTGGGAGTAGCTGCGGCTTTCCTTCTTTGCCTTCCCAGAGGCTTTAGACCCCTTGTTTATCTCTTCCTCTCACCAAATTACTTCGGGCCATTTACACCTCTTCTTCCCCCACTTGTTTCTCTTCCCACACCTCCCCGGGAGGCCCTCTGCCTGTCCCATGCTTGTTCACGGGGAATTTCCAGGCCCAGCCGCCAGCTGGAGGACTTTCCAGAGAAGCTTCTCTTCGTGTGATTGTGTCTCTCCAGTCACAAAAGGTCTTTTCCAAATCCATTTTCCACTTTGTAATATAAAAACCCATACAACCATACATTAAAGAAGTGTTTAGGTAGGAGAAAGCACCATCCTGCCACCCTATGGGGATCATTTTCACTTGGCGTTGTCTTTGATATTCTGTATCCAAAGGAATCTATCCCCGGTTCACTTTCGCAAGGTCCTCGTAATTATGATTGTGTGAGAGCTCACTGAGTTGATGTTCTCATTAACAGACATCTAGTTTGATTCAAAAAATGTCTTCAAAAAGGTTTCCCTTCAAAAGTTAGCACTATTGAAAACCTCACTGGTGTTTAACCCCCCAGTTCCTCCTGGAGTAGACTGTGACATTTACATATATTTACAAATGGAAATATCTGTTGCAATGCATTCGGGACCTCCCCCTGGGGCTCACACGCCCCCCTTTTTTTGGCCCTGTAACACACTTTCTTCTGCAGCTCAGCCGGGTGGTTCATACACAAACCATTGCCAGCAATAAAGTCTGGGGAGGGCCTCTGAGGATAAACCCCTGCTTGGACTCCTCTGATCCGATCTGCTCTCCCTAAGGCTGTGACTTCCTTAACTGCAGCTTTTCTTCTCAGCGCAGTCAGACTTGAACACACAACTCCCATCAGCATGTACAGATTAGGGTAGAAATGTGAGACTCCAAAGAAGCTCACTGGTGCTTCAGAGCATGGGTACATGCTTGCATTCACTATGTATAATCAGCGTTTTTTAATTTCCTGTATTTGCACAGTTTCTTTTTTCAAAGGCATTCCAAAGTTTCTCCACCGAGGTCATGTCATAAAAATCCCTCTTTTTAACTTTTAAGCTAAAACTTTTTAAGTTAAAACTTTTCTGTTAAAAGAGACAGAGATTATGCTCTCCTTTGAAAACAAGGTAAACTGAGGCACCACTCAGCACCTCCCGCTAGACGCCCCGTGCCCGAGCTGCTGGGCCTTGCAGGGTATAACCAAATGCTGTGGCCACAGAGCACCCCCCACTGACCTCCACCTTGCGGCTAGTGCCTGGACCTGAGTGGGGCAAGGTTTCACTTCTCTGTCAGATTTTGCTTGCCACGGCCCAACCATTCCGTTCCATTGAAATAATTGGGAGAAGTTATTTTTTTCCACAGGCGTCCTGCCTGCACTTCATCATGTGTATAGTTTTGGATCCGCTTCAAAAAGAAAAATGGCCTTTCATGGTGTCTACCAAATGTGGGCAGAAATTGGACCAGGCAGACATAGAACTCCACATGGAGATGGAAAATATTCACGGAGAACACCCACACTTCACGCAGAGAGAGGGTGAGGGCAGCGGGCAGCAGTGCTGGGCCCAGCAAACAGAATGCACAGGAGACCTCTCCTTCTGCTTCCAGCTGCTTCCAGATGGACCCCACCCCACCAGGAAGGTGAGGGCAAGGCAGGCAGGCAGAAGGACTCTTGGCCCACCCAGCTTCTTCCTGCGGGACCCCTGATTTTCCCCTCCCCTTGGGGGGCACAATAAGAAGGCCCCAAAGTTTCCCAGTGTTGATACAAATACAGCTTCCTGTCAGGTGTAAGCATTTTCTCTGTGAGCCTGTGTTTGGCAGGGCAGCTAGCTGGACCCCTCCCGCCCCTGTGACCAGAAGCTGCATTCAGTTTCTTGAACCGCTTCCAGGGGTGTCCACAGCCAGGACACAGATCTCTCAGGTGCTCCCCCGCCCCCCGCCAGGAGGAGGGGGGCTGTGACTACAGAGAGGAAAAAGAGGAGGGGAAGGACCTCTCCAGTACTCTCCCTCTCTCCACCCAGGTTCCTTCTCTTTGCCACCAGTACCCAGCCCCACCTCACACCTGCCATTTCTCTTCCGTCCCCAGGGATGCAATGGAAGAAAATGGAGATATAGAAGCAGTTTGCCCTGAACTGAGAGAGAGTTCATGTAGCTTAAAGGGGGGGGAAAAAAAAAAAAAAGGAGCCATGCTTGAAAGAAAACTACCCTCCTCCTGCAAATACTAATACTAGTACTAATAAAATACAAAGCAAAACCCAGTCAACAGACAAGGGGGCCCTATGTCTTCCTAGCCTAGGGGCTCCCAGTGGGGTCTCACACCAAATCACCAGCCAGAAGGGCTCCCCTGCAGCATCCACATGACCCCTTATGAACAGGAAAAAGCCCTTCAGCATAGGAAAGAATTCAGAAGCACAGTCATTATGCTTCCTAGGAGAAAGTGGTATCAGTAAAAGACCCCTCAAATTTTTTCTTCAAAATTTTTCTTCTTGGCGCACCTGGATGGCTCAGTGGGTTAAAGCCTCTGCCTTCAGATCCCAGGGTCCTGGGATGGAGCCCCGCATTAGGCTCTCTGCTCAGGGGGGAGCCTGCTTCCTCCTCTCCCTGCCTGTCTCTCTGCCTACTTGTGATCTCTGTCAAATTTAAAAAAAAAAAATTTAAATTTAAATTTAAAAAAATTTTTTTCTTCTTGGTTTGATCTCTCCTTCTGACCTCACCTCCACTCTCTCTTCCCATGCCCCCACACCCAGCTGACTTCAAATTTTAAGTGTAATATTAAATGGTCAGAAATGAAGCACAGCAGGAAGGGGAAATGAATTGAATTTCTCAAGGTATATATTAGAGAGAGCTATTCGAAATTCAAACACATCCTAAGAGAAAGCACAAATTATGCATCCATCATTTTCTTTTTCCACCAAATGTACACACTTAAAATATTTGTCTGGTGGATAAAACTGAAAGTCATGCTAATATTGGAAAAGCAGATCTAGGCATATCAGAGACTTTGTTTTTAAAGGGACATTGCCAAGAATTCTGAAGCCAGCACTTGACCTGTATTTAATATTACTCTGATCTGCTAAGGGATGCTTTCTGGGTTCTAAATACCTACTTGGAAAAAGTTTGGCACAGTCAGAGAATAAAATACAACTCTTCTTTTATGAGATTTACAGCGGACTGTCAACACCATCTGATAATCGAATCTCCTTGAAATCAGCAAAGCTATATAGATATCATCAGGAACGCTGATGTACAAACCAGCAAGAGAAGGGAAAAAGTAAGACAAACTTGTTTATTTTACTCCATTTAATCCATAATCGAGGGAAATTCGAAATTTGCCAAACTAAAGAGAAGAAACACAGGTTTTTTTCACAATTCATTTGAATATAAAAGGAAACGTTATGGCCCTGCATCAGCCATCTCTTTTAAAATATCCAAAGACAAACTAAAAAGGACAAAGCATCATGATCTAAGTCTGAGACTGTTCCAGGGGAAAAAAAAAAAAAAAAACAACAGTTGACATCAATGATAGTGATGTTTACTAGAAAATTAACCTACTTCCAGCAGACAGTAGACAGTGTGACTGATATTAAACAAAATATGTGACTGTTTGCCTTGATGTGAGGAGGGCGGGGCCCCATTTGTTTTCCTATTATGTAAAACCCCTGCGCGACTCCTGCCAAAACATTTTCCCAGTGACACGTCTGCCTGCCTTTGGACGTGTTCCTTACTAAAACAAATACACCTAACAAATAATCTTTGATAGCAAATACTCATAAAGGCAAACAATGAAAACTACTATCGGGTGTTTCTTAAGATGGCACTGAGCACTGTGAAGAATTACCACACACAAAAGCAAAACAATTCTGCCTTGCTGACTGGGCCAGTTCCCAGAAGTCCGCAACGGGAGCAACTTGCTCTTTCTTGGCAAGTAGCTAATTTTCCCCCCTTGGGGCAGTGAGTGGTCCTCTCCCTAATAAGTCACAGTGTGTATATACGTTGTCTACTTGGGAAGAGAGATAAGTATGAAAACAAGCTAGTATTATACGTGCACACTCACAAGTAAAAGGAGAATGTCTCCCAAGACCATACTGGCACCTTATAAAAGTGTAATTTAACCTTATCTAATCTGGAGCCTGTTTCATCATAAGGATAGCCCATAATGTAAACCTTTGTGCGAAAGGAAGGAGGAAAAGCACATGTGGGGTGGGCGGCGGCCAGCGTCTCCTGTGACAGCCTGCCGGTGGGGACTCTCTCTGGGCAGCCAGGGCCGACCGCCCTGGAGACGCTAGGCGAGAAAATGACGGATGGGCAGGGGTGCCGTGAAGGCAAAAATGGCTAAGAGAATCGTTTCCTCTTCCCATCTGTTCAGGAAGGACGTCAGCGAGATAGACTAAACACAGGCCCTGGTTCGGGGTTACGTGCGTGTGCCTGTGTGAACACAGCAGCCTGGCCTTTAAAAGAACCTTCCTCCGCTCACTGCAGGGACAGACAAAGGGAGACCAGACGCCCATACTGGCTGGCCTTGAAGAGAAGCAGGGCAGTCGCAGACTGTCGCCGCAGCTAGCGAGGGCTGGGGCGGTCCCAAAGGACTCTGGCCCTGGTGCCCACCGCCTGCTGCGGCTACCAGCTGATGGGACGCACCCAACAGTGCTGGACACGCCCGTTGCCAGGGTTGGGCACACTCGGCTCTTCCGGGAAAGACACGGGAGATCCTGGTGCAGAGGGGCCCTTCGGCAGGCTAGGTCTGGCACACAGCTCTCCCTCCTTCCCTGGGAGAGCAGAACCTCTCACTCCCAGAAGCTCCCGGGATGGGAGACGCAGGATTCTCCCCACAGGCCTAGCGGAGGTCTTGAGGCTTCCTTTGGCTCCTAGGAGGTGAACCTCTTCCTACCCTATTGTCTTCTGGATCAATCCTCCAGGCCCAGGCCAGGTCCAAGTTGGGCAGGGGAGGGATTCTTTCCTGGAAAGGGGAAAAGGGCCTTCTTGCCTATTCTTCCCCCACGCCCACCACCACCCCCCCCACCCCTGCCTCTGGCCTTCCCTACTGCTATCCCCACCCTGCCCCCCCCCCCCCCCCCCCCCCCCGCCAAGCCCCACATGGCCAAAGGCCTCCACTGGATTAGACTCCAGGGTCTGGTACACTTTAAAGCGGAAAGCTGGGATGACTGGATGAGGGAAAGCTGCACTGGACTTTGCAAGTGCTGGATGAGGCCCCTGCCTCACCCATTTGAGAAGCATCTCTAGAACATCTGTGTGCAGACACGCTAGCTCTGTGCAGGTCAAGTAAGCTTCCACACATACAACAGATTCAAGTATGGCTGTGATCAATGTTTCCCCACAGTGATTACTATTTACCTTCACAAAGGTGTCCAGCAAAGGGTATTGTGTCATATATCAGCTGCTAGAATCATACTGAACACAAAGAAAGCCTCCATGTATTTCCTGACTAAATGGATCAGCCAATATATATTGATCTGAAATGATATATTGATCTGAAATGCACATTTTAACATCCAAAATAGAGGTGAGACTTAATACACTGGTGATGGACACAGGTTTAGTTTTTCTTCCCTTAGTAGCACATAAGTGATGTACTTTATCAGAAATGGCATGTTAAGGGCCCCTGGGTGGCTCAGTTGGTTAAGCGACTGCCTTTGGCTCAGGTCATGATCCTGGAGTCCCAGGATTAAGTCCCGCATCCGGCTCCCTGCTCAGCTGGGAGTCTGTTTCTCCCTCTGACCCTCTCCCCTCTCATGCTCTCTTTCTCACTCTCTCTCAAGTAAATAAATAAAATCTTTTTTTAAAATGGCATGTTAGACTCAGAAAACACACAAAATAAAATTCTGAGGGCATTGTAATTTTGGCCAAGTAACTGACTCTCTCTGAGACTCAGTTCCCTCCCACATAAGATGCAGATAATAGTGTCCACATCCTTGTGAGGATTAAAGGAAAGGATTACTTGAAGCCCTCAGCAGAATGACAACATAAGGAATGCGCTGTGCATATTCGTGTCATTGTCTAAGGGTCTGTGGCTGAGACTAGAGAAGTGTCATATCAAACAAATTTACACTTCACTGGAACCTTCCTCTGCCAAGTGTCTAAAGGAGTAAACGATGAAGAAAACAAAGAGCTGTCCCATTTTTTCCCCAATTCTGACAGGGGTTTTTGTGATCCCAAGCCAAAAGGGACCTCAGTAAAAGTAAATTCTGGATTTCTTTCTTTTCTTTCTTTCTTTCTTTCTTTTTTTTTTTTTTTTTTTTTTTGGTCACTCCTAACTTAGAGTTTAACCCTACTCAACTATTGGCCTTAAAAAACACTAGGGCAAACGTAGGAGTAGCTAAATACTGCGGAGCAAGTGCCTCCTTTCCTTTCATACATTTATTTCTATTTAATATTCTGTGGAAATTTGCCTCTTTATTTGCCATAGTTTATCTTTTCTTAGTTCTTTGCTTCCAAACTAAATAGCACTAATCCGAATGCATACCTCTCTGCGTGCCAGCGTCTAGCCTTGTGTCTGTGTCTACTGTGTATGTAAATATTGGCAAGTCTTTCCCTGGGTAAAGCTGCAGTGTGCATGGTCTGTGTTGTCATACGGTGTCTCTGGGGTGTGTAAATGTGTGTGGGGGTGTGAGACCGCACTAGTAGCCACTATCACTGCCACTCACTAGTCCTGTTCTCTAAACAGGTTCTTTGGAGGTTCAGTTTTTTCATAATTAAGACTAAGGTGTGGTTAGAAAACAGAAGTACATTTTCCTGGAAACCAGCAGTCTTCATTTGCAACTTTTATTGGCAAACCTGGCTGCCAGTAAATACATTCCTTGGCATCTCCCAGAATGTAATTCATTTGATGAAGCGGCCTTGCTTTTTTCTGTAACCTGCACATCAGTTAAAAGGGGCCGCCTGGAAGGAATGTAGCCGGTGCCTGCAAGCCCCAGGTCACCTAGGGCTCCAGGAACAAAAACGTCCCTGGTCCATGCCTCGGAGTCTGAGACGATCTCTTCATGGGACTTCAGACTATTCTCGTCTGGATCCCAGGTAGGTTTCAGGGTGAGAAAACAAGAAGCCGGACACCCCGCGGTCCCACTCCAGAAGCGTGGCCACCCCCAAGGACCCCTTCCTCAGGAGACCCTTTCCCCGGGAAAGGCTCAGGAAGTGAAGGGCCCGAGCTGGGCAGGGGACCTCACGCCGCTGCAGAGGCGCAGCGGAGACAAAGCTGCGGACCGCAGGGGGCGCTCGGAGCACGCGCAGAGGCGGGTGAGGGAGCCCGGAGCCGCCAGAGAGTCCCCGGCCCCAGGCCGCGGGACTTGGCTGGGGACTTGCACCGCCAGTCGGGTAGCCCCAGCCCAGTGCGGCCGAGCGGTCTTGGGACTTCCCACACCTCTTCGTCCTTGCTCTGCATTCGCGGGGAAAAGGCGGGAAGCCTGTGGAGGGCGGAAGGGGACCCCGACCAGCAGACCACCGCTTCCAGCCGCAGGCGCACGCGAGGACAGCTGCCCTCCGGGAGAGGTGTCGGCCGCGTCCTGGCCCTGAGAGGTGCCGACGGCCGGCTCTGGCCGAGGGTTCCGCGGCTGCTCCCCGCATGGTCTGGGGTGCGCAGCTGGCCGCGCTTTTCGCACACCAAGCCCAGCCTTGCCTCTGCACGGTGGGACGCCCTGGGGGTAGGGTGAGGGACGTAGGGAGGGACATCCCAGAGCAATGGCCCGCCAGACAAGCAAGCGAAGGCCCCGGAGCGTCGAGGCTCAGGCTCTGCGACGGTCGCTTTCCAGCGAGAGGAAGGGTGGCAACCCGGGCTCGAGGTCCGCGCGGGGCGTTGCTGGAGACCCGGGAAGTTCCCGCCGCCCGCGGGACACAGGCCCAGCCACCAGTAAGGTGCAACCGACCTCACCTGGCCTGAAGCTCTGAACTGTCAGTGGGTCTGTCCGCGGATCCGTAGCCCGGGCGCGTCAGTGCAGGAGAGCGCGCTTTACACTCCAGCCCCCGGAATGCGCCTTCGCCCCGCGGGTTCTCTGGTCGCCGGCTCCCGCCAGCACCCTGCAATCCCAGTGCTGTGCTACCGCCTTTGGGGATGAAGGACCGCAGGGCCCTGCGCTGCGCGCGCCTCAAATAAGCCGGTGTCGGGAAGCTGCGAGGATGCGGGGCCTCTACTTCAGGACCTGGCTTGCTGCAGCGGTCCTGACTCTGCTGGGGACCAGGATGCGAGGCCAAGCAGGTGTGCGCATGCACATGCAGGCACCTAGTCCTTTTCAATCACCCACCCCTTCATGGACTTTATTCTTGTCCTGCATTGTTAATGAAAGACAACAGTTCGGTTGTCTACCTACCTCTGCCTGGACAAAGGAAGCCCTCCGTCTTTCGCAGCCAGGCACTGAAGTTAAAGATTCACTTCCCACATGCCCTGTGCATGCCCTGTGCACCTCACCGGCTCTGAGGTGACAGGTGGGCCGACCCAACGGGGTAACAAAGAGCATTCTCCTGAGTAAGTAATTAGTGGGACGGCCCATCTGGGTAACTTGGGGTATGACATTAAATTATCGCATCACAGAAACTTCCTGTGGAGATCTGCTTCTATGAGGGCAACTCTCCAATCAGTTCAATCATGGAGACAGGCGATGTGGATCACTTTGTCTTTAAACATAATCGAAAAACAAACGCTTTTTAAAATTTCTTGTAGGAATTATTTTTCTGCTGAGGGCTGAATTACAGGTACCACGTTAGCAGAACTTCTACTCAGAAAACCCCCAACTAAGAGGGAAGAAGAAAGCAAGCCTCTGAGTCTCGGCCACCCAGACTTTGGGTCCCCGCCTCCTCCCTCTGCTGACAAGTCTCACTGAAGACAAACGCTACCTTCCGGGCTGACGGTTTGATAACGAATAACGGTTATTGACACCGAAATATCCCCCCCCCCCATTCCTGGTCTGCGCAAAAGAGGCCATATGTAGAACCACAGGCATTTATCTAAATAGCTCAAAGACACCCCCCACACGGACTTTGATCCGGTCATTTGTGATTTCGGTCTAGTGGGGAGTTTTCAAATCTCATTGGCAGGGTAATTGCCTTAATCTTCCAATTTGTCTCCTGGCAGCGGAGTGGGAGATGGTAAGACGGCAGCCGACCTGCAGCCTCCCTCCTGATTTTGCAGAATCCTCTGGATTCCACTCATCATCAAGAGCAGAACTCCCTTCCCTCATCTTTAAGCCTGCGTTTGCCGTTTCCTGCAGCTCCTGGACCAAGTGGGGGCCACTGGGAATCCGCATGAGGGTGGCCTAGACCCCCGGCGGGCCAGCTTCTTGGGCATAAGGGAGAGCCAAAAGCTGGATACGCCGGCACTGCTGACTGGGAGGGGGTCTCCGCAGGTCTAGGGACGATTGGGCTGCTGGGGCTGGAAAGTTCCTGAGGGGTCTCTGACTCAGAGGACAGTGTGTGCACCCTGGGCTAGTCTCAGACAGCTCGGGAGTCATTTCTTGAACTCAGGGCTCGCGTGAATCCTTATTCCCTCTACTCGACTTGAATAAAAAGAAAAGAAAAGGGAAAGAGCTCCTTCAGGCTCCTGGTGACCTGCATTAGGGCACTATCTCCTCCACCACCGCCCCCACTCTCCCCAAAATACACATTCCTGCGGTGTCACCACGTTCGGAATCCAGGCATTTCCTGGAGTGCTCACCACATCCCCCTGCTGCTTTTCTACAGTAGGGGCCCTGGGGAGGCCTTGTTTTAAATATCGCTGTGACGTCACGCCCCCTCCTCAGAGCTAAGAACCCCTCAGTGGGCCCCGGGAATTGTGACCCCACCTGGCAGGTCAAGGCGGGGCTGGGGGCTGGCAGGGCGGGTGAAGTAACAGTTCCCCCAAATACCTATTTTACTGCAGTCGACTGCCGGACCTTCAGGCTGCAAGCACGGGAGGCGTCAGAAAAGAAGCCCAAGGTTTCCTGCCGGGGCATTTCTGCCAATTGAGTCAAGGGTTGTTTGGGAGACTGATGACTGAACTACCCCCAAGGAGCTGGGAAAAGGGGCATCAAAAACTTTAACTGAAAATAAAAAATTTAACCCATTCCCCAAAAGACTTCATTTCTGTGCCTTAACGTTAAAATAACACCACTAACAACAATAATAAAATAAGCAAAGTACTTGAAATATAATCAAGCCGTTTACTGGAGATTTGTTTCCGAGTAAGCTTATAAAACACAAATGCAAATATCTTTTCCTGGCGAATATCCAGAGCTAAACCAGTGGAAAGTTGATCTTTATAAAACTGCATCCCTCCATTTTTTTTTCCGCATGCCAGATACTAATTTCACAACGGTAACTTTTATATCCAAAGTGGGGAGCCCAGAACACCACCTCTGTTCGATTTGCAATTTACATAACAAGCTGTTCGCACTTCTTGGGGCTGGCTGAGGAAGACAGCGAGGGGAGGGAAGGAGACGGTGTGCTGGGGAGAGACCGCTAAACACAACCGTCCATTGCAAAACCCGGGGCTGCAGCCGTTTCCCACATTAGGAACACAAACGAGTCGCTATTGCTGCTTTCCTTTCCATGCACTGTGAGCAGTGGAGATGCAGTTTAAAGTTGAAATTCACCTAATACTGGGGCGTTTAGGGAGACCAATTAATTGGCTTCCAGGTTGAAGCCAGAGTGCCCCATAGAGCATCAGCCAAGGAGTATAGGGATGGGAGCTGGACAAGAATTAATTTTTCAGTTGGGGGGGGGAATCTTCTTTCCCCTTCCTCCCTTTGCAAGTATTTTTAAGAACCATCAAATACTGAGCCTTCTGCTGATAAATCAAGTGTTTCTTCCAATCCGAGCCCTCCCAGGCGTTGCAAACACCCTGAAAAATGAGTTCCAAGTGTCCCAAGAGCACAGCAGGCCAAGAGGCAGCTGCCTCAGGAATCGGAACTTCCGGCAACCCCCCACCCCCACGCTAGTTCTGGAAGTAGCAGGTCCTTTTCTCTCCATGTAAAAGTCCATTCTGAAACACGCTATTTTTTAAATTTTCAAGTAACACGGAGCTGAGTCTGCTACACAAGTCAGCACCTTCGATATCTAACAACTAAAGCGACAATGAGAATTTTTGTGCAGTGAGGAAGCCGGGATTCCAGCTGGGAAGCCAAAAGGGGCTTGCAATTAAAGATTGTCAGAAATTGGGGGAGTGGAGGTGTTAAATGCGTCACACTACTCTTCTTCACAGTTTCCTAAGCTTGGCAGCCCCCCCACCCCACCCCGCCCGGCTTCTGGTAAAGGATCTAGTCTTCAGTCTTCAGGAGGGTCTTTTCTAGAGTTGCCAAAAGGCAGAATTGCGCTGCAGGCGGAGGGTGGCCAAATTTCTTCCTGCTCCTTCGTTTTTTCCCCTTTCTCCTCTTTTCATCCCATTCCAGTCTTTCAGAAACTGTACATTTCAGGCGTGCACAAGGATATGCCCTCGGTGCTTACCACCCCCCCCCATCCCTGAGCTGTTCCGCAGGTGCGATTCTAACTGCGCCCCCACCCAGCCAACACACCCGTTATCTGCAAGTCGGCAGCACCGCGCGTGTGGAGATGGAGGTTGAACTGAAACGCGTTAAGTTCTTGGACGTGTTTATTTGCTTCTTGTCATCACACCTGCTAATGTCACTGAGCCCGAAGCGTGACCCCTCCTCTAAGCCGAAACATGCCGGACCAGAAGCAAAGACCCTGCGGCTTGTGGCGAACTTTAGGGATCACATACACCCCCCACCCTTCCCGCCACAGGGGAGCGCAGGGAAGCCTCCTGGCCCCTGCAGCCAGAGCCTCTAACACCCAGTCAAATGCCCCGGGGGAGACGAGGAGCAAGGTGGCCTGAAATGCCGCAGGCGGAGCCTACCTGGGCAGCGGTCCCGGCAAGGCCCCAGATCCCCTCTCCCTTATTTCTACTGGGTGGGTGTCACGAGGCAGCCGAGGTGGGGGCGACAATTCCTGCCCCGCCGGGAAAGCATGGCTATGACTGAGCCTTAAAACCCTGTCCTTTGCAACCCACCTCCGGACAAGAGAATCTCCAGGTGAGGGGCAAATGAACATATCTGTGAACCGAGTGAGACTGGCAACGAGAGGGAAGAAGTGGAAAGAGAGGAAAGGTGAGGGTTTTGAAAAGGAGGAGGGGAAGAGAAGCCCAGGAAATCCCGGCACTGGAATCAGCCAGATCGACCAGGGAATGGGAGAGAGCCATCCCAAGTTGGGGCTCGAGTACTCGGTGACATTTTGGAGCGGTGGACGGAGGAAGGGTCTGCGTGGGGCCCAGGAGGACCCAGGAAGTCTGCGAGAACAATGGACGCCTGTGCGGAGGGCCGGGAGTGGAAGACCGTGTGGGCGGCGGCAGCGGACCGCTGGGGCTCGGGGGCCGATCTTGCTGTGGGTGCAGGCCTGGCGCGGGCAGGGGCAGGGGTAGGGGCGCGGGCTCCGAACGGCCGGCGCGCGTGTGGTCAGCCCTGCGGTCCTCCCGCAGCTGGGCGCGGGCCGCCAGGGCTCGGCCTCCGGCTCATTCAGAGGCGGTTCTCGCCGACCATTGGCTGCTGCTGCTGTGGTGGGGCGGGGCTCCGCGGCCCGGAAAAAATGTAACTGCGTAAAAAAGTCCTCGCCTGGGTGACGGATGCTCAAAAGTTCAGAAGTTTTCCCAATGCTTCCTTAAGCGGCCGGCGCGCGAGAGACTGAAAAAAAGGTGACGCGGGGCCCGGGAAGGCGGCCGGCGCGCTGCCCCCCGCCCCTGGTATTTGGCCGCCTTCGCCGGCGGCTCAGGGCAGAGTCTCCTGGAAGGCGCAGGCAGTGTGGCGAGAAGGGCGCCTTCTTGTTTTTATAGTTTTGACTCTGTTTTGCCGTTTTCGCCTGGAAGTTGCTCCGCGGGTTCCTCCAAGGCCGTTTGCCGCGTCCTCGTCCGGCCCTCTTCCCTAGCACGGACCCCGAAGTGGCCCGAGGCGCCCCAAGAGCTCGATCAAGCCCAGGGAGAGGCCGCGCGCGGCCGGCGGCTTCGGGAGGCGGCGGCGGCCGAGCCGGACTCAGCGCGGCGGCCCGGCACCAGCTCTGTGGGGCCCGGACTCGGACTGGGCAGCCGGCGCGGCGTGGCCGGCCTAGGGAGGGTGGGGGGCGGCGGGAGGCGCGGGGCGGCGGCGGCAAGCGGGGGCCATGCAGGCGCGCTACTCCGTGTCCAGCCCCAACTCCCTGGGAGTGGTGCCCTACCTTGGCGGAGAGCAGAGCTACTACCGCGCCGCGGCGGCGGCGGCCGGGGGCGGCTACACAGCCATGCCGGCCCCCATGAGCGTGTACTCGCACCCGGCGCACGCCGAGCAGTACCCGGGCGGCATGGCCCGAGCTTATGGGCCCTACACGCCGCAGCCACAGCCCAAGGACATGGTGAAGCCTCCCTATAGTTACATCGCGCTCATCACCATGGCTATCCAGAACGCCCCGGACAAGAAGATCACCCTCAACGGCATCTACCAGTTCATCATGGACCGCTTCCCTTTCTATCGGGACAATAAACAAGGCTGGCAGAACAGCATTCGTCACAACCTCTCCCTGAACGAGTGCTTCGTCAAGGTGCCCCGCGACGACAAGAAACCCGGCAAGGGCAGCTACTGGACGCTGGACCCGGACTCGTACAACATGTTCGAGAACGGCAGCTTCCTCCGGCGACGGCGGCGCTTCAAGAAGAAGGACGCGGTGAAGGACAAGGAGGAGAAGGACCGGCTGCACCTCAAGGAGCCGCCGCCGCCGCAGCCCGGTCGCCAGCCCCCGCCCGCGCCGCCGGAGCAGGCCGACGGCGCCGCGCCCGGACCGCAGCCTCCGCCAGTGCGCATTCAGGACATCAAAACCGAGAACGGTACGTGCCCCTCGCCGCCCCAGCCCCTGTCCCCAGCCGCCGCCCTGGGCAGCGGCAGCGCCGCCGCGGTGCCCAAAATCGAAAGCCCCGACAGCAGTAGCAGCAGCCTGTCGAGTGGGAGCAGCCCCCCGGGCAGCCTGCCTTCCGCGCGGCCACTGAGCCTGGACGGCGCGGAGCCCGCGCAGCCACCGCCGCCCGCCCAGCCCGCGCCGCCTCCGCCGCACCACAGTCAGGGCTTCAGCGTGGACAACATCATGACATCGCTTCGGGGGTCGCCGCAGGGCGCGGCCGCGGAGCTCAGCTCAGGCCTCCTGGCCTCGGCAACCGGGTCCTCGCGCTCGGGCATCGCACCCCCGCTGGCGCTAGGCGCCTACTCGCCTGGCCAGAGCTCTCTCTACAGCTCCCCCTGCAGCCAGAGCTCCAGCGCCGGCAGCTCTGGCGGGGGCAGCGGCGGAGGGGGCGGCGGCGGCGGCGGCGCGGCGGGCGCCGGAACCTACCACTGCAACCTGCAGGCCATGAGCCTGTACGCGGCCGGAGAGCGCGGCGGCCACTTGCAGGGCGCGCCGGGGGGCGCGGGCGGCTCGGCGGTGGACGACCCCCTGCCCGACTACTCCCTGCCCCCAGTCACCAGCAGCAGCTCCTCGTCCCTGAGTCACGGCGGCGGGGGCCAGGAGACCGGCCACCACCCTGCGGCCCACCAAGGCCGCCTCACCTCGTGGTACCTGAACCAGGCGGGCGGAGACCTGGGCCACTTGGCGAGCGCGGCGGCGGCGGCGGCGGCCGCGGGCTATCCCGGCCAGCAGCAGAACTTCCACTCTGTGCGGGAGATGTTCGAGTCACAGAGGATCGGCTTGAACAACTCTCCGGTGAACGGGAATAGTAGCTGTCAGATGGCCTTCCCTTCCAGCCAGTCTCTGTACCGCACGTCCGGGGCTTTCGTCTACGACTGTAGTAAGTTTTGACACCCCCGAGCCCCCCCTCCAGAGTCGGACTGAATGGAACCCTAAAGCAGGAACAGCCAAAAGAACCATCAGTGCAAAATCGAAACCAAAAAAAGAAGAGAAAAAGAAATCCAATTAAAAACAAAACACAAAAAACAAAAAACCTTGAAAAATATTCACAAAACCAGCGAACAGAATCCCTCCAAAAATTCAACTCACCAGCACAAAGAAAACTATTTTCTTAAAAGATTCAGAGCCACCTTCACTTTGCCTTATCTAAATAAACAAAACAGTAAACTATTTTGTACAGAGACAGCAAAATCATGGTTTATTAAAGGACAGTGTTACTCCAGATAACACGTAAGTTTCTTCTTGCTTTTCAGAGATCACGCTTTTCTCCCTTCTCTCCCATTCCCCTGCCCTTCTCTTTCCTCCACCTCTCACCTGTAAGATATTTTATCCTATGTTGAAAGGAGGGGGAAAGTCCCCGTATATGAAAATCGCTTTCTTTTTATTCATGGACTTGTTTTAAAATGTAAATTGCAACATAGTAATTTATTTTTAATTTGTAGTTGGATGTCGTGGACCAAACGCCAGAAAGTGTTTCCAAAACCTGACGTTAAATTGCCTGAAACTTTAAATTGTGCTTTTTTTTTTTTCATTATAAAAAGGGAAACTGTATTAATCTTATTCTATCATCTTTTTTTCCTTTTTGTTGAACATATTCATTGTTTATTAATAAATTACCATTCAGTTTGAATGAGATCTATATGTCTGGATACTTTAATACAGCCGTAATTATTATAAGAAAAAAGATTTCAGATTAAAAGACTAGAAGTGACCTATTCTTCTCCTAAGTAGCTGAAAAATGGAAGAACCCTCTGACTATTCCTTGTCAAATTTCACATGAAAGTCTCTTTTTGTTTAGATTTTTTTTTTTTCCTGCAGCATCTTCTGCAAAATGTACTATATAGTCAGCTTGCTTTGTGGCTAGTCAGAAGATATTTTCCTAAACAGATCTGAGTTGGCATATACACAAATATATTTTTTTTCAGTAAGGACAGAACATGATCTGAAAATTCTAAGCCCATGAATCAGCACTGGTGTTACCACAGAGATACCTGTGTGTAGAGATATGTGACTGTGCCTCCAGATATACACAAATGAATATTTGGCTTGTGTAGCACATACAAAATCGTGATTCTATTATACATCCCCATGAGCCAAATGCTGGATAGATATTTCGCCTATTAATTTCACTACTTTATAAGAGGAAAAATAAACCAGTTTTTAAATGTATATATTTAACTCATTCACATTTACAATCTTTCATGTGTTACATAGAAGGGTTGATTTTTAAAACTATATATATACATATACATATATATACACATATATATGTGTATATATATATATATATACACACTGTGGGTTGGAAAGGGATATTTAATCTCTGGGAAACTATTTTAGAAGATGTGTTTGTAGAACAATTATTTTTTGAAAAAGATTTAAAGCAATAAGAAGGAAGGAGAGAAGAGCAGAACATTTTAGTCTAGGGTGGTTTCTTTTCAATCCATTTTCTCTTGTTAATTTACAGTTAAACCTAGGGGGCAACTCAGATTGACCCTCCCCCTTTGTAAATAACCCAGGAAATGTAATAAATTCATTATCTTAGGGTGATCTGCCCTGTCAATCAGACTTTGGAGAGATGGCGATTTGATTACAGACATTCAGGGCCTTTCAGTTTGTTTTCGAGATAATACAGTTTCCTCCTATCTGCCGCTCCTATCTAGAGGCAACACTTAGCAGTAATTGCTATTGCTTGTTGTCAAAATTTGATCATTGTTAAAGGATTGCTGCAAATAAATACACTCTAATTTCAGTCAAAACCTGCTTTACGTGGCCTCTGATTTGCTGGATCTCTTCGCTCAGAGTCGTAACCTAATAGCTAAGGAATAGCGCAGCGGCCCAGGGCGCGGGTGTCTCTCCGGGTCAGGCCGGCTGAGACTCGCTGACTGCTGCGTTTAAACCTCAGCTTGGCTGTCTCAGCCCGTGGCGCTGGCGCTGCGTCGGGTTACCCACTTGGGGTGGGCGGTGAAGGGAAAGAATCCACTGCCAGACCTCGTGGAGTCTGTGCGTTGGTCCACTTTTGGGAGCCGACCGTGGAGCCAGGATTTGCGGACAAAAGGTCCGGTGGCTGGAGCTGGGCTGTCTAGGCCCAGATGCGAAGCGGCAGCAGGTGACCAACGGAATGGCCCCGTCCGCTCGGACGGGTGATCTGTCCCAAGGCCCGTCAGCTCCGGCAGCCGAGACCGTGACTTTCTCGACTTGCCTGATGCAACGTTTTGGAATGGGGGCTTGGCTAGGGTAGACCTGTGGCCCACCCGGGGCTTTCCTGCTTGGGCGTTTCTCCGCGGCCCTGGTCTTGCCGGGTCGCCCCTGGCCCGACGCCGGCCTCCCGGACGCCGCTCCCGGACGGGAACGCTCTGCAGCTAATTAGTTGTAATTACCCGCCGCGGCCTGGGCCCGGCTTCTGTTTGTGTTTGGAGCTCCTTCCTCTATCCCCCCAACCCCTAACCCCTGCCTCCCCCCGCCCCCCCGCCGCCTCCAGTCCCCGGATTCTCGCTCTCCTCCCCGCTCCCTCTCCCCCGAAATCAGTTGTTTGGGGGGAAAAAGAGTCCGTGGAAACCTCTCGTTAGGTGTGATGGATTAATCACAGGTTGGGGCGTGGGTGCCTGGAAGATCGGGCTGAACAGCAAATGGCAAAAAGCAGGGCTCTGTGTGGAGGGACGAGGGTTGCGAAGCCCGGAGGAGCGCTTTCGGGCCCTCGCCGCCTGGGCCCGCGGAGCCGCCGGAAAGCAGCTTGTCCCGCTCATCCCGCACCTCCGCCTCGCGCCCCTGGCCCACGGTGCTCCCTTTTTATACTGTTCGCTGCCGCCTTTGTTTTGAACACACACGTGTGTTTAGGTGCTCAGCCGGGGTGGAAAGGTCACAGTCACTCCATTGCTCTCGGGTGACAACGCGACCCGCGCCAGCCCGCAGCCTCGGCAGCCGCACGATTTGAGGGACAACTTCCAACCCGCCCCGCGCCGGACCTGCCTGGGCCAGCGCGTGGGCCCCAGGCGGCCTCCCCGGCTGGGCTGCGTCCTCGCGCGGCTTGTGAGGTCGGTTTACAGAGGCCACAAATCATTTGGCGGTGGCCGGCGCGAGGAGTCGCTGGGCCTAAGGGACGCAAGAGATATGCAAAGCGAACAGCGGGTTCGGCGCGTTCGGGGTCCACGTGCTCGCACCCCTCTGCTGCTCCTTGGGCCTGAGCTTTAAGGCCAGAGCACGTCGCTGCCGCTGCCAGCCCTGGGCCTACCCCAGCCTGGCTCTTGAGAACTTGACCGCTGGGTTCCGAGGGGTGGGTTGAGGGAGAGTGGGGTAGGCGCTGTGGGTGGGAGGCGCGGCCCGGGGCAGCCTCTGCCTTCGCGCCCCGAGGTAACGCACGCGGCCTGCGCAGGAGCCGCCTTGCCCGGGTGAGCACGGAATGGCGAGGGGAGGGTGGTTGGCGGGGGCAGAACCCGCTCTCCCGACTAGGGACCCTGCCCCACCACGCCAGAACACGGAGTGGGCAGCGGCACCACCTCGCTCTTCCTTCTTCGGGGCCCGAATTCCTGAGGCTGAAGAAGGTTATCGGCATGAGTGCAGTGCTTGGGCTTCTGCGGCTGTGTAGAGCTCCTCTCCTAAACTCCTGGGAGTGTTTACACACTTGCCCCGGGGACAAGCTTCTTAGCAGTCATTCTTGCCCTCTTCTAGTGCAACGTTTGAAAATTAGGCATGGAAGACATATGTGTCTAGGAAGGTGTTTGTGTTATTCATATATAGTTATTTCTATGGGAGTTACCTAAGTAGTAGTTCAGAAGCTGTGTTTGAGTGCAAGGTCAGAAGTTCTGCTAATTATTCTGATTTTTTAAACCATATAGGTAATGTTTTCTACTCTCATCACACGTGCTTTTGGCTTCTCATCCAATTTAAGAGAAAACAAGTATGGCTGACCTTATTGAATCTGGGAGAACTACTTATTCCGTAGTAGTTTGCAGGTTTGATTTGCACTTTTTCAGCAATAAGGATATTTTTTTTCTGTAAAATATTCTAAGAGAAACTTCTTGCTATTTTACCTAACAGACAGTACACAAGGCAGGATCTAGTGGTTGGGACTTGGCGAATTTTGAAGTGAACCTCTGTAGAAAGCTTTGGGATAGTGAGTATTTTGTCCTTTATGTAGCAGTGGGTGCATTTATTTCCTTAGCAATTTATACAGCAAGCAAGTAAATGCCAGCATGTTACATGCCATATAAAAACTTGCATTTTGGCGTATTGCGTATGTGGTAGGAACATGTTACTATTTTCCAGGGCTATGTAGTTAGCAGAGCTTTTCTGACCAGACTGCATACAAACAAGCATGCATTTTACAATTTATCATTCTACACAGTTTGTGTCATTAATAATCATGTTTGCAGAGGAATAAGACTCAATTGTGCTGGTGGTCTGTAAGCTCTTGGCTGTTCCCTATAGGGGTCAGAAATAAGGGTCAGGAAACAAGAGTGCCTTATAGCCCTCTCAGGCTCCCCTGAACTCAGATAGGTAAAAATGAGACATAGGACCTTTTCTCTCCCATCCTGTTCTCTAGGGAGTGGGTCTCAGTTTTAAGATGGAGGGCCTTTAGTTTTGTTCTTCATGGTGCAAGGTTCCAGAGAGGCCCTGAACCTTCTGCAGGTCCAGGCTGCCTGACCAGGCTGCCCAAGAGGGACTGGAGGCATCTGTGGAGCCCGGTCTTGGACACTCAGATCTGTGTTCTCCCCAGCTGTTAGTGGTACTGGAAATAAGGGTGGTTGGAACAACTGTTTCTTTCTACCCTCACTCCACATCTTATAGCTCCTGGAGAGAGACCCCCTTTGCTTCTGAGCCCAGTTCTCCCTACTGGCTCCTGCCGGCTATCCCGGATCTTCTCTTTAGATTCCTCTCAACTCTTTTCAGAGTGGGTTCATGAAACCATTAGCCCTTCCCATCGGGTCATAAACAAATGTCGCGTTAAGTGCAAGATTGATTGTGGCCATGTAATAAAGTTGGCCAGGCAGGATAGACTCTGTGCGGACAGTCATTCTTTAGCTAAGCAGGGAGCTTTGGAGAGAGGCAGGCAGAAAAGGGACCAAGAGACTATGTCATAGTCCTCACTCCACCAAGTTGTGGGGTGTGGGGGAGCAGAGGGTGGGGAAGCCTTAAGCTCAGGAGAGCTCCCAAAAATTAAGACCTAGTTTATTCAGACAGTGGTCACAATGGCATTAAAAACAAAACAAAACAAAACTGCTGAGATTTGCTATGGGGCCCTAAATGTCAGCTTCAGACACCCTACTTTTCTGAAAGCTCCTATTTCAATTTATAAGGAGACTAAGAGGGTCTTTGAAATGAGCTTTTATTAATGGCATTTTCACTCGAACTTAAACAGAAAGTCTTCCTTTACAAATTGCGTTCTACATTCATAACTGGACTTGTGTGACCTGATACCTCCTTTACTCTGTCTCTCCCTGAGTGTGAATCCAACTTAATCATTAAGTTTTTCATGGAGTTCTATGTGTCTTTGTACCTCTGTCTCTCTCTTTGTCATTTTCTCCCTTGCGTTCCTGCCAGGCCTTTTTAAAAGGCCTTGGGGGCCCCCAAGTTTCTCCCAGATGTCTCCCAGCTTGAGCTACCTACCCAGTGGCAGGTATGCTCAGGCTCTGAGCCCTCTGGGTGATGGGCCACATGGGACCCTGACCTGGAGCACAGACTCAGGCCTTGGACAGAGCTGGGGCCCCATGTGAGCAGGACTGGCAGGCTCCAGGTCTGAGTCCAGTTGGAAAAGGAGCAATAGTTGATTAAATGAATTCCAGCTCAAAAATCCATTCAGAAGAATGAAAGCCCCTTCTCGACGACGTTCTCAACGTGATTAGGAGTGGAAAATTGAGCAAAATGTACCATGTCCGCCTTACTGGAAACCAAAATATGGTGTAGAGAGCATGAGGCCTGACTTAAGACCTTTGTCGTGCTCCTTTCCCATCTTACCATGGCTCCAAAGAAAATCTCTGTTTTATATTATTTTTTTTATTGTTTACTTGATTTTTTCCCTCACTGATTTCAAATTTGTGGCATATTGAGCATATTATAGGAGATGCAGTAGGATCTGGAATCTCCTTACATATAGGCCTGAGTCTGTCTTCAGGACTGGAGAGAGTGGTGGAGCTCTCATAGAGAGATAGCCTGAGAGGAGAGGCTGGTCTGAGTGGTCCTCAGAGAGGGCCTGACACTGCTTCCTGCTCAGTCTACCCACCTGGAGTCTGGAGGGTGACTCTGAAAACCTGAAGGGTGCTTCCATAGGCCTCTTTCCTCTTCCAGATGGCACCTGCCTCTATTCTCCCAAAGAACATCTTCTCTTTTCACTGGTCTGCCCTTGGGTTCCTCCAAGCCCACTGGTCAGCACTGCTGGTCATTTGTACGAAACTGCCTATCTTTTCCCTTAGCTGTGCCTATTCCCAGGAAGGAGACTGGGTGGGCTGCTCATTTGCCCCCTAAGTCAACACAGCTTGGTGCTGCTTGGGTGGGCATGGAAGTGCAATTTGTGAGCCTATGGGGTGAGCAGCAGGCTGGCAGCCAGGGCCAGGTGGTGGGGCCTCTCCATTGACCTGGGTGGTGGAACCCCAGGCAGGGCCTAAGGACAGGGCTTGGAGGAGTCTCAGAACTGGAGGTTGAGGAAAGAAGAGGTCTGAGGTAAGGCTTTGAGGTTGATTTAGATTGAGAGATGAGAGAGAGACAGAGACACACACAAATGGAAGCAGAAGGGAGAGGGGGAGAATAAGAAATGGAAGACAGGTACCCTCCCACCCTCATTACCTACCCTAGGGAAAAAGCAGGAAAACCAACATATTTAGCACCATTAACTCTTAAGGCCTCGCATTTCCTTCCGTATAAAAGCAGGTCATTGGTCCTGGAAGCTATACCGGGGATCTTGTTAATGGTAGAGATATGCAAACAGTTCAGAGTTGAGGAGCAAGTGTTTAGGTGGCAATGAGACTCTTAAAAACCTGCCATTGGAGGAAAAATGAAAACTATTCTTTGAGCTGAGCAAAATCTGCACTCAGGAAGGTGCTCAGGGAGGGCCCCTGTCCTGGGAGACCCGTGCGCCAGGGACCCTGTTGAGGGGCCCCATAGTCCCCAAATCAGGCTCGTTCTGCAGCGCCAGGGTTCGCGCTCGGGTGGGGCCATGGGGCCTCTTTGCAGTACCGCCACCCCAGAAAACAGACGGCTTTCCTTGCCCTTCCAAAGAGGATTTCTACTATCACCCACAGAGGACTCACACGGACAGTGGACGATGGGCTTGGCAGCTGGCCGCTCGGTGACGGTGACGGCGAGAACAGTGTGGTGGGCTAACTCGGGGTGGAAGGGTGTGAGGGTCCCAAGCCTCTGCTGGAAGTGTCCTGGGAGAGCCCGAAGTGGGACACGGAGACCCCCATCGTTGTTCCCAGAGCCGAGGGCTGCCTAGGTGCTAGAAATTCCGAGAGAGAACTCGAGGAGTGATGTCCTAGGTCACCTGTCCAGGCTTCCTGTGCGCCCACTCCCAGGGACTATCCAGGGGGTGCAGGGCGGTTGTTTACAGTGCATTTGCCCACTAAGAAATGTGCCATTGCTCTGCATTTGCGGCCTCCCTCCGGGACCGGCCTGCTCACCGGTTCAGTCCCCAGGAAAGAGTCCGTGGAGCATGGGGACCCGGGGTTCCGCCAGGTTTGGGCCTCCCTCCCTCCCCGGCGCTGCGGGGGGCGGGGGGGGGGAGTTGTGTGTGTGGTGTGGTGGTGGTGGTGGTGGTGGTGTGTGTGTGTGTGTGTGTGGTGGTGGTGGTGGGGGAAGTGGCACAACAGGAAAGCCTGGCCAGAAGGCCCTTCCCAGGCGGCTTCCTCGCCATAAAAAGCCAGACTCCAGCCGAGGTCCTGACCCCTTCCAAATATACATTCCCTTGCCCGCGGCCCGCCACTCCGGCCCAGGCCTCAGGCTGCGCGGTTTCCTCAGAGGCTGGCCCGAGCCCAGCGCCTCGCGTCACAGTGGCGGGGGTTAGGGGAGCCCCGATTTCAGTTGCCTCCCCCAGTTCACCAACCCGCAAGCTCTAGCGCCTTGGGTCTTAGGCTTCCAAACGCCCGTTTCCGCTTGCACACTGGCGCATTAGCGAAGCCAGGGCCGCGACAAGGAGGGTGTTCTTAAAGACAGCTCTCCAGCACCTCCTCAGCTCCCACCCGTGTTCGCGAGGTGGGGAGCACAAGGCCGCGAACCCCGGGACAAGTGCGCGGGGCCGAGCCCACTGGGGTCTGGGCGGAGGAAGCTAAGCCGGCGCATGCGCACGCGCGCGGCGCAGTTCGGTCCCGCAGTCCGCCACCCCAGCAACCACCTTCCCCGAGTCCCCGCGGAAGCTTGGAGGTCCGGAGTTGAGCCGCGCGGGTGGTTGCAGAGCTAGTGAGCCGAGTACGCAGGCCAGCCTAGGCCTGAGCAACCGCCGTCTGGACCCTTTAGTACCTGGCATAGTGGGTGCGCTCAGAGACGGGCACATGGCCCTGAATTCAGAGATCAAAAGGGCAGCTGAGACGGGGCGTCCGCTGTGTGTGATCCCTGACCCTGGAGGAAGGGCGGGAGCTGGGGAGTAGGCGGTGGGGCTGGGGTCAGGCTGCGGTCGTCGCCCTTGCAGCAGAGAGAGACACTCTGGCTGAGGAAACGGGTGAGGGTGGGGGTGGGGCCATGCCGTCGTATTCGTAACGGAGGCCTTGGAAAGGTCTCTGGAGACAGAGCGCACTACGGGAGGGCCAGGCGGTGGTGAGGGTGAGCCCCAGGCGGCCGGCGGGAAGCACCGTGGGTCGGGCCTGGGGGCGGCAGAGGCAACCTCACAGGCCGGGGAAAGCGACGTGACTAGAGACCCAGTGACAAGTAATAACCCTGATGGCACAGCCCCTGAAAATGTGCTCGACGCTTCGGGGTTTTCGCGGGGCAGAGAGCGAGGTTGGGAGGTCGCTGGGAGCCCTGGCCTGGGGCGTGCTTGGGGTAGGGCAGCAGCGCCCCCTGCGTCTCCCTGAAGAAATCAGGCCCAGACCCGGGGAGCTCCAAAAGGAAGCCGTGGATGGTGGGAAAACCCCGACTGCGGAGGGTGGGCCAGCACCCAGAGCAGCTTTGTGTCGCAGTTGTCCCTCCCGTTTGTGAAGCTTCGCGGCACCATCAGTTATTAAAGCCCACGATTTTTGGAGAGGTGTAGGTGGGTGATGGGACATGTTGATCTGTTTGTAAGATACGCGCGCGCGCGCGCGCTCACGATCTTTTTGTAAAACCCGGGTGGGAGTTCTCCGCACCCCTTTCTCGCATACCATACACAGATCGATCGCGCAAGGCTGCGGCACAGGTTGTGAAAAATAGATGACGCGTGGGCTTGGATTTATGGGGATCCATGCTAAAACTGAGAGTACCCGGTTGAAATTCCCAAATACAAACAAGGTGCCTGGGACGCTTTCTTGGGGGTTAGAAAGTCATTTGTAAACTGCGTTTAAGGTTATTTGAAATGAAAATTTCCAGCTGGGACCTTTAAGAACACAAGGCAAGTTTCATTTGCCAGCAGTCGACCAACCGGCGATCTGGGGTTCTATGGAATTTTGGTGGTTGGTGTTGGTAAGGCGATTAAAAACCAGGAGGAGCCTGATGCATTTTTGCACTGGTTTACTGGCGCACAATGGTAGACCTGAAATCCAGTTCCTGAGGAGCCATCTTGAGGGGAACTTTATCTTCCCTAGCATTTCCGCACTTCCGTTAAAGGTCCCACAGCCGGCACTGCACGCCTTCACCCCTAAACAGCTGGAGGGGTGTGTCAGGTTTATTTCGCGGGGCCTAGCTGCCTCCTAATTCCTTAAAGACAAAGGGCAGGTGACACAGCCCAGAAGACGGTCTGGCAGGCTGGTCTGATGGAAAGGGAGGGAGGTCCTGGGTGGCCCAGGTATCCATATATCTTGTTGTCATCTGGGGCACAAATGTGGGGTTTGACTGCTTGGGTATTATGTTTGAATGTACAGAAAGTTTGACTTTCTTAGTTTTCACTAAAAGATAAAAAATCAAGGTGGAAGATATTTTATCATAATTAGTCTGAATAACCAAAGCTGGCAGAGCAGGAAAAAGGGGAGAAAAAGAAGTTCAGTGAAATTGAGTTGAGATTTAAGATGGAAGACACTTTTTAATAATTGTCTTGAAGGATGTCCAAGTGAAATTCAGAGCACAGAAAGAACAGAGATACTCAGGCAAATCTGTTCTCTTGTTCAACCTTTAAACAGTGGGAGACCAGGAAGCCAAATGAGCCAACCCCCTCTCCCCAGTTGAAGATTCCGGAATACAGAGAAGATGCAACCAAAAATACTTTTGCATCCTTCAGAAACTGATGCTCCAGGCCATTTGAGAAGAATAATTTAACATTATAACTCTACATCAGTCCCATTAAACCCCTGCCTAGAATCTCTCGTGATCCTTTTTAAGGAGCTTAGTACAGTTTGGGGATAACAAGCCTCAAAACACTGAAGTGCATAGGGCCACTGCAAGCATAGAATGGCCTCTGTGCCTGGGTGTGGGATGAGGTGAAGGTTCAGGGGGTCACAGGAGAAGAGGAGAGGTGCCTGTCCATCAGGGTCAAGGCTAAGGGGAATGTGTGTTAGTATGTTTATTTGTGAGATTTGTAAGGGTATGTGTGTGGCTGTGTGTTGGTGATAGCAGGTTCGTGAATTGTGTTTTCAAGACTTTGTGAATCAATGTGTGTTTGTGAGACTGTTTTGTGTGACAGTGCGTGCGCTAGCGTGTTGTAGGTGTGTATCTGTATTTGTGTGCATGTGCCTGTTTAGATGTGTATATCTGGATGTGTGGCAATGTGTATGACTCTGTACTTGTGAGTGCGAGTGTGCCCACCAGCCCTCTAAGTCCTGGAGCCCGGCTTTCCAGAGCCATCTGTTTCCAATTAGCAGCATCCCGATTGGGAGAAGGCCTGTCCTGGGGCAGCTTCTGAGAACCGGGTGGGCCACCTCAAGCCGCCCAAGTTCTGCTCCATCGAAGCTGAGGCTGCCCCTGGCCAGCATACTCTTGTAGCAACTCAGGCAGCCACACAAAGAGCCCTCTTTCCTGCCGCCAGCCGTTGGAGCCTGGGTCCTCCCCCAGATCATAAACCTGCCGGTGAAGACATTCACAAATAGTTCACCCGCATTCACACGAGCATGTGCAAAGGCTGGAATTCCATTCGCTATAAAGTTTTATTTTATTTTCCTTGGAGAGGGAGGGAGGGGGGAAAGAAGAGTCCTGACCTAATTTATTCTAGGCAAAATATTGTATTTCATGCAGAAGTATACACCTGTACACAAATCTTTGCCTGCTGCTTGTGGGTTCCATACATTTGTGTGTCCACCTGCCTTAGCCTGCCTTAATACACTTAGTACAGCCATGAGTTTATGACTCAGGAGCACATGCCTGTGGTGAAGACTGGGCCTTCTAAATGATGCGCTCAGTGAAAAATGGATCCAGCGATCTTAGGCCTAGGTTAAACCTCTTTATTATAATTTTTAATTAACACTGATATAGTTCAACTCTACAATGTCTGACATATATTAAGCACTTCATATAAATTGGTTAAATGATTAAATCAAAATTAGATATTTTTAAAAGTGATCTAGCACTGAGAAGTGGTTGGAAGTAAGTATTGTGTGAAAGATTCTAGACCACAAGGAAAGGCATGGGCTCAGAGACCTCTGGGTAACTCAGGGGCTTTGGCATGGAATGTTCCAACAATATTTACTTACCTTCAAGTTTCTTCTTCTGGCCCCCCTCTTTTTCTCAAGACTTCTTTTGAGATGGTGGGAGCCCCGTGGGTTCTAATTATAGTCAGCAGAGACCGGAGGGGGTGTGAATGCCTCCTTTCTTCAGGAACTGGGTTTCCAGATCCGCTGGATAGAGTGGCTTATTGTCACCAAAAGGGGGAAAGAAATGTCCCAGGCAGGGACTTAGGAGAAGGCTCAGGCAAAAGGCAGGCTCAGGCGCAGCAGGGGTCTACCCGCAGGGGCTCTCTCAAAAGGGAGGGAGGCCTAAAGGAATCTATTTCACTCCAAGGCAAAAATTTGGGTATTTTTGTTTGGGGGCTCTTATAGCTGCTTTTATACCTCGGGAAAAACACCGACATCGACTCTGCTAATGCTAGTTCATAGAAAGGCCATTTTTAATAAGAAAAGATGAAAACAATTTGAAAGCCCCACAATTTCAGTTGTCTAATGACATAATTTCAAGTACAGTGAACGTGTGATTAAAACATCTTGTTGATTTCACAAAACCATTCAGAAGAGGCCTCGACAAAAGGAAATTGGGCCGAACCCCGAAGTGCCACGTCCCGGCTGCTACAAACCTCTGCGGCCCGGGATCCTAACGGCGGGGACAAGGCGCAGTGGCCGCGAGGGTCAGCAGGGAACCCGCGGGATTCTCGCGCCCCTCCCGGGTTCACACCTGCGGCCCCGCACCAGCTGATTCCAAGCGGGGACCCACCACAGGCCGGCAGGGGCGGCGCGGGCGTCCGCGGCCGCGCTCAGGCGTTGGGGTTGTTTCTCATGAGCTCCACGTCGGCGTCCACCATCTCCCTCACCAGCTCCTGGGACCCGAGACACAGAGGGTGGGCGGTGAGGGAGGAGTTTCTGCCACTCTCTCCGGGTGACACCCCCACCCCCTGTGGCGCGCCCAGAGAGGCCTCCGCCACCCTCCCTCCACCCTACCCGCCTCCACCCGCCCCCTTTTCTAGCCCTCCAGGCCTGGGGCACCTCGGGCGCCAAGCGGGCTCGGAGCGCTGCTGCTCCGGGCGCCTCGCTGCCTCGCCCGGCGGGCCGCCCCTCCCGCTGGGCCCGCTTCGGCCCAGCCCGGCAGCGAGCGGGCCAGCGGAGTCCACCACCCGTAAAGAAAGGCACTTACATCAAAAGCGACCCGGGGTTTCCAGCTCAGCTTCTGTTTCGCTTTGGTGCAATCTCCTTGCAGAAAGTCCTGCGGGGGGAGGGAAAGATAAAGCTGACGTGGGTCGGGGGCGGCCGGGGCCCGAGTCGCAGGGAGCCCCCCACCCTCCCGCTGCTGTCAGTGGGCGAACTCTTGAGGCACAGGTCTCCCCGTTTCCCTCTTTTCGGTCCCCGCCGGGCACGCTCAGTGCAGCTCCCCAGCCGTAAATCTTGCGAAGGTCGCGTTTAAGAATGCGCCGCACAGAACCGTGAGGATCGTGACAGCGGTGCCGTCCCCAGCTCACAGCCACCTCCTCCTGTCCACCCCTCCCCTCCGACGCGTCCCATGGACGCTTAATGACTTTTTTTTTAACATTAAGTTGTCAGGGACGCTACTGTGAGAACTGTTTCGAATTACTGCACTTCTCAGGCAAGGAGAGGAGTAAATGAGCAGACGCCCCCGGTCGCCCCCGCGCGCCGCGCCGCCGCCGCTTTCCTCTCCCACCGCAGGGCGGGCGGCCCGGGGCCCGACGCCGCTGCGCTCCGACTCTCCCCCAGGCTCCGCGGCGCGGGGGTGCCGGCCCGCAGCGGGCAGGCGCGCAGGGCTGGCTGACCCGGCCCTCCGCGGCGGGGAGCTGGGTGCCCCCTAACGGAGCCTGGGCTAACTCTGGGCCCGCAGAGCAGTTCTTTCCGGGCTTGGCTTAGAGCTTCCCCGACCCGCGGGCGGTTCACAACTGCCGTCCAGCACACGCACAGGCGCAGAAAACGAAACTGAAGCTTCACAAAGGGATCCTCGCCCTTTCTGTCCAGGGGCACGATACACCGTATTTTCCATTCTGTTCTGTTCTATCCACTTCCTTAGAAAATAGTGATCTCGGCCCACTTACTTCATTCACCTCAAGATCCACTAATCCGTTGCAACTAGCAGTTTGAAAATACGGCTCCAGAGAGCAAGCACCCTGCGGCTTCTTCAGCTCGGTAGCACTCAGTCTTCTGCCCAGTGTTCCCTAACTACTCTGATGGAAGATCAAGTTAATTTTTAAACGAACCTCCAGCTCCTGTTCAGGAAGCTCAAGCTGTCATTTGCTTGATCCTTGACTTTCTCATCCTATCTGACAGGGCCTTTGTCTATATGTATGTATGTATATGTATGTATGTATGTGTATATGTGTGTGTGTGTGTGTGTGTGTGTGTGTGTGTGTGTGTATGTGTGTGTATAGCCAATGACTCAGGTAGAGTCTGCCCTGCTCAGCTGGGCAGGCATGGAACCGCTTTTAGGAGAGTTTCCATCCATTTCAGAGACTTCCTTAAGAAGGAAACTGTCTAAAAGAAAAGCTACAGGAGAACATTAATCCTGCACCTCAGCCCTCACTCACCCATTTCTTATTACAGGTCGCTGAAGACTGATTTAGAAGAAAATTGGGATGAGAATTTCAGGATGACTTGAAAAAAAGAAAGGGAGGGAGGAAAGGAGGGAGAGAGGGAGGAAGGAAAGAAAAAAGGAAGGAAAAAAAGGAAAGACACATAACTTTGAAGCAGACCATTTGGGGGGGTGAGATAAACATTTAGCTTTTCCCTGTAGGAATGTATTCATCAAATAGTACACAAGCTGAGTCCTTACAACGGAAGGATGTGAAGGCAGTAGGACAGCTAGCCCAAGTACCCCATCGAGAAGCTATTCTAGTTACACACCATATTAAGGAATGACCTAAAACCGGTTACATCGAGCGAAAGGAACAGATAATGAAACTACATCGAAGCCTGCCCCAGGGATTTTCTTCGGATTCCCTGAAAGGTGGCAGGCATACGGCATTTATGCTGGGAAAGGCCACCAGGGGCTGGGCAGGACCTGGGTGCCCACCTTCACTGCTAAGACTTCCATATCAAAGGGTGTCTGGGTGCTACTTCTTCTCACTGTCACTTCCTGAGGTTCCAGTTACCCACGCTCAGCTGGGTTCGGAGCAGGCAACCAGTCAGAAGGTCAGCAGTAGCCTAACCCTATGCCTGCCTCACGCACCTCCCTCCCTCTCGTCACTAGGTATTTTGTCATCTCACATCACCACAAGAAAAAGGGTAAGTACAGTATAGTAAGATATTTTGAGAGAGCGACACCAATTCACATAACTTTTATTATGGCATACGGTTATAATTGTTCCATTTTATTATTAGTCATTGTTGTTCATCTCTTATGTGCCCAATTTATGAATTAAACTTTATCACAGGCATGTAGTATAGGAAGAGCCATAGTGTATATAGGGTTGGGTGCTATCCTAGTTTCAGACATCCACTGGAGGTGGGGCTTGGGATGGACCCACCTCGAATCGAGGGGGCTCCTGTACTGTATGCTTGGAGTCATTCCCTAGGAGAGTACAGTCAATGGCCCTCATTCTCCATCATCCATAATTACTTTTTAGGCTTGAGTAAATCAAACTCCCAAAGGCTTTGCATTTCACAATATACTGAAGTATTGATTTCCTCTCCAGGGTGTTAATAATAGTAAAACAAGTTATTTCTGCTGCTCCAAACAGTCCATATGCAGGTTCTTCAGGAAAAGTAGGATACAAAAATTAATAAGTAGCAATTAACTTTGCATGGAGCTGGATATAGAAGTGGAAAAACAAATTCATTTACTTCTCTTTCCTTTCCCTAAATAAACTTGTATATACTTCCACAATACTTCTCTATTTTACTATAAGAGTCACACAGAGATACTCATTCTTCTTCCCCGGAGAGCTGTGCAATGTGGCATCATGAAGCAACACAGCCCTCCCCCAATTCCATAGCAGTTGCACAGCTCAAAGAAACATGGTTATTGTTTAATCATACAACACTTGCTGTAAATCAACCAGCATTGCATAGGATGCAATTCATGGCTCTGAACTTACAGTTAGCAAAACCCTAAAACCCAGTTTGGCTTCAAGTGATCTCAGTAGGCTTGGGAAAGGGAGCTTTGTATTGTAATTATGTTTCCTGTATTTTTCTACAAGTAGCTCATAATATAAAAACAACTAGGGAACTACAATTAAGGAAAAAGAAAAATGGTTTTCAAAAGCTTCGAAACAGACCTTGCTACCATACACTGTAAAAGTATTTCATTGAAACCAGAGACGCACCCAGTTAAACTTCCCAATTTAGTTTTGAGCCCAACTCCTACATTCCAGTCTAGCAGCTTACTTTAACCTTCTGCCAAGGCTCTGTCTCCCTGAAATTTAATTAGACCAAGAGACCTTGTGAAGGAAAAGGATGAGGTTCCATCAAAACAAAGCAGCAGCTCTCTACGCCAGCTGCTACTGAGCTAACATCGAGACTAGTCCGTGTGCCTGTGCTCCAGTCAACTTCAAGGGAAAGATTAGGGACATCCCCCCTTATTTTACACTTTGCTTCTCCTGAAGGACTTTCTTACTTCTTTCTGTCGTGTCCTTTTGAGGAAAGAGACAGTAAATTGTTCAGGCTGCAGGGTTTGGGGACACAGGACCGACGAACTTCCAGGGTGGTGTGGGGAAAGTGTGGCACGGGAGTACACAGGACTCTGGAATGACAGCACGGACATAGGAACACTTCTTTAAATAAAGCTTCCGCCAGCATGAAGAGAAAAGGGACTGTGGAAGCTAGATTCTTACAAGGACATCAGGAATTAACTGCTCGGCTCACAGGACTGTGTGGAGCAATGGAGGGGGGCAGATAAGGTCACAATATAGTTTCCTTTTACATTTCACAAACCCTTTCCACTAGGGTGTGATCAGCTCCCAAGGACGAGAGAGAAGAATGATTCATCTATTTTGTTCTTTTCTTCTTTTTTTGACAGTTCAGTTCCTTCTTTATTTATAGGCTCGAAGTCATAGTGTGACAACAGGAGCAAGAACTGATTAAAGAGAAGATTTTATGTTAAGTTTCCAAAATGGACTTTGTGCACTGGGTGGTCTGGAACTTTTCTTTAAAAAAAGAGACAATAAAGCTCTGGGAAAAATTTAAAGCATTTCTATGTGAATATGACATTTCCTGAACTCTGGCTTCTGGTGTCTTCACTGTTTCCATTGCTATTCCTTAGGTGAGCTATACAGTTTCAACATGTGATTTATTATTGTCAAATTCAATTAGGTTTAGCTGAGTATTTTACAGCAGCAAAACAGCATGAGCAAAGAGAACGTGCATGTCCAGATGCCTGGAGCCCCCTTAATTTTTCTCGGACTCCCTGACTACCGTTGACTCGTCAGACCTTTCGGAGCTGTCCTCTGACAGTGGCTCTGTCTAGGCATAAACCTGACAGGCCCAATGCCAATGGCCCGAGTTGCAAACAGCAGCACGGTAGGAGGGCATGTTTTGCTGCAGCAATTTTTCAGGCTTTCCTGGCTTATGTTCTTGTTATAGTGAACTGATAAAGGGCCAGACCAAATCCTGGAAAAGTCATTAAGCCAGTTCCTGAGCCCACAGTAGTTAACATAAAATCCAGAAAAGTAGAGACCATGCTGTGCCATTATCTTCTACTATAACTATAGTTCCCTTTCCTCAAATCTCCTGGGTGCCTTTTTTAAAATCTTGATCAAGATAACAACACATCTTTAAATTACACTGCTTAGTTTTCTTTCCTCTCACTCCCTGCAATCTTTTTTTAATTTTGATCATTATTTAACACATTAAATGCCTTTAACACCCACCCATCTTCCCTAAAATCTCTGTGGGGAATGCTATTAAATAGATTGATCACACAGGATAATTTTTCAAAGTTCACAGAGTCATGTTCTTTCTCTCCCCCTTTTCACTGTGGTTGCATTGGGAAAATTTTAATATTTATTTCAAATTATGTGTTGGATACCATGTTTCTCAACAGGTCAGCTGTAAGGTTTGCAAAGGACATCTGTTTAGGTGGAGAAACATTTTGAAAGTGTGAGCTCTTTTGGCAGGATGTTGTTAAATTTCTAATGTGCATATTGAAATAAACTGACTCTTGAGTGCTATAAATAAGGAGAAGATGTATGGACAGGGGATGTTAATAAGGAAAACTAAGACGGGTGAAAGCCCTGGTTAGACGTCTTCAAGAATTTAAAATATGGAAATGTGAGTAACACTGGGTATTCATTTCTTTCCTTCTACTTTTCAAAAAAAAAAAAAAAAGCAAAATTGAGGAATAGCTCAGGTTCCAAGGGAATAAAAGAATGAAACAAATTTGGTTCTTGATCTAACTTTATGCTAATGTGGAGTGAGCAGGAAAACTTTACTCTTGGGGGAAAGGCTTCTTTTTAGAAAGAAATACTAAAAGCAAAACAAAACAAAACAAACTTCAGTAAAATGGAAAAAGCTTTAAAGTTGCACAGAATATCCCAGTTAAGATTCAAGACGAGCAGCTGGGAGTCGGTAAGAATGGGGGAAAAAAAAGAAACCAAAGAGTTCCCCCAGAAAGTTCGCAATATAGTATGTCTCTTACCAGGCAGTTTAAACTCTTACGTGCTCACAAATATATCATTTGATTGAAACCCTTCCGGACAGGGAATGAATCTCACAGCAGTAAGAAAGGCAACGGCCTTAATAACGGTAACAAACGTTTCCCCCTCTCTTCCCTTTTACTGCTGTATATCAGCACAAATTGAAGTTGAAGCCAGGCCTCTCCTTTAATGACAAGGGGTGATAAGAGACAAGAAGAAAACAGCAGGCTGTCTCGTCTGCTCAGGAAGCTGGACTCAGTGGGACTGTCCATCAGCAGGGGCTGACAGAATGCCGTCAGACCCCAAACAATGCTCGGGCTCAACCTCAGGGAAATTGAGTCAGTCAGCACCGGCTCCGACAGGCGTACTGACAGTAGAGATAAAGTGGCAAAGGGAGCAAAACAGTGTGAGCAGGCCCTGCATTGTGTCCCTGTCCTCAGTTACCCGGGTGGAGGCTGCTGGGAGGCACTTGGCACAGGGTGACACATATGTACCCTAGACTGAAAGCCTGGCAGAGCCCTCACATCATCACCGCTGTCACCCCCACTGGTGGCCTGGCATGTGAGCCCTGCCTGTTACTTATGGCTCAGGCTGTATACTTCAGTGACCTCCTGCTTGGTGCCTGAGGGCGTCTCTAGGATCCTGTGACCCCTCATTGATCCCATTTTTCTGGGTTGGGGGCCACTTAGTTTCAATGGATAGCATTTGTCATTCGGAATCAGGAGCTATCAGGAGCTACTAAGCAAGGGAAAGAAATAGATCTGTCCACGGGTATGTCCCAGACACTACTGGAAAAGCATACCGAGCATGGCAGAGCTCTCGTGGAAAGTAAATGAGAACATTGTCTTCCTTTGGTGTCCACTTGTATGTCAGTACGGCCTAAGGTGGTAAAAAGTATTCACTGTATTAAGAGAGAATCCAACTAATGGCATTCATAGTGCAGCCGACATATAGACATGTCTTTTCTACGTGTACTCTAAAAATATGGTTAGCATAAAAAGAGAAATGTCATTAGGCAAAAAGGGTTCTAGAAGACACACTGACAACACAATCGTGTGCAGGAAATACAGGACTTAAACACACCAATTTTTAAAATAGTTTTAAAAAATGCTGTGGAGGAAGTCCCTTAAGGCAGACAGGCTTGAGACATGTAGAGACGAGGACAGTGGTCCTCTATCCTTCATGGAACAGACACACAGCTCCATACAGTTCATGCCACGCTGAGGCCCGGCTTCTCCTGCCGCAGGAGGGGAGCAGGGTGCCCTTTCAGCACGGTCCCAACAACTGTCTGGCCATCTGCACCCTCCGGCACCAGGGGCCTGTGCGGCCTGTCCTGTTCCGTCAGGCTTTGAGTGAGCTGAGCAAAGGAAAGTATTTTTTAGAAGCTGTGCCTTATAGCTGTGGGGGAGCTGTCTACTCATGAGTCGGTTGCTTTAAATAAAACCAGTGGTACAATTGGGGAATGCAGTCTTGCATCACACACATTGATGAGGCCCTATGGCTTTTTGTATCTGTTCTGCACCTATACTTGTAATCTCAGAGTTAATTTTTGCTGTTGCTGTTAGCTTTATGTCTTGATCCCCAGTGCTTACAGGAGTATCAAGCTAGGGAAAGCTAGATTAAGTACTGTAACTGGAGCCCTCTTGGTTCTGATTTCTTCACTGATCTTCACTCTAAGCAGCTGATGGGGGGGGGGTGGGGGCGCTGACTCACAGTTGTGATGCAGAGCCGCTTAATGAAAGGGAGATAAGATTGTTAGTGACCTCAGCATTCCAGGCTTCAAAGCCAGCACCATCTTCGCTGGAAATTACTGGTTGCTCTTAATAACTGGATCTTGGGTGTGAAGATTTACCCATGCTGGTAGGAGGTGACACAAACCCCGAGGAAAGGAGATAAAGCACCTTTAAGCGGACCGATTAAAGACTGTGGTGACCTAATTGGCAAGTGGCACTCTGGAGCACGAGAAGCAGGCGGCCTTGCTTTTGCCATTTAGTACTTTTTACCCTCAAAGCACTTTACACACATCAGCTAATTAAATCTCCAGACAATCACATTCAAAATGCAACTCAAGAGATCTTATATCTGTTTCAGGTGGCTGTTTGCTAGCGATGAAAGCACCATACCAAGTATCAGTGGGGATTAAAGCCCAGCTCTGTCCCACGGCTTATCTTCAGCCTGCCTGTGGCTAGGAGACACCTTGCCCCTCGAGGAAGGCCGACTAGGGCCACAGGAGACCCCTGATAGCACCAGGGGAAGGTGATTTTCCATCAGCTTGTTGCCTTTCAGTGTAATAGGAAATACGCCCCACCCCATAGAAAGGGCTCTGCCTTCTCTCTGAATAATAGTGCCAAAGAATATGGCCAGTAATACGAATGCCTCCATAATATAGATTTTTTTCCTTTGGGGTTTTTCTCAATTTATATTGTACCACACACCACTCACATTCAAGAAACTCCCTTCAGTAATCTTTCCTTCCCTCTTTCAATTCATCCATCCATCCATCCATTCATCCTTCTCCCAACCAAAATAAAAATTATATGACAGAGTCATTCAAATGTATACCCCTAGATTCCTTCCAACAGTCATTCCCTCAGTAACTTGTTAAGAAACTCTAGGACTAACCAGGCAGCTCACTACATCCAAATTCTTGTTTTTCCATTGTTTCTCTGAGGACTTTCATATTTGAGGAGAAATTAAGACAACTACGAGGACCTTTGTTAGTAAGGGTTTTGAGAGACATTAGGGGAAAAAAGTATATTAAGACAGATATTTTATTTACCCTTCTATGATTTTTATCTATCCATTCGTTTGGTTTCCTATTATCATGGTTAGTAGAGAGCTTACTAGGCTGCTGCATATGTAACCTGGCAGTCTTTCTTATGTATATTTATAAGAGGAACAGAATCCTGTATCTGAACATGTGTATAGAGACATTTAAACAAATAACTTGATTTAATGTCACAAAGCCATCTAGTGGTAGGGTTCTGGACAAAAAGCCAGGATTTCTGATTCTTAGTCCAGCACTCACAATGCTCAGTAGGACAAACTCTCCCTAAAAGTACCATGAGCAATATACTTTATGCTGCATTAATTGAGTGGCACAAAGGTCTCTAAAGAATAAATACTGTATCAACATATGGAAATATCAACCTACTCCAGAGCTGGATGAAAGAGATGAATGGAGAAGAGTCGATACAATATGATTCAATGCGTATGACATTCCGGTATCAGCATTCTAATCGATGGTGATAGATATTAGATAGTGGTTACAGGGGAAAGAGGATCAACAGGGAAGGTGTGGGAAGAAACTCTTGGGTGATCTTCTCTGTATGATAGGAGCAGAGCAAACATGAGTGCATCTATTTGTCAAAGTGGACCAAAATATATAGTGAAGTGCATGTCACTGTATATAACTTAGGTCTCATGAACAAAGGATTCTTTGGCACCACCACCAACACAGAGATATCAAGGGACAGAACCTGGCTTGGTATCATGGCTTAACCCCATAGCTGTGTGACCTTGGAGGGCAAGTTTCTCAGTGTTTCTGAGCCTCAGATTTTAAACCAGGTGTAAAATAGGGAAAGCATCACCTATCTTGAAGGATTGTGAGAATTCAAGATGACATATGGAATGTAGCTAGTACTATTTCTAATTTATTTAACACTGTTAGGGCTAATATTGTTGCTTTTATCACTAAGGTATAGGGAAAGCTATCCTTTTAATTTCTTATAGTAACATCATGGATGAAAATGTAATCTTTTTAAGAAGATTTGATTAAGGGTGCTTGAGTGGCTCAGTGGGTTAAAGCCTCTGCCTTCGGCTAATGTCATGATCCTAGGGTCCTGGGATCAGGCCCCGAATCGGGAATCTCTGCTCAGCAGGGAGCCTGCTTCCCTTCCTCTCTCTCTGCCTGCCTCTCTGCCTGCTTGTGATCTCTGTCTGTCAAATAAATAAATAAAATCTTTTTAAAAAATCTGATTAATTAATTAATTAATTAAGAGCACATTGGGGGAGGGGTAGAGGGAGAAGGACAGAGAATCTCAAGCAGCCCCTGTGCTGTGTAGAGCCGAAAGCAGCGTTCGATCTCATGACTCTGAGCCAAAATCAAGAGTCTGATGTTCAACTGACTGATCTACCCAGGCGGCTCAAAAATGTAATTTTTTCAAGTGGGTTGTCTTATAGTGTTTCTTTCATGCTTTCATGTTACTTCAACCTTGCATGTAATCCGACTTCTATTTTTAGATCATTTTTTGAATAATTGTAACCAGAGTATGCAGGATTTTGTATTCTACTTTTCCCTAATTATTATAAATGTTTCATATGCTCTTGATTGTTTCTTGCCAAATGTTTACAGTATTAGAGCTGGGACGTAGCTGTGGACAAGACAAGGCCCTTGCCATGAGCTTATGTTCCAGTCAGGGTAGACAGTCCAGAGTACAGGAGATGTGAGTAAGACCATGTCCGCTACTGAGAGTGTTCGACGAAGACTGAAGAGGAAGCCAGCTGGATAAAGAGTGGGAAGGCTGGCTGGAGAAGGCCTTCCCAAATAGGTGACATGTGATCCAAGATTTGAATGACAAGAAAAAGCCAGTCCCATTAAGTCCTGAGGTAGCTGGGTCTCCCGGGGACACCACAGGTACATGGACGGTAGGGAGCAACACCCCTGGTCTGAGGGGCAGAGAGAAGGCCACTGAGTCTGGACAAATTGAATGAAGGGAATCAGAGCCCAAAAAGAATTTGGAGAGGTAAAAAAAAAAAAAGGCCAGACCATGCCTGGCCTGCTGGCTAATTCCTCCCATGGGGCCCAGGCCTCTCCCAGCAAAGCCATGTTTTTGCAAGACTTGACTCTCTAGTGTCTGCATCTGGTCGGCCACAATCATATAGCTGGCTAACTCAACTAGTTCAGAAGTCTGATTTTCAGATGCCAGTGTAATTTTTCCAAGTGAGCAAGGGACATTTAGCTAAATGTTTAAAAGGGTGGCTAAGGGACTTTTGCCGGGCATGCTCTAACTCCTTTCCCTCCCTAATGAGCCGCCACTCTTTAATGTGTTTGTGCCACCCAGTCTAGAAACATCTGGCCACTCTTGAAGGGATTAGGTCCAGGCTACTGCAGTTAGGAGTCAGGACTCTGCCCAGCTGGCCCTGTAGGACACAGGGCCCAGGGGACTTCCCGGGGCCAGAGGGCAGGAGCCTGGCCTCCTGTGCGGTAGAAGGGCCAGACCTCTTCTGGCCGAAGGAGGACACGTTTGAGCTCCGGAGGGCGGCGAAGATGGTGCCCCACCCTTCACTTCCTCCTGTGTGAGCAGAATCCTGGTCAGATTTAAACTGTCCCTACCAATTCCCCTTTTTGGAAGGCACCTTCTTTTTCTCCACTCGTTCTCAAGAGAATGGGACACAGACTGAAACATGCTGGAATTTTCAATTTTTTAACCAAAGTCTAAGTACATAAAGGTTCACTCATCTACGTAGAAAGAATTTGGCTTTGCTTTAAAATGCTTAGTCCTGGGGCACCTGGGTGGCTCAGTCTTTAAGTGCCTTAAGTCATGATCCCACGGTCCTGGGATCCAGAGCTACATAGGCTCCCCGCTTGGCGGGAAGCCTGCTTCTCCCTCTCCCACTTCCCCTACTTGTGTTCCCTCTCTTGCTGTGTCTCTCTGTGTCAAATAATAAATAAAATCTTGAAAAAAATAAATAAAATGCATAGTCCTTTATCAGCCAGCTACGCACAATACAGATTTGGATTGTGTTCTGAGCCACTAGAGGCCTCAGGCCCTAGGGGCACATGCCCTGTTGGATGTTTTCACGGGCTCCAGGCTAGGCCGGAGCGGGGCTGCCTCAGGAGGAGAGGCCGCGCGAGAGGGGAGCATGTGAGGCGAGCAGAGAGAAGACTCACCGAAGGACTGGATTTGGAGGAAAGAGGATTTATAGGGAACTCCTAGGATTTTGGCTTGAATGGGGACCTTTCCATCGCTTTCAAAGACATTATATGAATTTACAAATGCTACCAGCAAAGTATGAGTGTAACTTTTTATCACAACACCAGCATTAGATTTTATCTCCTTTTGAAGAAAGCCCTCATTTTCGTGATTATGAAACAGAGACTCTTTGAAAAGATTACTTTTGTAAAATTACCTGTGTTCTCTTATATCATTCCATGGAACACACTGTCTTGTTTTGGATCTTGATTTGATGCCAAAGCCTCTCAGCTGAGGAAGTCTGGTTAACTCGGAGAAAGGAGCTCGGTTTCCACAGGCCCCAGCTGTGTTCGTGTGAAAGGAAGGAGAGGGGAAGGCAGCTCACCTTCTTCCATGACCCCTAGCTAGGGCATAGCTTCAGCTGTGCCTTAGGATGTGTAAGGAAAGGGTTAAGCCAGCCTGTGTCCACTAGGCCCCACCGACATGGTCCGCTTTTAATCTGTGGCTTGTGGCAGGAGGAAGTCCGAGAGGTGGCCTTTCACATGACATCATAAAAGCCTGATTTATCGCCAGCCACCAAACATCTAGAAAATCATAACATCCTTTCAGGAAAATGCAGTGGAAAATAATCAGATTGACTTTGATGAAAGCTTTGGTGGGGGCTCCAAGTGTGACATTCTGCACAGTAACCCTTGGCAGGTGCCCTGTTTGCAGTCTGAGCAGCCTTCATGACAAAGCCCCACGTCTGAGCTGCATGGCTGCCCACAGCGGAGCAGGGATTTCATGTCCACAGATAAAACGAGAGTTTGGTTCGCACTCTGCCATCTTGCCTAAAATAACACCAGAGTGTATGTGAAAATGCTCTGGGAATAACAGCTCTATCCAGATGTGAGGAATTCTCGGTTATGGAAATATCAAGATCCTACTCTTTTACCAAACCTGCAGCCATGGTAGCAATGTCAAATGCTGCTGCTTCCTCTGCTGCTTCTGTTGACTTGCTCTTCTCCCCTTTCCTAAGACCACCTTCAGGACACAACTCTGCAGTCAGAACTTTTTCCTATGTAGTATTTCCAGAGCAGTGTCCCCTGTGGTGTCATTCTTAATATCTAAGGGAGCTAATAAGTGATGATAGAGATGACACACTCCAAAATCAAGGGGTGAATTCCTCAGACCACAAGAAATTGTTCCCAGGAATGTTTACATCTCTGTGCTGTTTCTCCTGCTCAGTAAGTTGACAAAAGCACCAAACAGGAACCTCATTTTCTTTGGTGTGCATGATGTACTCTGCAAATAAACATAGGAAAGAGGGACAAAGATAGAGTACTGGATGGTTCTAGAATTCTGGCCACATCAAGTCTATAAAAGCTCACTGGCATAGAAGGTAGGCCTATCTTTACAGATTGACATCAACACAGAAGGTCCTGGGATTCCTGAGCCTTGGGGAAGAGAGGTGTTCTAAAGATTGGGCTAGGACTGACAAGGGCCTAGTCAGGGTTGAAAGTCTGGCAAAAATGAAGACTGGGACACAGTTCAAAGTTATGTTCACTTTGTTTTACTGCGACACCTCAATTGTGTTGTACGGAGACTTCATAGGATCAAAGACTCAACATCATTACGCAGAGCCCCATGAAGGTTCCCAGAAGGTTGGTGCTTGGTGGAGGGAGGAGCCCCCAGTTTGGAGGAGCTCAGAGCCCGCGCCCCCACACTATCCACCTGAGAATGGGCTTCCTACTGCCGCATCACCCGGCCCTCACCGCCACCACTGTCAATTCCTTCAGTTTGATTTCTGAACTGGAAAGGCCTGCCCAAACCTGATTGTCCCAGGATTTTGTATAGGAACCAGGATGATGTGGGAGCTAGCACAGGGGTGAGGCCTAGCTCTGGTCCGGTCGCCTGAGTTCTTTCACTTGAGCTTTCCTCATCTGTCAATGAGGGAAGGGAGGGACTGGAAGAATTTTCAAGGTCCCTTCTAAGGCCCTGCTTGCTACTGGGCTAGCATAGCTGGTGCCTGCACAGGGCTGCGTTCCTTACATCAACCTTTAGGGATCCTGTGTGGCATCTCCTTGCCTAACGACGGCTCATTGTCTCGCAGAGGCTGCAGCAGAAGCAGTGGCTCTCGAGTTCTGCTCTAGCAGGCCTTGGTCTGGCTTAGCCTCAGCACGGTTCCAGGTATAGCCAGGCAGTGGGGGAGCTGGTGACTCAGTGCACAGTCAGATGGCAGAGGCTTCTGCAGCCCAGTTGCACCTCTGCCCATGGATGCTGTGCCCACAGGGCTGGAAGGCTCCACGCAGAGGGCGCTGGTTCAGAGGCAAGTGACCCGAGGAGGGAGGCAGGATTTTGGGTAGTGGTGTGCTGCACCAGAGGCCCAGAGGGAACTAGGGCTTCAAACACTCCCCAGATAAGCATCCCTGGACATTTGGGGAGCCTCCTACAGAGCCTGCCAGACTGAGTGTTTCAGCTCTCTTGTGGCTGTAAAACACATACTGGCAGTATCTTATTGCCCAGAGCTGTGCGTGTCACTGCGGCGCTCGCACGGTAAATAAATACAGTGAAAGTGGGGGATATACTTCCCACTGATGAAGCTCATCACCAGATGGCCTGCCGTATGGAGTGCCACCAGGTCAGAAAGCCTCTGCTCAGGGGGCTCCTACGTGAGGTGCCCTCTTCAGTGGGTCGGGGGCTGCCCCCACTCCCCAGCCCTGGCCCTTCGGGACTCAGTTGTGGAGGGCCTCTGGCCGCTGTTCACTCAGAATGGCTCTGTGCCCATGACTAGCTTTGGGGTGGGAGACTTGGGGAGATCTCTGAGCCAGCAGTAAAAGCATCTGTTTATTGGGCCCCTTGTCTGAGCTATGCACCAAGAAGCACTTTACATACCTCACACTGTTAAACCTTCTAGCAGTCCTGTGTGCCCCACAGGGAAGGGAGGCTTTGGCAGGCGAAATGACGTGCCCAGTGTCCATTCATGGTAGAGCCTGGATCCAAAGCCCAGTCTCTCAGACTCCAGCCCAGGTAATTAGCCCATTTCTCTAAACTCCCTCCCTTCTTCTCCATTTAGTAAGTGGGCTGACAGCTGATGTGTACAACAATCTGTCAAGTCATGCATTCCCATCGAGCAGATGCCCTTGATGGGGACAAAGTCCCACCCTGGAGAACTTGTTGAAGACATAACAGAAGGGGACTATCCTTGCCTTCCATCGAGGTCCAGAAATACTGAAACTGCTGGTTAGACTGCCTGTGTAGGTTGTACAAAGAGCAGGTACAGAAGTGGAAACCCAAGTCAGAACAAAAAGGGGGCATACCAGCAGATACCACTTTGCCATAAGCACATGGCTCTCAATGGCACCCTGTGAAGGAGTTTAATGCAGCCGTGGAGTTTACAGCAAAAGTGAATTCATTGTTCTTCTTCAGTGGGGGGTGGTGGTGGAAGGTTTTATAAGAGGGTTGAAGATAAACTATTCTGTTTTGGTTCCTATGGTTAATGTCATCTAGAAAACACAACTCTCAGCTAATTAAGCACCATAAGGAATGGTCATGATCATGGACTTTGTAAGCAGCTGAAACATAGACCAGAGGGCAATTTGCCTGTGGAAGGATTCTTTTCAATCTGTCCCCCCCTGCCCCCTGCCACTACTGGGCTGTGAGATTCTCATAGACGTTCCTCAGCAGAACCAGGCTTTGGGGTGGAATCTTCGAGGTACTGTTGGCTTTCTAGGACCACAAGCAACAGTGAGGGACACCTGACATGGGAGTTCTGTGAGTTTGGGAAACTTCCAAATGGACTTTGCTCAGATCTGACCCCCTCGGAATACCCTTTTCTAAAAAAAGACTTCAACTCATAGAATTCACAAGAGTTGTCTGGTCTTATTTATGCCACCACCATGACCGTGACTAACAGAAATACAACTAGTCCTCAGGGTGCATACCTTTTCTGTTTCAGGGTCTGGGTAGTGAAAGAGATCGCTACTGGAGTGGGTCTGGAGAACACGTGTATCTAAAGACTTTATCCAGATGGACTTAGTTCTGGAGTTTGGACAGTGAGAGCTCAGAAAGAGGGAGATGTCTAATTATCACCATCATGATGATAGTAACAACAGTAATATTTATCACAAAACAATAGCTGTGTAGTGCTTTACTATTTGAAAAGCATATTTTGGCTTATTTTATTTTTTTTTTTACATAATTCTGGCAACATTCAGCCATCCACACACTCAGTAGCCATAATCACCTGGCCTTTGAGTGGCTCAAGATCCTGTAGTAAGAGACTAGCGAATTCGTGGCGTATCATCTGGTTTGTGCCACAGCACAGAGTGGGCCAGAGCATGTGAACAGAGAGGAAGCCACATGAGTACAGAGAGGAGGCACAGGGTTGAGACCTGAAGAGGGACAAGAAAGGGGAGGAGAATGAGCATTGTGGTGGCCTTAAATGTGCCCTGGGGTAAGCCTGTCCCTGAGGCACCTGCATAAATCAGTAATGGGAGGACTCGTCTTAACATGGTCCCTTTGGAACCAGGAAGAGCTACCCTCACAAAGGGCCAGAAGAGGGGACTGCAGCCCTTCAGGGACCAAGGCTCTCAGAGATCTTTTCAGAGTAAATGCTCCCTGAGCTGGATCGTGAACCATGAGTGGGACGGAGGACAGCAAAGGGCAAAGGTAAAGACAGTGTAGGTGTCAGATCAGGAGCTGAAGCGCACAAGGGGGTTACAGAACCTTCTGTGACTTGCAGGTTGGGATGGCTGGGGCAGCGTGGTGTGGAATTCCCCCCTCGTGCTGGCTGTGGACCCCAGGTTCACAGTCGGGAGGGCTAGTTTAGCATGACGGGCGGAGCTGGGCCTCAGCGGAATACCAGTACTGACTGTCACTCACTACCCAAGCCTCAGTTTTATAATTTTAAACCTGTTACATTCTATCTGCATGTAATAAAGATCGGAGATACCGTAAGTGCTTAGAACAGTGCCTGATGCTGGGCGGGCTCTCCACAAATGGCGACTACTGTCAGTGTGTAACACGAAGGCTCCATCGGGGCCTAGGGCGTCTAGCAGATGCCTTGGAGGCCACGCCAGGCCTTGGAGCTGGTTCTCCAAAGTGGCTGCCCGGCACTCCGCCGCCGACACCTCATCAGACTGTTAGTTCCCCATAGCCTGTCATTGTCTTGCTTGTCCTCATTTATTTAAACCGTACCCCTGTGAAAACACATGGGACTTGGGGGCAGAGAGACTTAGGCTGACAACCGAGATTCACCAGTCCAAGTGGGGGAAGCAGCTCAAGCTAGGGCCCTGTGGTGATAGGAGCTGGCTGGTCAGAAACCCCCGAGGTGGGGTGAGGTAAGCTGTGAATCCAGGATGTAAGGATGTAAGGATCGATAACTTTGTCAAAAAGATCCCTGGATATATTTCTTCATCTGGGTACTCATCAGACCCTCTGCCTAGGGGTGGCTTCAGGGATCCACTTGACCACCGAGGGGCTGGTGATCAGATTGGAGCCATTTTGGGGCATCTGGGGAAAGGGATGGAGGCCAGAGCAGCACACACAGACTCTGTGAGGAGTTCCGAAGCCCAGAGCCCAAGAGGAATCCCTCGCTCACTCGGGTCCTCTTCTACATGTAGGCACCCTGGAGTTTCTGGAAGAGTAGAGTGAGACCCAATACTGTAAGTTTCTGTGGGATAACCTAAGTCACTGTCACCAAGTTAGCAAAAATAAATGGAGGCCAATTAATAGCACACAGATGGTGCCGCAGGGTTATGGAACAGAGGAGGTCTTTTAGGAGAGAAGATTTACCTTCTCCCTCTCAGAGGAGGGAGACACTTCCCCCATGGTCAGGGCAGCTCACAGCCGTGCCTGACTCGAGCCTGTGGCAGAACCTGAACGGCCACTTTGATCTTTATCGGGTGACTCAGTGCTTCTTGCACCACTATCCCTCTGACTGGAGCCCTGGCAAGGGCGTAGTATCCAAGGAGGCACAGAGGGGAGAGGAGGAAAATACGCATTAGCCATCCTGGCAGATGAGCTCAGGTCTGAAGACTCAGAACATCATGCTTCGGGGGCCTGGTGCTCCCAGCTCATTTCTCCCGAATGGTTTCTCTCTCTGCTACACTCTTCTCTCTCCTTTCCTTCTCAAGGAGCCACTTACAGTAGAGGCTTTTAAATATTGGCCAACCTTCTGTTTAATACTGTATATATGTCGTGGGGGCTCCTTGTACTTCTCTGGCTTACCCTCATGGAGGGGAACTATAAAAGCTCCTAGCAACTCAACACATCTTTTTCCCCAGAATGATGCAAGACACCTTAGAAAGTTCTTTAGCACCCAAAAGAAGGCCCTGACCCCACCTGCCCCTTTGGGATTTCCTGCCCGTTCTTGCTGGTTACCCGCTAAGAAGGGACGCCCCTGGCCCTCTGCACCCCACATTGCTCTCTCCTTTTGTCCAGTGCTCTCTGCGTGGAGGTCATGTTCTGTAGACACCGGCGGACAGTGGCAGGCTGCATTTCTCTGAAATCTGCCTCATTTCAGCTTATTTCCTTGTCATCAGTTCTGTAACTGTTCTGGCCTGTGTGAAATGGTTGGTTCGGTGAGGGGGAGAAAATACATTTCTCCTTTTATACCTTTAAAATACCGCCCTCTCCTCAGGTGAAGGCCAACCTAGCCTCGTGCTCTGGGCTCGAGAACTGGGTTTCCGGTGACCATAATCTCGAGTTATAAATGAAGTCTGTTTATTCATCCTCATGAGTAGAAACACAGTGTAATATCTTGACTTAATAGAACCTGCCTCATGACCTGCAGGTAGTGTCTGTGTGCCAGCTGTGCCAGGCCTGTCAGGACTGGGAGGAGCTGGGGCCCAGCAGGGGCTGTCCCTTGAGTCCTACAGGAAGTCACGGGGCTCAGTGGTGCTCGGGGCAGGATGACTCTGATCCCAGTGCACACCAGGAGCAGCCAGCCAGAAGCATCTCCTTACCTTTGCTCCTCACGTAACACCCCTCCTCACTCGGAGCTTTTCCTTTTCTTTTTGTGATTTAATTTTTTTCCTCTTTTGGAATAGCTGCTTATGGGGGGGACTCCTCAGGGGCTTTCAACCACCGCCTCTGGCCTCTGGCCGTGAAAGAGTGGACACAGCTACATCCTCGGGGTGTCTTCTGAGGAGGTGGGCATCAGGCAGATCAAGCTGGTACTTTCTTTCCTTTTCTTGATCTCTACCTTTCTTGATCTCGGTTTCCTCAGCGAAATCAGTGTTCCTCAGCAAATTTGTGGATTTTGTTTAAAGGAGTTGGTGGGATCCTTAGCAAGGCTGAATGAATCAGAATTTCCAAGGGAAGCTGTCCTAGGATCACTTCCTCAGATCCATATGCATTTTGGGGTCTTACTCAGTTTGGTGTCACTGGGACCCAGCCCACTTCTGGGTACACAACAGGCATTATAAGGAAAAATGGGCTCTCCTTAAATTGCAGCCCGACTGTCCACAGTTCAGCTGGACATTTCCATGTCTGCCCTACCCGGGGAGGTTCTTTTGCTTTAATTACTCCCATCACCAAGTGGCTCCCAAGTTGCTTAAATGAGGCAAGTGGAGCCTGTAAAAGCCCCTTTGAAACACTGAAAAGCACAAGGAAGAACACCCTGGAGGTGAGCGATCCCAGAAGACCACATCCGGATTCTGCCTCAGCAGACCGGCTCCCAGGACTCACAGGCCCCTTGAGCCCCCAGCTTCCCCGGATGCCTATGCTCCCAGCCCGAGGCCCAGCCCCATGGCAGGCATCCTGCTGGGTCCTGACTCTGTATTTCTTCCCTGCTCCCCTGGCAACCTTGAGCTGCTCCCTGGATACCCTCCAGCTGTGCAGGCCAGGCCTGGCAGGCCCACGCCCACAGCACCAGCACTTAGCCTGTAGCCTCTAGGATGACGTGACCAACTCCAGGAAGACCCTCCCCTGCCAGGTGAGACCCCCCCAACCCCACCTTGAGGGTGTTGAGGAAACATGTGAGTTACGGTATGCACGTGAGTGCCCTTCAGACCTGGGCGCGCACACTATGACTGTGACTGGTGGCCTGTCAGCAACACTGGTAAATTACCAACGTGACACGCCCTGCCGGGCTTCCAACTCTGCCCTCAACATGGCCCCCAAGCCTTCTGCTTCTCTCAATTTCCAGAAAAGGGCCATAGAGCAGCTACACTGAACTCCCCGACCAGCTCAAGACCTTTCACAGACTGCCCTTTGCTCCTGCTTTTCTCAGAGCCTTGTACTTGGGCCTCCCGCGCTCGGTGTGTTTTCACGGTACCACTGCTGCGTCGGTGCAAGCCTCCAGGACCTGCACACACATGTGGGCATGGCCCCCAGCACTGGCCGGTGCCCCAGCGTGCCTCTGTGCCTCGGGCCACCACTCTTTCCGCGGCCACGACTCCTGCACACTCACTCTGCGGTTTCCGTCTACTATAGTACCTCATTCTCCCAGTCACTTTAGGTGCTAGATATCATCTCCAGTTTGCAGATGAGGAAACAGAGTAACCTGCCTGAGATCACAGAGTGCTGGCTGGGTGTGGAGGGCGATGAGCTTCAGCTTCTGGCCTGCTTTACTCCTCAGCCCTTTGCTTTTAGCCATTGAGCTTCTTTCCCCCAGTTGGGTGAAAGAAAGTTCCACGGGGGCAGAAATTGTTCCTTGCCCATGTGCAGGGACCCACGCAGTATGCAGGATGGCCTCCTGAGCACAGACCCTCCCCTTTGGAAGTTCTCCCCTGCTTCTTTCCATCACAGCATCCTCTTAGTGTCCCTTCTGGCCCTCTTCACAGCTTGTAATTACTTTGTCAATTAATTTATTGTTCTACTGTCAGCCTCCCTAAAATGTAAGCTCCACGAGGGGCAGGATGTGCCTTTCTCATTTATCTCTATCTTCAAGATCTAGCACTGTGGCTGGCACGCAGGACGCACTCAGTAGCTGTTGGATGGATACAGGAATGCTTAAAATGAAGTCAGTGTATTCCCTTCACTATTCCTATTGCATTGTAACCATCACCATCCCCTCCCCCACTAAGAATTCTGGTCAACTTTAGTTTTTTTTTCTCTACTTTGCCCACATCATTTTCAAATATATTGCTCTCAGATTTTCCTTTCATAGCCTTCAGATCCATGTACTTGGATGGCGACAGTCCCCGCTCCCTTCAAAGACCAGTGTCTGCCTGGCTCCAGTGTCCCTTATCTCCCTGGGATGCTGCTCATTCTTTCAGAAGCTCTTTGGGACATTCCTTCAATTAGAAAGTTTTATTAGTTGCTAAGTAAAATCCAAGTTCTTCCTCTGACTTCTAATATCTTTGACAGTTTGATCTCAAGCTACTTTTCCAGTTTTACTCCCTACATTCAGGAAAGGTTGGACTGACCAGGAAGCACACACATACTCAGGTCTCCCCCACCTTTCCGAATCTAGAAATCCAAAGAAGAAGCATTAATCTCATGCTGATCATCACATTCCGGGTACTGCATGCTGAAAGTACACAGCTAAACACCTCGAGACTGGAGAGGGAAGGTTAATTCACAAGCGAGGACAAAGAGAGCTGGTGGGTCTCAATCAGCCTGCCTCCCAATCAGGTCTTGATGGCTCCCTTGGACACGGGAGGTCAGGCCTCCTGCCCCTTCCCTGGCCTGGCCAGGTGGGAGCTGAGTAGGAAAGGACTTTGCAGGGGTGCCTCGGTGGCTTAGTCAGTTGAGTATTCGACTGTTGGTTTGGCTCAGGTCATGATTTCCTGGTTGTGGGATTGAGCCCTGAGTCAGGCTCTGTACTGGGTGTGGGGTCTGCTTCAGATTCTCTCTCCCTCTGCCTCTTACCCACAGTCTCGCTCTTTTTCTCTAAATAAATAAATAAATAAATAAATAAATGAAGTCTTTTAAAAAATAGACTTTGCATAAAGGTGACAAGACCTAGTAGGGGAGCTGAGCAGGTGCCAGAGGGACAGGCTCTTGGCCCCTCTCCCGGGGGCACTGGTGCTCCATAGGGAACAATGACCAAAGACTTGGGAGAACCAGCCTGTCCAATAGATGATTTTAAACTGTTTTATTCATTAAGATATACCTTATCTGCCACATCCTTGAAATGACAGAACGTCTTATTTGCTATGTGATGTGGGAAATGGCAGATGCAGGAGATTCAGACAAGGATGGAGAGCCCAGCAGAAGCAGGAGACGCCCTGAAGCCAGGTAATTCACACAACTGCTGGGAGAAGAAACACTGCGTTGCCTTTTGCACACAGGGACAGGAATTTAAGCAGGGTTGGTTTTTTTGTTTGTTTGTTTGTTTGTTTTTAAAGATAGTCCTTAGTAGGCTGAAAGGTCTGGAAGCATCCATGTGGCTGAGCTTCCAGTCACCGATACTAACACAGTACCTTTAGCTGTGCACAGAATGGTCAGGGAGATAGGCCTCTAAGCCAATCATGGCAGCTTAGTGACTGGGGCTATTCATGGGGACAGTGGAGGAGAAAAGGGAGGTGAGATGGGTGTGCATTCTTTCATGGGACAGACAGGTTTTGCAGAGGAGAGGGTGTCTGGGCTGAGTCCTACAGAGTCACAGAAACCTTCTCAGGCCAGGGTGGGAAGGACAAGCTATTCCTTCTTCTTGGGATGTCCTTCTTTCCATCTGGACCTACTCATAGCATACCCACTCCTCAGGAGCCAGCTTAGATGCCACCTCTCCCCAGAGCTGCTGATCTTAAGTGACCTGGTCTTCCTTCAGACTCGGGCAGCTCTACGCTCTTCCCACTGACACAGCTCCATCCTCCACATCCTAGATGTGGGGGGCTTATTGCCACACTGTCCACACTGCAAGCAAATGACACATATTCTGCCTACAGTTAGTGCTCAAGATCTGTTTCCTGAAAGAGTGATCAGATTCCTTGTTTTAAGGAAGGAAAGTCTGATTTGATGAGAACAGACGTGGGGCTTGATAATTTGGGCCATGGTATCTTCTCTTCTCAGGATTTTCTTATTATTATTCTTTCAAAGTGATGATGTAAGTTATTCTGTGTGAAACGCTATCACAGGAAGTCACATCTCAACATACCTGCACATTTCAGCATCTAGTTTGATTTGAAGAAAACCTTTCTCTCCAATGCCATGCTTTCTGAGGTGAGGTGGGTGTGCATTCTTACTTCTTGGAAACTGCCTATGGAGCTGCATTCAGCAACACGGGAGGCTCTACAGGTTGTGGTGCCATCACTGTCGAGGGCTGCGCCATAAGGTATGGCTCAATTTTGTAACTAGCAACACCATGTTACTGAATTTATGTGAGTAAAACATACAAAAAGCATCACTTATGCTAAACTCTTATTCCTTGCTAATCTAATTAAGAAAGTTTTGAGTCAATGTTAAAGATACACAGTTAAATTTTCCTCTGTACAAGGAAAAGTGTGGCTCTTATTTCCTCCACAAAAATGCAAAGTTGTTTGCACAGAGAATTGTCAGATCTATTAGTTTCATAATCCTTTAATGCACAGGTAGCTTGGTTAATTAACACTCCCAAATAATGAAACACTGCAACTATGTACAATTTTAAATGAAATCACTCTCGTAAAATAGCTGCATTTTATTGGTCTAAGTGTAAAAATATTGTGGTGATCTGTGACTGCTGCCTCTCTGTTTAATATTTCTGCTGGCTACAGCGGAGACCTTGCTGATAAAGGATCTAAAACATAAACAGTCTTCTCCCTAGAGCTTCTCTTTGAATTTATTGCTTTATATTTCCAGATATAATGGCTATAAAGGCAACACTGTATGGAATCAGAACTAGAGAGAACATGAGCCTTTTTAAGGCAAGCTTTTAAAATACACAAATGTAATTACAATTCTTATTTTTGTAAAAGGTGAAAGATTTATGCGATCTGAAGAGAAACCAGAGTTCAATTCTTATTTTTGAAAGAAGTGTTAACTTAGAGTATTGCTACAAAATACTATTCACATGCTAGGTTTCAGATGATGCTAAAAATCACTTGCCATAAAACTGGGCTTCACCGGCACAGGTGTGCAATAGCCCTTTCTGGTCATTAGGGTCCTGTTTTAGAATAATATTGTGATGCAGCTCTCAGCAAATAAACCTGGGAAGAGATGACACTATCGCACTGTTGGGTTTTTATGTAGTCTTGCTATGACTCACCTCAACCCCAACAGATGAGAAAACTCAGTCTCAGAGGTCAGTTTGGGAGATTAGACTATTTGGTAATTTTTCAATCTCAGTATAACACAGTCTTCTCATGTGTTCTGTGGCAACAATATTAAAAGTGTTTGTAACACTGTGTACCTAGCCTCTTGTAGAGCACAAGTAATAATACATTTTAATTTTTCTAATAATGCATTCATTAAACTATGATTCCTAGAGGAACTGAAATCCTCTATTATTGCACCTTATGAGATGAAAAGATGTTACACAAGGTACAAACGCAATAGATCCAAATGTTCTTGCCCTAATCTCTACATCTTGTTTATATGCAGGCCAAAGGGCATTTTTTTCTCTTTTGCTACATTCCAACTCATTCTCAAACGAAAAGGTCAGTTACCATAGTAGGTTCTTTCCAAGCCATCTCTTATTTATTCCTAAAGGAAAGTTTATTGCATCAGTTTCTAATAAAGACATTTTTACTGTGTTTCAAAGGCACCTCTTAGATGTTATGGTCCTGATGCCTCTTTAAGAAAATAGTTCTAACATGTTTTATTTCTTTATGTGGGTGACCAGTTCCTGGCTTCATAGTTCCCCAAATGTATCTTCCAGAGAGCCCTAAAAAGAACACAATGAACTTTCCAGCACGCCTCCTGGCCAGCAAATCTGAACCTCACCTTATGAGAAAGGCCCCAGGTAAATAGCCACCTGGTGGTCTGATGGTGCGAGCAGCCAAGCACTTCTGTGTGGCCTCACGTTCTTCAGCTGTGAAGGGACAGGGCTGGGGTTGACACCTGAAGCCCCTCTCAGCTCTAAGGCTCTAAGCTCCAGCACCGCAGCCTTTTCCTTCCCTTGCTTCAGTGTTTGGAGACTGAAGTCAGTGACTGCACTCGGAGCCCAGAGAGCTGAAACTGTCAGGGCAGCTGTGAGCCCCGCAAAGGCGTGAAGGATTAACTTGCGCACTCGCCTCTAACACCTGTCTTCTGACAGCATTCTTAATGACCAAGCTCCGTGCCAAGAAAACAACAACTAGTAACTCTACATCAATTTCTTTCTTTACAGATGGGAAGAGGCTCCTTGACGTGCGGCCACACTCCCCCTGAGTGTACTGTTGATGGCTTGGGATGGTGGCACCTATTTAAAGAACATGTGAGGGGCGCATGGGTGGCTCAGTCAGTTAAGCATTTCCTTCCACTCAGGTTATGATCTCAGGGTCCTACGATGGAATCGCACATGGGGTACCCTGCTTGGCAGGATGTCTGCTTCTCCCTTTCCCTCTGCCCCTCCCTCTCCACTTGTGCTTTCTTTCACTCTCTCTCTCTCTCAAATAAATAAAGAATATGTAAGACACGGCACAGTCCATTAGTAACCGGGTAGAACCAGAAAGGCTCCAAGAAGGCTGCCAATTATTGTTTTTCTTTAATCACCAAGTAGGATAACATACAAGGACAGAGGGGGAAACTCCTCTTAACTCACTATCTGTTGACTAAATGTTTTAGAGAATGATGGCAGTCTCCTTAGATTGGGAAGAAAATGAACAAATGAATGAAACAAAAAAATAGCTGGTGACCTTGCCAGGCCCTCCTGGGGAGGCAGGGCCAGCTCCACGGCCTGTGACAGAACCAGATTGACCATGAAAATTGGTGAGTAGCTTTACCGGACTCTTCCTGGGATGAAAACAAGGCTTGGCTTTCAACAGGTACATGTTTCCCTCCGAGCACCTTATCTCAGTAATTATGGCCACGCTGGGTTTCACCACTATTTAAGTGTGCACACTCCCCTTCGATCTAATCAGGCAAGGAGCCACTTTGGGGCTGGCAGACTTGTGCCTGCCGCGGCACGCAGGCAGCGGCCCACACTCACCCCCATGGCTTGTTCTCATCCTGTCCTAGCTCACTCCTGTCATGCAGGTTAGGAGGACTCAGTGACGAGTTCAAAGAGTCAGGCTGATCTAAGTGAGTGCTCTGGAGCAAATTGCTGAGGCCTGGTACACTTTCCTCATGGGCTATCCTACACAGGTTCTTCGATCTGTGTTTCTGATTTTTCCCGGAAGGGGACAGAGAAGGGAAGATGACATTCTCCTGGAAACAACACCCTTCCAGGATGCTCCCTGAGCCTCAATTTCTGGGTCTTGGGTCACCAAGGCTCTGACTATGCTGTGTGTAGTAGAGCAGCAGTTGGCCATGTCTATGATCAGGGATTAGAACACATGTGGGTCTCTTGCCCAGGAGATCTAAAGCCCTGGTTCGGGCTTTAGATCTAAAGCCCTCCCGCATTCCTGACCTTGGAATGAGTGGATGTGGATGTGGCCTTTAAGTAGTGTTATACAAGTAGTGTTGTAGGGGTGAGACTGCTCGGTGTTTCATGTTTCTGGGACGATCTCTCTGCACCTCCCTGTTCATCGTGGGTCTCAATTTCACAACCCTGAGATCATGACCTGAGCCCAAACCAAGAGTCAGACGCTTAACCAACTGGGCCCCCCAGGTGCCCCAATCCCTGTTCATCTTTAGATGGAAGCCATGATCTCTGCCCCCACAGAGCTGTGAGGAAGACTAGATAAGATAATGGGTGAAAATCTGTAGAACCAGGCTCTTCATAATCATCAGAATGTTGGAATCTTTCCTCCTTCCTGTCCTAAACAATCAACTGCACAGATGCCTTTTTTTCCAAGCATGGATTGGCAAGAAACGCCCTGAACTTCAATATCACATGCTCAGCTGGCTATCCTCTGCACTGTACATGCCTGGAACCAAAAGTTCCTTGTTTTATGTTCTCTTTACTGATAGTGACACAGAACTCTGCGAATTAATCGAAGCATATTCTTGGTTGAACCGGTAGATCTGAGATTGGTAGGAGTTTCCTAAGAAACTGTTTTTTTGTTTGTTTGTTTGCCTGCTCAGACACTGTCTAAGGTCTCCTTCTGTCTATATTTTGCTGTTTGTCCTTCCCCTGCTTGTCAGATGTGCCAAATCTGCTACACACACATATATACACGGGGTGCTGTCTGGGCTTTCTGCCCAGTCTCTGCCAGGTTATCCATTTCTGCTTAAGATTCCCCTTGACCTCTCAGGCTTGCTTGCTTTTTTCTTTTTTTTTTTTTTTTTTTTAAGATTTTATTTATTTATTTGACAGAGAGAGATCACAAGTAGGCAGAGAGGCAGGCAGAGAGAGAGAGAGGAGGAAACAGGCTCCCTGCTGAGCAGAGAGCCCGATGCGGAACTCGATCCCAGGACCCTGAGATCATGACCTGAGCCGAAGGCAGCAGCTTAACCCACTGAGCCACCCAGGCGCCCCTTGCTTGCTTTTTATTTTAGCTTTCCAGTCCACTTCTGGTCACTCAGGTCACCAGCCCACTGGATCCCTGGCTTTACTGCTTCTTTTCTCCGTTCTGCCACTCCCATCAGTCTCCCAGGGGTCCTAATGCTGGTCAGAAAGGCTTTCCGCCTCTGACTCTCATGGCATCACCTTGATGCACTCAATAAGTGTCATTTCTCACCTATGCCGTTGACTTATTCTTTTTAAAGAAATTTTATTTTATTTAAATTTAATTAGTTAACATACAGCATATTATTAATTTCAGAGGTAGTGTCAGTGATTGGTCAGTTGCATATAACCCCCAATGCTGATCAAATCACATGCCCCCCTTAATGCCCATCACCAAAGTTACCCCATCTCCCCACCCACCTCCCCTCTAGTAACCTTCAGTTTGTTTCCTATAGTTAAGAGCCTCTTACAGTTTGTTTCCCCTTCTGATTCTGGTGGTCTTGACTTATTCTATAATTTGTCTCACTCAAACTGGACTGTAAGCTGCTCTAGGAAAAATATTAAATTTTTCCTTTTCCCCTGATCAAAGATGGTGCTGGGCTTATAATGGGGCTTCAAAAACAAGTGCAAAAGACAGGAATAAATGGAAAGACATCTTGTGTTCATGGAATGGAAGACTTAATATTGTTAAGATGACAATACTAGCCAAAGAAATCTGTGCATTTAATGCAATCCTTATTAAAATCCCAATAGATCTTTTGTCAGAAATAAAAATCCATACTAAAATTCACACAGAGTCTCAAGGGATTGAGAATAGGTTAAAGAATCTTTAAAAAGAGGAACAAAGTTAGAGGTCTCACACTTCCTGACTTCAAAACTTGTTACTAAGTTCTGGTAATCAAAGCAGTGTGGTATTGGCATAAAGACAGATGAACAGACCAAGGGAATGAAATAGAGATTCCAGAAATAAACCCTCACGTACTTTTTGACAAGAGTACCAAGACCACTCAAGAGGGGAAAGGACAGTCTTAAACAAATGATGCCAGGAAACCTGGATTGAAGTTGGACCCTTACCTTTCACCATGTACAAAAGTTGACTCAAAATAGATGAAAGACCTAAACTTAAGAGTTAAAATTATAAAACTGTCAGAAGAAAACAAAGGAAAAGTTTTAGACACTGGATCTGGTAATAATTTCTTGAATAGGAGACCAAAAGTGCAGGCAATAAAAATAAAGAATAGATAAACTGGACTACATCAGAATTTAAGAATTTTGTGTATCAAAGGACACAATGAACAGAGTGGAAAGGCAACCTACAGAATGGGAGAGAATATTTGTAAATCATCTATGTGCTAGGAGGATAATATTCAGAATGTATAAAGAACTCCTACAACTCAACAACAACAAAATAACCAAAGTTTTAAAAATGGGCAAAAGACTTGAATAGACATTTCTTCAACAAAGATAAACAAATAGCCAATAAGCGAATGAAAAGATACTCAACACTGCTAACATAATGGCGACACAAATCAAAACTATAATAAGATACTACCTCACAACCATTAGGATGACTATTACTTAAAAAGAAAACAAAAATTGAACATAACTGTTGGTAAGGATGTGGAGGAATTGGAATCCTTGAGCACTGTTGGTGGCAATGTAAAATAGTACAGCTGCTATGGAAAACAGTAGGGACGTTCCTCAAAAATTTAAAATAGAATTAGTATATGTGTTGCCAAAGCGAGCGCTTAAAAAATAGAATTAATATAAGATTCATCAATTCTGTTTCTAGGTATCTACCCAAAAGAATTAAAAGGAGGGTCTCAAAGAGGTATTTGCTGCTGTTTTAAATTTAAATTCAATCAATTCACATAGGGTATTATTAGTTATCAGTTTCAGAGGTAGAGTTCAGGGATTCATAAGTTGCAGATAACACCCAGCCCAGTGCTCATCCCATCACATGCCCTCCCTGATGCTCATCACCCAGTTACCCCATCCCTTTACCAACCTCCCCTCCAGCGACTCTCAGTTTGGTTCCTATGGTTAAGAGTCTCTCATTTTGTCTCCTTCTCTTTTCCATCTTGTTTTATTTTTTCCCTTTCCTTCCCCTGTGATCCTCTGTTTTGTTTCTTAAATTCCACATATAAGTGAAGTCATATGATAATTGTCTTTCTCTGGCTGACTTATTTCATTTAGCGTAACACCCTCTAGTTCCATCTATATTGTTGCAAATGGCAAGATTTCATTTTTTTGATGGCTGACTAATATTCCATTGCATATATACACGACATCTTCCCTATCCATTCATCTGTTGATGGACATCAGGGCTCTTTCCATAGTTTGGCTATTGTGGACATTGCTGCTATAAACATTGGGGTGCAGGTGCCCCTTCAGATCATTACACTTGTACCTTTGGGATAAATACCTAGTAGTGCAATTGCTGGGTCATAGAGTAGCTCTATTTTCAACTTTTTGAGGAACCTCCATGCTGTTTTCCAGAGTGGCTGCACCAGTTTGAATTCCCACTAGCAGTGTAAGAGTGTTCCCTGATCTCTGCATTTTCACCAATATCTGTCAGTTCCTGACTTACTAATTTTAGCTATTCAAAGAGATATTTGTACATCCATGTACATAACAGCATTTTTAAAGAAGATTTTATTTATTTATTTGACAGAGAGAGAGAGATCGCAAGTAGGCAGAGAGGCAGGCAGAGAGAGAGAGGGGGAAGCAAGCTCCCTGCTAAGCAGAGAGCTCGATGTGGAGCTTGATCCCAGGACCCTGAGACCATGACCAGTGCTGAAGGCAGAGGCTTGACCCACTGAGCCACCCAGGCCCCACCCCCAGCATTATTTGCAACACCTAAAAAGGTGGAATCAACAAAGTGTCCATTAACATATGAATGGATAAATGAAATGTGGTAGATACATACAATGGAACATTACTTAGCTTTAAAAAGAAAGGAAATTCTGACACATGTCACATGGATGAACCTTGAAGATATTATGCTGAGTGAAATAAACTGGACACAAAAAGGCAAATATTATAAGATTCCACTTGTATGAGGTACCCAGAGTAGTAGTAAGATTCCCAGAGACAGAAAGTAGAATGTTGCCTGCCAGGGACTGGAGGGGTTGTGGGGAGGGGTGGGGAGCATGGGGATTAATATTTAATGGGGGCAGAGTTTCAGTGCTGAGAGATGAAAGAACTCTGGAGATGGATGGTGGTGATGGTTTCACAATAATGTGAATGTAGGCAATACCACTGAGCTGCATACTGGAAAATGATGAATACATTAAATCGTATGTTATGTATATTTATCACAATTAAAAAATACTCCATTAATACTCAACTGAAAAATAAATAAATAAATTAGTCATTACTATACCAAATCTCTCCTTTATCTTTCATAAAGTGTCACACCAGAACTACTCCTTTAGGTGGTATCTGAGCTTTGATTTTTAATTCATTGGCACTTAGCACAATACTACCTCCATCATGGGAACTCAATATACTGGTTTTAAGAAAAGTACAGGGGTGAGTACATGGACTCTGATAATTCCTTTCTTAAATTTCTCTTTACAAAATTATTTAGTTATTTTAACATACAGCGTTATATTAGGGTCAGGTGTACAATCTAGTGATTCAACAATTCCATGTAGCACCTAGCCTTTCTTAAATTTCTAAAGATACTCCAAACTATTTCATGTTGATATATATCATATATATTTCCTTTTTTAGGTGAAAAATTTTCCATTTATATAAAATATTTATATTAGTTTTTTTTTTAAGTCAAAAGCTTTTAACATTTTTAATACAAAACTAGAAAGAAGAAGATAATGGATGTACTGTACATATAACCCAGAATCCACAATTCAGAGCTTTGTTTTTGGCCATGATATATGCACTATGGTAAACAATAATGTCCTCAGAGTCAGGGTCACATCTTTTTGTCAAGTACATCCCAATGCCCAGTGCACATGTGGGGAGACAGAGATAAAGAAGCAAAGTGACTGGTCAAGATCATATAGACGGTAAATGGTGGACATAGGACGTCTGTCTCCATAACCCCAGGTATATGACAACATCTGCCAAATCCATTAAGTTGAGTCTCTTTATTTTCACTTCTTTAAGCTAACTGAATTATCTTAATTTAATAAGATTAATTTTCCAACATGACTTGGCCAATTTTTCAGATATGGTTAATTAAAATTTTCTTAAAAAGAAACAAATGCCAGTGTTGTCACTGGTATTTGAGTTTTGGAAATGTCCTCACTACTCTAAGCACTCAGTTTTGCTTCTTGAGCTCTGACTGCTAGAAGCACGTGCTAAGCCCCGTGGGGTCCGATGGCAACAGGGCCTTCCAGCTGCGCAGTTTGGAAGAGAAAGTTACTACCTCCACAGTCAGTTACTATTTAAGTTGCTAAATTAGACCCAGATTTATCTTTTTTTTTTTTTTTTTTGTCAATGAGGAAGCAATTTATTCATTTTAGAAAAATGTTTTTTGTCCTACTCTTCCCCCCTGTTCCCCAGGCAGATTTACCAACGTGAATTGCAAATTCGGGCTCAAATGAGGTAGCATCTGCAAAGAGCTTTGTAAGTGGTGAATCAGTACATGCAGTAAGGTAGACTGACTCAATTGTTAGAAAATGTTAACTTTATATTTTCCGATGTAAGTTTGGCTCCTGGCTGCACACTATGGCCCTTTCCCTCTGTATAACTGAACTGAGGGAAGGACCGAAGGTCTATAACGTCCAGTACGCCCTGTTGGAGAAGGGCCAAGCATTCCTTCCAGTGGTCCCTCACCAGGATATACTCTACAATTACATTCACAATGCCCAAGGAGAGACAGAGGTCTAGCCTCCCAGAAGACCATGCTGGAGGCTTTCTCAAGGGGGAGACAAGTGCAGTTGTATGTGGCCAGACACATCTCACCAGGACCCTGTTCCAGCCAGCACCCCATTTCACTGAAGTCAAACTTCCACTCTGCACCAAGCTGATAACAAAGAAACTTGAAGCCCTGATCTATTATAGCCTGTGGCCGTTGATCATGACATTGCAAGAGATCTGAATGATTAAAAATGTTGAATTAATTTTTTCATGCAATGATGTTATGCCACAGTAAGGTGGTGGACATGGCAACATCGCAGTCTCTCTCATGGAGCATCTGAGAAGTGTTTCAGCGGGCAGGGAGCGGCCATCGAGCCCTTTGTCTACCCAGATAGGTCCCAGTACAGCAGTTCATGAATGATGATGGGAATTATCCAGCCACACCGCACTCCTTTGGTGAAGAGGACACTTGAGAGAGTTTGCTTTGCCACGGAGGAGAATCGGGAGCCCGACTCACGGACATCTAATATCCGAGGAGGATTTCATCAGATTCCTGATGAGAGGAAGTACAGACAACACAGCCGTGAGCACGTGGTATCTGTCTTGTGGCTGTTCTTTCAGATAGAGCTGAGAGTGAAGTGTGAAGGAGACAGAGCCAGGACGGAGCTCGTCTGGCACAGGCCCGCAGACAGAGTCCATTAGGCTCCACGCTGGAAGTGGCGCTTATGCACTCAGGCAGGTGCTGAAACGAGAGAGCCTGAGCCTGGGGACAGTGCTCAGGTCTCGATATGACAGCTACACCGTGGATCATAAAAACCAGATGAGCCAGCAGATAACTGCTATATGGTAACTTGTGTCACAATAAAAACGTCAGTTTTCTGTATTATTTTACAACATTGGCCAGCTTAGGAATGCTTTCAAGCAGGACACTGATACCCTCCATTGTTAAAAACAGACTGAGGCATTTATTAACTGGTATTCACACGGCTCTTTCACTACCTGAGTTTGTGAAGCGAGACCTGATTTCCTGTCCTGAGTAGTCCTTCAGAAGCAGCAACCATTTGGGTGCTGTAAAATGTTTCCATCAAAAGTGATGATCAAGGACAGGCAGCCTAGGCTCCTCGTTCCTACCCAACTCGTTTTCTTTCTCCCTTGAGAGTTAAGCAAAATTCTCTTTCATTAATTTTATTCTTTACTCTTTAAAAAGAGTCCTGTAACAAAGAACCGAAGTGGAAAACCTGCATAATAATTTTTCTGTCCTCTGTTCCCAAGTATGAGATGTGCTCTGTGGATAGCGTCATGCTGGCCTGGGCCTGGAAACTGGGCTCCTCCCTTCAATCGTGCCTTGCACAGCACCAGGGTCCAATACTTCTGGACTGTTCTCATGGAACAATTCAAGGCTGGGAGTGGGAAGGGTATGTGTTTGCAAATAGATAGATATCCAAATGATGACCTAGAAAACATGGCCCTGAATTCTAAACAGGAAGACATTATTTTGGAGGTCGTCTTCTCTTCAAATGGGCTGCTTCATCATGAACTGACTTTATAAGCATTGCTGTGCTTCATAAATGAATATCTACGTGACACTATCTCTTTATGGGGATTTAGGGGAAAACATCAATTATTAGCCAGCAGTTGCTTCTCTAATAAGCACATTTCAGCTTGTCCACTGTTTCAAAGCTGAAGTCACAATTTGTGAAATCTCATTTCATTTAGAGTTTTCGCACCTGGACTGAAGAGCAGAGGTCTGCTGACTGCTGGCCAGGACACCCTCAGCCCCCTGGCAGAACGCAGAGATATAATCACCTTGTGTGAAGGTGGCAATCTATCATAGACATCATGGGTCAGGTGAGAAGACTTGTTTTCCATTTTAAAAAAATTCTTTATTTAAATTCAATGTAATTAATGTATACTGTGTTATTAGTTTCAGGAGTAGAATTTAACAATTCACTGGTCATATATAACACCCAGTGCTCATTCCATCAAGAGCCCTCCTTAGTGCCCATCACCCAATTACCCTAACCTCCTCCCACTTCCCCTCCAGTGACCCTCAGTTTGTTTCCTAGAGTTCAACATCTCTTACGGTTTGCCTCCCTCTCTGTTTTCACATTATTTTATTTTTCCTTCCCTTCCCCATGTTCATCTGTTTTGTTTCTTAAATTACACATATGAGTAAAATTGTACACTATTTGTCTTTTCTCTGACTGACTTATTTCACTTATTTTTATGCCATGCTTCATATACTTAATGAAATAATCATATCAAGTCCAGTGATCATGAAGAAAAAAGGAATTTCTTTGATCAATTTTTTAAAGAATCAAAGAGATTAATTTTTTAAAGAATAAAAGAGCACGTTTTAAAAATCTAGCATATATGTTCATAATCTGAAACACTTGAAGGTTACTTTACTCAACTTCTTCTTATAGAATAGCGACTGAGGCACCATCCCCGGGGAGTCAATGTCTCGACAAAGTCACCTTGGAAGCATGGTGGTGTTACCCAGCAATGCCTGTTGTTAAAAATGTCCAAGGAATGAGGAAGGTGAGGTGCAATTAGGGTTTGCTTAGAGACGAGAACTTTGGCCGAGAGTTGTTCCCTAATATCTGAAAGACTCACATGGGCGAGGAATTGGCATTGTTTGGGTGTAGATAAATATAGAAGTTATACAGAGGCAGGTTTTAGTTTAATAGGGAAAACATGGCTTTAATGGAAAAAAAAATACAACAGCTTTCTGACAGTAGAAGGGGCCACCTCATGAGCTAGTGACCAACTCTTCAGCACTGAGCAAAACGGACCCTGCCTGGCCTCTGTGGTGGTACGTGAGGATTTGTGCATGGGGGGGAGCCTGGAGAATCCCACTGCTGGGTGGGTAGGAACATGGGAGATTGCATGCTGGGAGTAACTTCGGGGCAGGCTTTTTTTTTTTTAAACAACTTAACTGTCACATATTTTACATATCATATAATTCACCCATTTCAATTGTACAACTTACTGATCTTTAGTTACTCGAATGAATTAAGCAACCATTACCATACATCAGTATTAGAACATCGTCACCCCAATAAGATCTCCCAGGGACGCTGTTTTAACTAAAGAGCATCTCTTGGGGCAAGGCTGTCTAGTGAGGGGCCACCTCATCTACACCGAATCATGGTGTGGGTCACAATCTGAGCATCTTGATGTGGGTGGATCAGATGTTGCATCAAAGAACAAAGGCAGGAAGGAAGGGCTGGATGGCGAGGAGGAGATTGGCAGGTAGGTGAGAGCCCTGGGGAGGTCAATGTCAGCCCATGGGTGAACCAAAGGTTGCGAGTGTTGCGAGGTGGCAATAAGATAAGAGCACGTTCCTTTTCCACTGGTTCTCCTCAACCCCCTTCTAAGATTCTTGTTATAATAAATCTGTTTAAAGTAATGGGCACTGTTACTCTGACAGTTTACCATAGCAAACTTTAGAGGGCTTTCAAGCATAATCACTTGAAAAAGACTCTATTATTCGGGGAAACTGAAGCTAGCTGCTAGCAAGAAGATGATCATAATCATGATGTCTATTTTTTTTTAAACAGTAACATCTATTTTCAACCCACTTTATATCCCTAGCAAGTTAACATATGTTCACCAGAAAAAAAGAGTCCTCTTTAAACTCAGTCTCCTTGTGGTGCAACCGCCCCTCCCCCCACCCCCACCAAGTATCAGTGGCTTGAACACAGACATTCTGTGTGAGCAGAGTGTATTTGGCTCCGCGCCTTAACTGTGTGTCACATTGCTTCTCCATCCCAAAGGACCTGCTTGTGTTCTTAAAGCAGGTACTTAAGTAGCACCTTGAAGAAAATAACATGCATGCTGTTTTATATACATGCTCATGCTTCCTTGCTTAAGCGTGCCTGGAAAGGTCCTGATAATCATATCTGGAGCAATCATGAGAAGGGCAAGGTAAATCCACCAATCCATGTGCCAATTAAAATTCAAGGGGCCTTAATGGGATTGGTTTTTGTTTTGTTTTGTTTTGGTTTTTTAAGATAAAACCTAGGATTTCAGCTTTAGGAGTTTTGAAGATCTTCAGAGTTAATTCTTTACACAAAACTTGGAAGAGGGAGACTTTCATCCAACATCTAAAAAAAGAAAAGAAGAGAAAGCAACACCAACTATCCAGAAAAACCAAGAAAGCCATTTCAGCTCTTAGAAACTTTGAAAATACTGCACACATAGGAAAGGCTGTATGGAAAGGCTGATGAGGAAAAGAATGTAAGGGGTCATGAGTGGTACTTCCAGCAGAAGAAAATGAAGATGAATGTTAATGAAAAATATGCAGAAATTAATTTTTTATTTAAGTTATCAGGGAGAGTATGATCAAAGCTCTAAGTTGTGGGATAGAGTCTGTTCTGTTCACTTCTGTTCGATCAGATGGGTAAGAGCCACATCTCTAACATGGCTAGGGATAGAGTCCTTTTATTCTGATTATTAGCAGCCTCGTACCTGAGTTCAACCTACCTAATTCATTTGTGCGGTATAAGTAATGGGGCAGTACGGAAGATAGTGGCAAATCTGAAATCCAAATCCCACTATAAAATCTTTTAAAAATAGACATGACCACAAAAGAGGAGGTGCAAAAAATATTCATGCACAGCACCTGGAATCTTTCAGAGAGCTGCCTGGAAGACAAGTATATTAGGAACTCTCATTCTTTCCAGCACAGTTCCATGGATTTGTAAATAAATCAGTGCTGGCCACACCATATGGCCTCCATTTTCTCCCATCGTGACCTTGAGATATGGCCTAAGGAGACCGCAAGTCCCAGCAAGCAGTTTTCAATCTATATCTGAGCAGCACCACATAAAAGATGAAAGCAATTACAACAAGCACCATTTGCAGCAAATACCACGATGCAGTCCTCTCGGCTTCTGGAAAATTGCTAGGGAGCCCGGTAACTGGCCCAACATTTGGGCACAGGCCTCACTGACATCTTTTTCAAATTATAAATCCATTTGGGCTAAATTCTCATGGGTTGTGCCTTAGATCCCTGAGTGGATTGCACAGCAGGTGCTATTAGAACCTAGTCGTAATCAGTGAGTGATGGTCCAGGAACCTGGGAAGGTTCTAATAATAAGCAAGGACTATCATCAGAATACTTAAACACTTAACCAGCTTTGCATCTTCAAAGCACTTTACAAACATTAATTAATTAATATACACTATCCACCCCTGTGATGTAGTTAAGTATTATTATCTCCATTTGACATATAAGGAAACAGACAGGTTAAGTGGCTTGCTTGAGGCCACACAACAAGCCCAGAGTGGGTCTGGGAACGTAAATTAGAAGCACCTGATCCAAACTCGCACCCAGGTGTGCTAGTGGTTTAGTCAGCTGGCTCACCGCACCGCCTGAGCCCTCACTGCCCGGAGCGAAGAAGTGCCTCTGGCTGAGGGCGGGCGCTTGCGGCAGAGCTGCTGACAAACCGTCAGAGGAGGCTGAGCCCACAGACTGTCTGTTGGACCTTGTCCTATTCCACAAGCTGATGCACTCCTCGATTACTTTCCGACCCTGAATAGTTTGACCCAGAGCGGGCCAAGGGAGCGAGAGCCATGCTCTGGCTGACCCACTGCTTTGTCCAGGTGCAGCAAGTGGGGTGGAAGGACCCAGCCCTTGGCTTCTGCATCCCCCTCACCATGCCAGAGGCGCCCTATGGGGTCTAGCTGCAGGAGAAGGCCCAAGCAGGCTAGCTGGGGAAGGGAGCTGTGCTATCTCCCAGCTGGACGACTGAGGGAGGAAAAACTGGAGGTAAAGAGAAAGCAGGGCAGCAGGAGCCTATCACCTAAAGGTCACCTAAGACAACAGCAACACAAATGGACACTGGGAACATGGGGGAGGTGACCGTGAACCCAGTGAAATACTACAGCAGGGGGGCTCGGGAATTCTGAGTGGCACATGGCTCTGGCAACTGAACATGCTGGCAGAAGGCGGAAGGCAGAGGAGGAATCGGGTGACTGGGGGCAGAAAGGGGACTCTGGGCAAGGAAGAGAGAGAACCAGCACTTCTGAGTGTCTTCTGTGTGCCAGGAACTATATTCACTTACTTAATCCTCAAATCAAGGCCATCAGGTGGAAACAGCGCTTTATTTTAAGCTGCATTTTAGGAGTGGGAAATCGAGGTACTGACAGTCCACTTTCTGGCAGAGTTGGAATTCAAACCGGGTCTAGATAACAGTGATGACCTTGCACCGTGGGAGACAAGGGAGGACTCTGGGCACTTCAATTCATGCAAGGGCCTCCCCCAACAACGGGGAGACGGTGGAGCTTGGGGACTGCTGTAAAGGCGACCATGGCATGGTGCTGGAGGCCCAGACTTTGAATTCTGCAATCCTGCAGCGGGGGTGACTTGAGAACAGTCTGAGGAAAGTGGGGAGGGCTGGGGTGAACTCTGTTGTGGTAACTCACCACATTATCCAGGAGTCATTCAAGTGGATGCCACATGGGCTAGCTGATGTTAACTTATACACACTGTCATGAGAGCCAAGGAAAATGTCTTGACTTTTTAATTGAATGAAGTCATCCCAATGTTTCTCTGGTTATTTGATAAAAATGTAAATTTGGGGATTATGCTGGAATAACATTTGTGCTGTCTCCTACCAAGATGCTGAGGGCACTGAGGAACACTGCTTTGGGGATGAATGGATGTTGGTTGAACGAATGACTGAACAAGGACTCAGAAGCGAAACTTTCCTAGTCTACAAATCCTCACAAGGAGACTGTCAGAATGAGGACAGAGGTTTGCATTTATTTATTTTACTAAAAGCTTCCTACTTCCCCCCTTTCTGGAAATCATGAGAAGTCTGGTGCCCTCCTCTCAAATATGACATTTCCTTCTATGAACCCTTTCATGGAGATATAAAATTTCTTATTTTCAGAGAGCTCACTGCTCAAATATGGTACTAAAGACCAGATTGTAGCTTTTCCTAGCATCTTACAGCTTTTCTAGAGCATGAATTGGAAAAGGAAAGAGATAAATTCAACTTGAGATGTGTTTGAAATCTTTATGAGGGCTACTGGGAAATAATGGGAATTGAGGGTGTGGAAACTATGCAGGCAGAACACACCAGAGTTGAGGATGTTAGCTCAAAAAAGTTAGTCACTGCTTCCTTTTATGAACCCAGCTCAAACTAGAACACCCTCCACCAAAGCACCCCCAAATTCCCTCTTGTTCTGACCTATTTAATTGAACCCCAAGTTTCCTAGAATAGTAGAAAACCAAGTCACTTTCTCCCTGCTTCCACTAGTGCCTCCTAAAGACTTCTTCTCATAGCAACTAGATGTTTTCATGAACGCAAGTTGCACTGAGGCATTCCTCCTGCCAAAATAATCCCACTACAAGACATTAGAACCCCAAATGCTAACAATGGACTGTGTTGCCTTGTGTTGACTGGCTCTTGGTTACTTCTCTAACCTCCTCTCCTCCTCTAGCCCTTGCTCATTCTCTCAGGCACATTGGCTCCCCTGCTGTTCCTTCAATTGGCAAAAACACTTGCCACAGGGCCTTTGCACTCACTGAGCATCCTTCCTCTGAAGATCTGTGTGGCCTGCTCCCTCACTTCCTTTATGGCTTTGCTCAAATATCTTATCTTTAGGGAGGCCTTCTTTGATCAGCGCTTACCTTGCTTTATTTTCTTCATAGCACACCATCTCCCCTGAACATACTCAATGATTTATGGTTTCTGCCCTCCCATTAGTATGTAAACATCCTATGAGCAGGTACCTTGCACCCCAGGGCCTATAGCAATGCTTGACACCCAATAAGATTTTGTTGGGTAAGTGTTTAATATCTATATGTATCACCGATTATAATTTCTTTCTAATAATTAGGCTAAGTTGCTTACAAAGAAAAAAATAATCCATGAAGGTTTTTTTTTTTTTTTTTTTAAATCTGGTGACTCTTTTTGTCAAACTGACTCTAAAGTGTTACTCACTCCTATTCCAAAAAACCAACTTTGAATCTTAATAATTGATTTTTAAGACCAAGAATCGGCTCTTTGTTTCCTGAATCTTGTATCCGCGTTTGGTCAAAACCAATAAAAGTCTGGGCCACCTCTGACTACAGAAATTTCTGAGCATACAGGCATCTCCTTTTTCCCTCTGACTCGGGCCTCACCTGCCAGCTCCCCCTCAAATCCCATTGTCCTCCATTGTCCTGTGTCATCCGAAGGGATACTGAGGTGAGCGCCTATGACTTCACTGTCCACTTGTATGGAAGACAGAGTTTTCTCCCCTGATGGAGAGGAATCATTTCTCCTTAGAGGGGCCTTCAATGAAAGAGGGTCCTCTTAGAATTCTAACTCCACTATGTCTGGGCCCACTTTTGTATTTAGAACACAGACAACCCCATAAAGCTGGACATGATGCTCTTCTGAGTGTAGGCCAAATGAATAAAAAGGGATTCAGTGTGTGACTCTCCCAGCATTGATGGGTTCAAGCCTCATGTAAAATCTTCCCTGATTAGCTGCAATTCTGGTCTACTAATTAAGAGAAAAATGCTAATATTTAATATTTAAACATAATATTTAATTTGGAAAAATCCCAGTACAGCAGTAAAAAGGCTGCACACAGGGGTAGAGTTTTCTTTACCTCAATGATATCGAAGGTACAGGACAGTAAAAACATTTTGAAATTGAAGTTAAAATGGTCCTAACTGCGGAATTAACATGTTTTAGTTCAATAGCGTTCATCAAGCTCACTTACACATGACATATGTGCTGTGTAAATATATATATATCTTTCTATGTACACAGTTGGCTTTCCACATGTAGAACTCCCTTGGACAGAGCATGATTCATGGAATTGGCAGTTGGAAGTTTATCTTTTTCCTCTGAATTCAAAGGTGGCTCATGCTTTTAACGGCACAGAGTATATAATCACAATTATTTTAAGGGGTTTCAATTCTGTGTGTGAGAGAGGTAATGGGCTGGCCTAGGAATTGAAAGTAATAATGAAATATTAATATAAAAGGGAAAGGGAGGCAGACCTTTGGCTTGTTAGTGCAAAGAAGATAGAGACTTATCTCGGGCTTATGCTATACATTACTTTCTCCCATTTTCTAGGGCAGGAATGAGTATCTGATAGGGATATGCATAGCCCAGGGTTTTGATGTTGTTTTTGATCTGGGTTTTCCTCTCTTCCTGGAACAAGAACAAGCCTCCCTTCCTCTTTGGTGGCCATATAGTCCCATTCAGTATTTCATCTGCAGGTGCACTTTGTCAATGTTTAGTGAGTTTCAGCTGGAAGAGAGCAAAATAGAGAAGGCAATGGCAGGATGATGGAGAAGAGGGAGAAGAATATATACGTGCCTTGTTTCACACAATGGCTACAGCACTAGAAAAACAGAACTTCTGTACGTGTACTCATGTCTTAAATGTAATGAGGAAGTTGCTCCCTGAAAAAGATTCCACTGAGCTAAAATGATAACTGTTTTCTAAATCTATCCTTAATTTATTCGGTAAGTTTGGATTTGTTATATTAAGTTGAATCATGAAATAAGTAGAATGTATCTTTCTGGGGACCTTATTTCTAATTTCTAATGTGACCTAGAGAAGTTAAACTTGACCTCTGGTCACATTAATAGGAATCAGCCATTTGGGAGGAATGATAATGACACTTCCATTCAAGTAGACTTGGAGTCCCCAGAAGGGCTTTTGTGTATATCACTTTTTATTCTCAAAAAGCCACAGGGGCAAGTATGTGGTAGGTTAAGTAGATTAGGCATCTGTCCCATATTATGGATAAAAAACCAAGGGCTATGTGAACCCCCTAAGGTCAGACTGCTTTGAGGTCCTAGAAGTGGGAATCACATCCTGGCCAAGTCCTCTCACCTGTACCACAGGTATACATCTCCTTCGCTACCCTTTTCAGTTCATGCTCTGGGTCTGGTGGGCTAGGTCTCCTCTCCTAGTGGTCCTGAAGATGCACCAACACAAAGAACATTGCACATTTGTAGAGTGCATATGGCAAATGTGAAGCATCAGAGAATGGCTCTTCCCACTCTCATAGCCTCATGGTATTACAGAGGTAAATCTCTGTCATCATTTACTTAAGTTTTTGTCTACCTACTTGTTTGTATTTAAAAAATATTCTTGCAAATTTGAAAAGTTACATAGATACTCAATAATCCAAAGATATAGCCAAGAAGACTTCAAAAGGCCTTAACCAACATGAACTTATATAATAAGCTTTTATGTTATGGGGTTATGATTAATAACAGAGTAAATTGGGTATCCACAGAATATACAAGACTCTTCAGGTACTGTGGTAAAATTTGAATCAGTCCCTGGGGTATAACTTGGATCAGCTGGAGGACTTATGTAGTAGGTATCTCCTGTAACATCTATAGCTGATTTATGACATCTTTACATTTTTTGGTTCCCAATGTCATGGTGTCTTTGTAAGCTAGGCACAAAGCAGCTAACTGGAACAATGGTGGAGATCTGGAAATAACTTCACCTCTTCTTTAACAACATGAACTCAGCTGGGCACCTTCTGTCTAGCAAATGAATCTCCCAGCTGGTTAGCAGCCATTTATGGAGCAACGTGTGAGGGGAGGGCACCGTGTTTTCTGTGCAGCACAGGTACCCTTAGAGTCCTCACAGGACAACAAGTCAGAGCCTGGCTAGATGAGCAAGACCAAAGAGTCACCCTTGATCACAGAGTATCATGAGCCTATTTGCAGCTGTGTGCACACTGGGCCTCAGCCATTGACTCAGCAAGCCCCCTTACAGGGGGCCAGAGGTGGGGTAGAGATAGAAGAAGCAAGTCTGCTCAACAAACTGCTAGATGGCTGGACTCAGATTGATCAAAGTCTGCCATTTTGCCTTGTCCATCTGGAACCATAATTCAAGAATGAAATTGCCCTAGGTTTTCTCCTCCCCACCATTAAATTCCATTCAATCATAGTAGGCAAAACGCAGTCACGCTCAAGCAGCCAGATGTTATCATTACAGACCTTTCTTTATAAACCAATGCTGAAACTTGAGTGGTTGATGAGACCAGCTAAGCAGTTGTACCTTTGACCCTGCTGCATTAAACTTGCCCTATCAATTTAAGCTTAGTATAAACACCATTTCCCAGAGCCCCTCATGAAGTCAGCGGTGAGAAGAAGCTGACTAAGCCTAAACATTTTTTAACAGCAATCTTGTCTTACAACACCAAGGGGATTTGCTGGGTATCTGGGGCTTTATAAAACCATATGAACATGCTGAAAGAATTAAAGTCCTTTAAAAATGAAAAATTGATGGTGACAGTCCTTTCTGAAGACCAGTTGGTATAATGGCAGCATAAGAATGGGTAGAGAGTTGGTCTGAAACGCTTCTGCATTTTTTTAAGTGACATATTTTTATGAGTTTTTCTTCTATCCCAAAGGTTTACTCTAAGGTGACCATTCCAATAAAAAATGAAAAAGTGTGTCCCAGTTATCAGTAACCTGGACATTTTAAGAGACACTGAACATATTTATTGTCCTGGTTAAGTTTCTTTCTAATGAAGATTGGGACCCTCTCCCCATGCAAGCATCTTAGGTCATGATATCATAATTTTCCCAAATCTGCATGCAGCTGACATTCCAGTCAAGTTGCAGCCACATACATACCCCGGAAGAATGAAGGTAGTGATCATTACATTGTTCTTTATTTATTAACATCTCAAATGAATGAAACTTAGATGTTCTATAAAATATAAGAATATATTTATGATTTGTAAATAAATATACACAATGTGAGGCTATTTCAAAAAGATAAACGTGGGCGGTGTTCAATTTTTTTTTTGTTTGTTTGTTTGTTTGGTATAAAAAGAGTATCTAGTCACTTTGTGGCTTAGTTTCCAAATAAGTAGAATACCATCACTTTCTGTTAAAATGCTAAAATTGTGCACTGACGAACAAATACTTGCATCACTGTAGGATTTATTATAAACACTAATGGAAATTACCTTGAAAAATGTTTTATCAATAAGATAAAAAAATCTTGGAGTTATAAATTATAAGTTTTCAAAAAAAAAAGGCAAGAAATATAAATATTTTCAAAGACACAGGGGAAAAAAGGAACCTAAACACCAAAACAGAACATTCTCCATTATGGCGAAAAAATACTATCACCTTAGGAATAAGGTGTTTTGGAATATGTGCTGCCCGATTCTTGCAACATCAAACACGGAGCAAGGCATTGGCTCAGGACAACAAAAGCCAGTGAGTTCTCAAAAGGGATTGTCACGTGGACCTCATATACACTGGAATTAGTGAAGAGTCACAGATTTGAAGGGAACATATGTCTAACTCAAATCCACACTATTGAAGAAAGAATGCTCCATAGCCTTCAACTCTAATGCTGAGGTCAAATGAAACTTTGTCAAATGTCTTGCTAACTTGATTAAAAGAGTCATTATAATTATTTTCTTCAGAAGGAGAAGGCAGAAGAGGCCTTTATTTCATGGGAGAAAGGGATGAAGCACTGATGTAGGCCTTGGGAGGGTTGGGACCTAAGCTTGGTGCTGTCATAGTCAGTTTTTGGAAATTTCATGAGCATCTGTAGAGCCTCACCTGCTCATCTGGGACTGTGTACTTCAGAGGAGGTGGTATCTCATTTTTTCCCAGGCTCTTCAATTCTGGCTCTATGCTTCCCAGGTACATGTTTCTCTGGGACATAATTCAGAATTCTGTGGTTTTTTTTTAAGGATTTTATTTATTTATTTGCCAGAAAGATGAGAGAGAGAGAGCGCGCACAAGCAGGGGCAATGGCAGACAGAGGGAGAAGTAGGCTCCCCACTGAGGAGGGAGACTGACATAGGGCTCTATCCCAGGACCTGGGATCATGACACGAGACGAAGGCAGACGCTTACTCGACTAAGCCACCCAGGCATCCTAGAATTCTATGATCTTTAAGACTGTTCTCATCTTTAGGTTTCAGCAAATGTATGAAACGTTTGTTTAGAGAGAAAAATGGGCTTCGTGAATAACACCTTCCTTTGTTCCTTAAATAAAAAGAAACAATATGCATTGTGTGTTTTGCTATTTAAATGGGGGTGTTGAAAAATGATGTCATCACCTTCTAGAGCACTCCACAGTGAATGCATCGAGTTTCCACTTAGATGCAGAGGATTGCCATCAAAAGCTGTCATGACCTGTCCAATGTGGTCAGGTGATGGTAGAGACCAGAGAAGCCCTCTCACGGAAGGCTTGGTGGGCTTCTCAGGAACGTCCCCTCAGCTGTATGAAGGAGTAGAAATATTGAATAGTGTTTTTAGACCCATCAAATCTTCAGGAAGAATCCAGTGCACGATCTCAGCCCCAGCTGAGGTGGGGTGAGAATGAGGGAGCTTCGCGGCCATGCTGGGCAGCCTTCTGGGATTGCAGTGCGAAAGGGTGGTGCCTTGGAAAGGAGAGGGTGTGAAATGCTTGAAACGAGGACCAGAGGCAGGAGGGGATGTCTGTGCCCAGGTGTTGTACACAACTTTCAGACACAACACTTCTTTTGCTTTGATTTGAAAGGGCTATTGCAGGACTAAGGGTTTCTGTTGGTTTGCCTTTTTCCCCTGCACTAAAAGTGAGATGAGAATGTCTGGGGAAACTATCTGATCATTAGTAAGCCTTTCCCACTTGAGGTATCACTGGCTGGAATGAGGGATTTATAAGCTTCCGAGGCCTCATGACTGGTGATTGATGCTTAGGTTTTCTTAATTAATGAGAAGGTCAGCTATTTAAATGGCAATGGTTTATTCATATGGGGATAAGACAGAGAAAAAGTACATTAGCATGAAAAGTTAGAATTTTTTAAAGTTGGTTTGTAATTAAAAAGGGCACTTAAAATGAGGAAAATTAAATAGACTTATATTCTCTAAACAAAATCTTCCTAAGGTAAGAGTTCAGTAGTAAAAGAGATAATCATCTCCTGTGTCTTTTGTCTTCAGCTATATTTTTAGTTTTCATTCTGCATTCCATGATTCCAAAAGCTGAAGTCATCTGCAGGTCAAACCATGGCCTGGGGTGAGTACCTAGTACTTCTTTAAAAAAATGCATCTTCATTCTGAAAACATGAAAACTCTTGCTCTGAGGCTGGATTCAATGAACCACGCCTCTTACAAGTTGTTCATCTTTCCTCGCTCAGCCAGACTCACTTTTGTTCAGTTTTGCTGTCACCACATTGCTGCAGGGCTTTTCGAAATTTGAGGCAATGAAGCTCATTTCCATGTTGCTCATCTCCCAGCAACCATGAGGGCCTTTGGAAGGCATGAGTCTAAGGACGGGCGGCAAAGTTCTGATGGCAGTGTCCTGCAGACCACAGTAACACACAAAGGCCCCAGCACATGAAGCTTGTCCAAGGTGTTAATCAGCCTCACTAAGCTCGCCCTTTCTAAGCAAACTGTGACCTACAAAGATGCCAGCCTGTTGGAGCCTTGTGGCAGGCTTATCACTCTCATTTATGAGTTTTCAGACACATTCATGTTGGTACATGTGTTTAAAAGGCTGTCTCTCACTCTATGCCCTGTTCAGAGTAAGTAAGCAACTGAAAGCAGCTTTTCTGTTAGGCTGCTCTTCTGTGAAGTGCCACAGTGACGAGGTGAATGACTTCCCACTGGAATTAGGCCAAAAGCAACACCACCAGCACTCCGCACCACCACAAAAGACTACTGATAAAGGGCATTATTATTTTGTAGGCTCATACTCACCAACGTATAGACACGTAAACCACTGAGTAAACAGAGACACTGAATGAATGACATCATTCTGATGATTTAAGAGGTAAGCATTTTGTACATTCCTGAGTATGCATAGGAAAAATTTAAAAAGGCAAAATCACAGATCCAATACCACTGTGTACTTCCTTATTGTATTTCTACAGAGGAAAGTTCTGTCCTGGATTAGACAGTGCCTAGTAGTCACCCAGTAAAATCACACTTGGGGCTGGCTTCATGGATGATGGTGGGGGTTGAGAGTCCTGGCAAATTTGAAGCCATTGCTATGTTGTGTTTTCCAAAATTATGAAGGCCATTTGGTGCCCACATCAAGATGAAAGGAAGAAAGTAGATGGAATCGTGAGAGAATGCGAGAGCACTGGGGCGCAGGGGTGGTGGGTGGTTCAGATAAAAATGGAAGCGAGGGAGAAGTCAGTGGGAAAAATAGGATGATGTGATAGAAAGTGAGCAACTCATTAGGTGGCTTGTGTGTGTGTGTGCGCGCGCGCACGCATGCATGTATGCGCATAGGCATGCGTAAATATAAGGAAACCCAGAATTTTAATTCCTGCATCAGAGTGATAATTCGGAGAAAGAGAAATCTTTCTGGAATTTCTAGTTTTATGTCAAACATCCTCTGTCATTATTTAAGTCTTTAAGATCAGTGTAAAAAGAGGCATTTCAGAATGCCTGGTCTCCTTAATAAGCAAATCAGATTCTGAGAAGCAGTTCTGAGACTGGTCAAGAGGACCCCAAGAAATGATAGACTGCAGAGGTTTCCCACAGTGTAGAGAGAAGACCTATTTTGCCGCTGGACTGAAAATCTTCCGGAAAGTGAAAAGAGTCTCAAGAGAATCCAAACACCTCACAAGGCAATTGAACAGTGGTAAGGCAAATTGCCCGGGGTTGGGGGGTGGGGGTGGTATTTATTTATGGGTGATGTGGCCTGTCTCTTGCTGTATTCTTCCTTCCCTGTCTTAGGAGGTTTTCTGAGTCCTGCTGGTCTGAAGCCAGAGACGTCACCGGGCTGGAGAGAACTCCATTCCCTAGTGTCCTTTCTGGGTACGTCGGGAAACACAACTTCTTGCTGGCTCTGCACTCCCCACCACGCCCAGCCAGACATTTCAGCAGGGATTCGGAACGTACCACCCAATTCTTAATTCCATATTTTTAAACACAGCATGAAACAAACCATCGATCAGCCAACAGCAGCTGGCAGAGGATCAAGCAGGCCCACCGTGGTTTGAACTTTCGTGAAAACAAATGAGGTTTGGGATTTCAGAGGACCTCTCCAGTTTCAGGCCATCACTAATACCAATTATTTTCTCTCTAACATCATGGGCTGTCCGGTCTGCTCACCCTCAGCAGAATGATGCCTGTGCAAATCCACAGGCTGCCTGGTTGCCAGAAATTATAGGGCCACGTGGTCAGTGCATTGCCATATCCCATCTTCCCTCCCACCACTTTTTTGGCATGATTAGTCTACAAGTTTCTCACTATGACCTCTCTTCAGTTAAGTTGTCAAAAAGGGCTTCCTTCTTTTCTCAATAGTCTGTATTTTTTAGAGCATTTTGAGCTTTACAGAAAAATTACATAGAAAGTATAGAGAGTTCCCATCTATGCTTTTCCTCCTCTATTTCCTGCACAATTTCCCCTATTATTAATATATTGCATTAGAGGGGTATATTTACAACAACTGATGAACCAATATCAGTGCACTGACTCAAGTCCACAGTCTGCACTAGGTTCCCTCTTTGCCTCATAAAGTCTCTGGGTGCTGATGAATGTATAATGGCACGTATCTGCCTACCATCACAGTGTTGTACAGAAGAATTTCGCTGACTTAAAGAATCCCTGTATCCCACTTCTTCCCCCCCCCCTCCCCTTCAGGCTGTGTCTTTTGCCTTTTATCATATCTTGTAGGTGAGAGCCAGATTTGACGTATTGGATAAAAGAAACTAAGGTCAACAAGCCTCTGGTGTAAGGTTTATGTTTATCTGGCTACGAGTTAGGCTGTGTTTAGTATTTGCTGTAGCTGTGTCAGAAGCTAAAATTTCCTCCAGCATCCTTGTTTTTGTTTCCCCTTCTGTCTTTGGGTTTCCCTATAGATTCCTTCTTAAATGCAGTCTGACCCTTGCTCTTTCAGTTGTAAGCCCCCATTATTATACAGGGGGCCTGCTGATGCAGTGTTAAAATGTGGGAGTGGAGGAAACAGTCTATAATCCTATGGTTAGTTCTCACTCTATTGCTGGGTCTGTGTCCCTGGGCTGTGACCTTCATAAGCTCTCAGTTTTCCTCCTCTCCATCTTAAGTGATGCAAGAGAGCTAGAAGGAGCTGGAGGTGAGTATCTGCCTTTCCTCACATCAGGTAGGCTACGATAAAATACTTTTCCTTGAGAGAAAGCCTTTGTTAAAGGGGACTGATCTCTCTGGGCATATTTTAAAATGGTTACTTTTCTCCTCCTGACAAAAGCATGAGGGATTTTTCCTCATTCCTAATTCTCTGATCTTCACTCTGAGAGCCAGGAAAACTCATGAAAGTGTGGGGTCCCTCTAATCCTGGGCCCCCAAGAGTTTTGATCTCTCAAGCTTGTCCACACTCAACCTCCAACAACTAATCACCACTGATGTGTTCCTTCCTGCTGCTGGCCCAGTGGAAGTTTCTGCTCCTGATGAGCTCTGATTCTCTGTATTCACGTCTCTCTCCAATTTGGGGGCAACAGTTTGCCTCATGACCTCAGTTCTCTGCAGTATCTAAGAAGAGTTGTTGACTTTCAGTTTGTTCAGTTTTTTTCTTGTTGTGAGGACAGGGATGAGAACTTCTCCATTTCTTATATGTTGGAGTGGAAACTAGAAGTGAGTTCAATGGACATTTCTTTTTTCTCAACTAAATGCAACTCAGATTGAATGTGAAAAGGCAACACATAAGGCAGAGGCAGTGGTAAAAATCAGACAGGTAGAAAATTTTAACTTAGGACTCAGCCAGAGGTAACAGATTAAAATAGATTTTATAATTATTTTTCCATGTGACATATTTATAAGTTCCTGTAAAGAGGGATTTCTCTGTGCCAAAATATATTTTCAGGCGTTTCTTTTGATTATTTAAAATTATCATAAAAATCACTTTAAGTATTTTCATTTACACAAGCAATGGAACACAGCCCAGTCAGCAGTGTCACTCAACACTCTGGGGATTTCATTATTTGTTTAAAATAAGCATGCACCCCAGCACATTCTATGACCCAGAATATGATTCCGATAGTAAAAGTAACCTATCATCTAAATGAGTGCTCCCTATACTTGCTGATATTGACCTCGCGGGGAGTTTAAGGTCCATGAATGGCCCATGGAGTAATGATTGAGCACTAAATGGATGTAGAGGAAGGCACACCTTTATTTGCTATGTGCTCCACTCATGCAGAACACCTGCAAGGGAAGTCTGGCCACTGCAAGTTGCTACACTTTGGTGTGCACCATATTTTGATAATGTACAGAGTGTTTTATTGCAATCAAATAATATCTTCAGCTCTCACAACAGCAAAATGCAGGAACTTCAAAGGGATTCCAGTCCAACTGGAACCATCATTACAAAACAAATTTTAGCTTTATTGTTAGATAGACCACAAAGGGGCAGAGACTGTGCCAAAGTAAATGCTCTTGAAATCTCCTCTATATATTACCTTTGAACAATTAATTGGTCTCCTGGAGACAAGAAAAAAAAAAAAAGAAAGAAAACAAAGTAAAAGACTGACAATGGAATATATTGTTCTTGGATGTTGTACTGTGGATAAACTACAGTCATAATGCACAAATACCTGTCAAATTGATCATTAATTTCAACTAGTCTGTAATTTTACACATTAGGCTGGGTGTTGTAAACTGAACTCAGACTTGTTTTGTAGATTATATTTTCAGTTAGCCATAGAAAGGAGATTCTACATCTAAGAGACTCGATCGTATTTAACATCCAGGCATTCAACAGGGCATCATCATGTCACCAAGTCTCAGAAGAAACCTTCACTCACAAAGCCTTTCTCTGTGACTAACACAAATATTGAGGATGTGGGCCCTTCACCAACCTGACGTCTTTCAGAATCCTCCAGAGTGACAAGACATGGTCCTGGGTAGCTGGGTTAGTGAACAGGACAGACAGGAGATGAGTTACAGTGAATAAATGGGGGCCGGATCCAAGTAAGGAATGAAACGTTTTGGAGTTCCAATCAGAATCTCTTTGCCTATGATACTGATTTCTTTCTTTCTTTCTTTCTTTCTTTGTTTCTTTCTTTTTAAGATTTTATTTATTTATTTGACAGAGAGAGATCACAAGTAGGCAGGGAGTCAGACAGAGAGGTAGGGCAGGGGAGCAGGCTCCCCAATTAGCAGAGAGCTTGATGCGGGGCTTGATCCCAGAACCCCGAGATCATGACCTGAGCCAAAGGCAGAGGCTTAACCCACTGGGCCACCCACGCGCCCCAATACTGATTTCTCTTCTTAAATCTCTGTCCTCTGAAGTATTGTGCAATATAAAGCTTGGGTCAGATTTTAGCTCTAATTCTTTACTGTGGTCTGTCTTTTACATCAAGGAATGGTGCTTGTCTTTGGCTTTCCTCCCTTGGGAGCTGTATCAGAATGCATAATGTCACATTGATAATGTTCTTTGAGATCCTCACGTTATAGATCCTCACGTTATAGAATTATAAAGGCAAAGTGCCATTGATGGCATATATTCTAGATGCAACATCTGAGCTGTAAGAATCACAGAGCAGCTCCCCCTGTAATTACCTCTGCTCAGGGTGCTCCCAACCAGGCATACTACAGAACTAAGTCTGTGAGGACATCTGTCCAGGGTGAGTGCTCAAGAGTGCCTGTCATTTCTCAAACTGATGTAAGTGACCTCAAAGACTGCTTTTCATGGGAAATCACTCTGGAAGGTGTTTCCTAAAGAAGAGGCACAAAAGTGGACCAGAGATAATACTATTTAATTCTTGGTCTTTTCCCTCTGACAGTTCACATGTATTGCTACCTCCCTAGAGGGCGGCTAAAAAGAAAGAAGTGTGCATGTGCGCACACACGCCCCAGAGAGGCGATGGGCACAGGGTGTATTTCAGGGCAGGGAGAGGGACGTGTCTCCTCATTTCCCTCTTGGTGGTATCCTGCTACCTGGACATGTTGGCACTTGTCAGAATGTGATAATAGCTTCTGCTTGACAGACATGTATGACATCGCATTGCAAATTCTGTCACATTGTTGGAAAAGCCACTTATTTTTCAGTTGGCTGTGTTCTAGCATGCATGGTTCTAAAATGGCACAGAGGAAAGTAGCCCTATAGTGTTCAGAATCTGAAGTTTGGGAAATTACAAAAGGCTCCTTGCCCAGCAGGACTATGGCACAACTAGGTGTACAGCACGACTGCCTGACAGAAAGGGCTTTCACCAAAGGTGGTTACTGAGGGCTGGGAGGGTCTAATGAAATCCAACAGACCCTCTGGTCTCCTTGAACACCCTAATAAAGTGCTGGAAGTTGAATAAAAAGAATGCTGTGGACTTGCGTTTAGCATATTCACCTGGAAATTTCTCCTTTTTTTAAGATTTTATTTTTTAAGCAATCTCTATATCCAGTGTGGGACTTGATCCTGCAACCCCAAGATCAGAAGTTGCATGCTCTACCGACAGAAGAGTCAGCCAGGCACCCTACCTCCCTTTTTAAATGGGAAGATTATGGGATTCAGACTTAGAAGATCTGGCTCCAAATTATGTACCCTTCACTTAACAAGTCTTTCAACCTTCAGTATTTGATAATGTTCTATGTTTGTGCAATGCTCTTTTCTTCCAAAACTTGGATGCTTTCTGAATACTTACACATTACTTTTCCAATTGCAGATGTAATTGTGGGTGATTTGAGTGATTTTAAAGTACTTCAGAAATTGTGAGTGAGATTTATTTACTATGTTCTACAGCTTACTCTAGGACAAATACAAAGCAAAGAGAAAAAAGAGTCTACACCCGTCCCCAAAGTCTTAGCACACTTTATAACATGTCACACTTTTAGATAGGAAAAGGCCAGTATTGTGTTAAGCCCAAACAAGATCTCCTGGGGCTCCCCTCTCCAGCTCTGTACCCCAACCACACTAACAACCAACATTAGGCGAACTGTTAGCATTTCTCATCAGCTTCACAAAGACTCCCCAGCTAAAGGGATTCAGGTTTTTGTTCTGTGACTATGCTGGTACTTTTGCCACCTGTGTGGAGCAGGGTCACAACATGCACACTAGACCCAGGCAGCAGGCAGACAACATTAGTGTGTGACCATGCACCCAGGGCTCAAGGTCTTCTGATTTCTCAGATAGAGGAATCTGAATTTTCCTGCAAAATCTCTGACATTTAAATTCCAATAAAGAAAGCACCACTATTGGTTCGGTTGTTCCTGAGAGGGTCTCTGCGTGGGCAATGTTGAGGAGGGAAAGAAAACACATGCACAGTGAGTATGTAGAAACCTCACTCTGCTGAGTATGCTAACTTCTTTTCTGTTTGGGATTGGTTCCTATAATATGCATTTTACCCCACTGATGGCCCTAGTTTTAAAGGTTTTAGGATATCAGCTTTAAACCCTGTCACAAAGGACAAATTATTTTAACCCCCAAAACTGGCTGAAAAGCTGATGTTGGAGACCCAGAAAGCCTGGCTTCAGTGCTGGCTTTTCTCTTAATTTCAGCAAATAGGATGTGAGGATTTACCCCCATAGGTTCCAAGGATCGGATGGATGGGTATCATATAGAAATGACAGGATATGCTGATTTGGGGGAATAAAAGCTTTAGACATGAGAGGTGTTTTCATTTCACTTGTGTTTTCCCTAAATTTGTTTCTCAGTTAGTTAAAAATTCTCTCACACACACTGAACTTTGTATTTAGGACTCATGATATGAAGTAATAGGCTCTTAAGTTTTGACATGTAACTAATCATATTTCATCTGTCCTAAAACCCTCTAGATTACCAACAGAAGTTTCTCTGACTTTAAGTAAAGTACATTTTGTAATTAAAAGAGAGTTGGTTTTTGGCGCCAACAGACCTGGCTTCACACACACGGAGTCTGCTGTCTCTTAGCTATGTATGTACCTTACACAAGTCACCTGGGCTCTTCAGGTCTCAGTGTCTTCATTCATAAAATGTGAATAACAACAATAATACTTAGCTTCCTGCACTGTTCTGGGGAGTAACTGAAATAATCCATAAATACAAGGATGTGGAGCAACTGGAACTCTCAGACATTGCTGGTGGGAAGGCCGAAGGGCAGAGCAACTTTGGAAAACAGTTTGGTAGTATCCCGTAGTGTTAAAAATATACTTCCAACCTGAACCAGCAGTCCCATTCACAAGTATTTACCCAAGGGAAATAAAAACATATGTCCACACAAACCTGGCATGTGGATGTTCTAAGCAGCAACATTCCTATCATTCCAAAAGAAGACAACCCGATGGCCCTCAGCGGCTAAGCGGGCAAACTGTATGCAGCCACACTGTGGGATACTACTCAGCAACATCAAGGAATGAACGACTGACCTACTAAGAACTTGAGTGAATCTCATAGCCAGTAGATTAGGTGAAAGAAATCAAAGGAAAAACCCCAAATGAATGGTTCCCCTTAAATGACATCCTAAAGAGGAAAAACTACAGTGACAAAAAGTGGAGCAAGGAAATTAGCTGCAAAGGAGCAGGAGAGAACTTTCTGGGGAAACGTTCTCTACCTTGGCTGTAATGACGGTTACACAACTGTATATATTGTCACAACTCATCAAATTGTACACTGAAAGAGGGTAATTTTTATTTTAAACAAATTATACCTCATTAAAGCTGGTGTGGGAGAAGGAAAAGCCAAACCTGGTGCCTGGCACCAAGTAAATACCCTGAGCAAATTGTTAATCCTCTTCCTGTCAGTTGTCATTGAGAATGATAACCCTGTGCCCATCTGCGTTAATGTTGCCTGTCGCCCAAGCCACGCTGATTTTAGGCTTAAGTGTTGCTTTTCCCCTTCAAGTACTTCTGACACAAAACTGCCTTTCCCCTCTCCCTTCCTTTCCCTTTCTTTCTTTCTTAACCTACCTTAAAAAGAAGAAGATAGTGAGGAGACCGAGCTTGATCTTTGCAAAGCACCTTGGGACATCTGGATAAAAAGGGTATCAGAGTGCCAAGTGTTGGTATTACTCTTGTTTTCAACTATACAGACAATAAAGTTCTTTGATTGCGAAGTGGTTTTATTAATAAAGTAAAAACAAACACCCCCCCAATATACCTGTTTAACCTTAAAAGGTAATTAGAGGCCAGTTGGTAATCTATTCCTCATCTCCTCCTATGCTGATAGATCACTGAAGCTCATGTTGCCAGACTTATGCCGACAGGCTCCTGAATTCTGAGAGTGGGGGAGGCCTTGGAGGGGCCTACTTGCCTTCACAATCTCCCTGAGGTCTTGGGCTGGGCAGGTACATAGTAGGAACATTCAACAGGAAGAACAGAGTATGGAAGGTGAAAAGGGACCAGAGGGGCACAGAAGTGGAAATTTTAGGCTTGGGTTGAAGGAAAAATTTTGGCTGTTTCATTCAAAATTTCTTGGCTTTACTAATTAATAATGTTAGGTGTTTTCTTTTCTTTTCTTTTTAAGATTATTTATTTATTTATTCGACAGAGATCACAAGAGGCAGGCAGAGAGAGAGGAAGGGAAGCAGGCTCTCTGGTGAGCAGAGAGCCTGACGTGGGGCTCGATCCCAGGACCCTGGGATCAGGACCCGAGCTGAAGGCAGAGGCTTTAACCCACTGAGCCACCCAGGCGCCCCAATAATGTTGGGTTTTTAAAAGCTAACAATTTGTGACAACCTGTTTAATCTTAGCAGCAAGTTCTTAAATATCACATATTGAAGCCTTCTTTTGCCACATACCCGAATCTTAATTTCCCCTGCCCATTCTGGGTAATCATACCATAAAGCAGAGGAAAAAGATCCATTCTCTGAGACAAATGTCACTCCACACTGGGGACTTCTTGCCTGGTTCTCTATGACTGTGGGTCTCATCTGGAGGTGGCAGCTATTAGAATAGGAGCCTGCAACTCTAATTACGAGCCCTTTCCTGGCTGGAGGCACAGGGCTGTAAGGGGAGAGCAGAACCAAAGCAGTTTCTCATACTCTGCACTCTGAAACCCGAGATGACGCGGTTCTTTCCTGCACAACAGTGTACAGCGTTCAGTTGGTGTTATGACTTGTCTGGTTCCCACAGAAGGAGGAATCCTGCCAAATATTTGTAATCTGCGCTGAAGTATGCAATCAGGGAAACCACACCCAGAAGCAAGTGCATGGCTGCGTAATTAAAATGATTTTGCTTGAAGACCAGATGGAAACATTGGTCAGGGGTGGAAGAAGTTGATGAATGAGCGTAAATGACATCTCTAACATATTGACTATAATTCTGTGCAAAACATTTTCTCCTTGGGCTCTAGAAGACATGCGTCTTTCTCTACGCCCACTGATTCTTCACAGTATCTTCTCTATACATGTCATCATTTAAGACAATACCTGTATCTATTTAAAAACTCTACATAGATCCCCTGATTGGTTTGTATTTATGTAATAAGACAAAATGGACTGCACTTATGTGCAAATGATCTTCTCTTTTCCTCCAAGTAAGGCATTTTGTCATATTTTCTATGACACCACTGAGTAAAAGTGCATGATATATTAATGTAGGGCAACTTTGGGGACTGAACTATTTCATGTGTTGGGGCTGGCTTCACTACATAACATGGTTAAAACTATTCATTTTTCCAAAGTACTGGCGAGATAAAAGACTAAACAAATGAATGTATCATCCCAGGATACAATAAAATTATTTTAAAAAATAAGATTACTTAAGTTAGTAAATTGGAAATCTATTTTTTATAATCCAGTAATAGCTATCAGCAGCGCCATCTGTTGAAATGTTATAAAATTTCCTTTCCTCTACCCCCAAATAATATAAGCAAAGGAAGGCAAAAATATTTGGAATCACAGGTAGAACTGGAACTTTATGGTTTTAGTCCACCCCCAGTTTTAGGCAAAATCACAACTGCAATACTTTCTACAAGAGGTTAAGAGCTATTTGCAAAGCCCTTACCTACCTCAGTAACCTTCCCAGCGCTTACTAAACTCCTCACAGAATTTCTCCCATAATACAAAGCTAAATAGCTCATGCTTTGACTCGCATGCATTTCCCGAGGCATACCCAACAGGCAAGATGAGAATATGGGAACAGTTGGGCAGCATACATTACACAGTCTCTTAGACACGTCACTGGATAACTGGGGCTCAGAGCTGCAAGAGGCCCAGGCTTCCATTTTCCTGGGAAGGAGACTAAGGCCCGTGTTCTAGATCTAGGTCTTGTCCAAGGTCAGACAGGTGGTGAGTATCAAGGTCAGGACCTGAATTCAGGCCCCAGGTGTTCTGAATTTCAGCCCAGAACTCTTGCTATTGCATTCCTCTATTGGCGTAGGGGTCAGTATTAACTCATCCATGCAACACGTCGTCATGGAGCAGCAGCTGTGTTCCATGCTGTCCGAGGCACTGGGCAGACGGCCTCGAGCACAAGGAGCAGAGTCTCAGTCTCAGTCTCACAGGGCTTACGTTCTAATGGGAGGAGAGATTCGAGAAGGTAGATGGTGTGCTGTGATGGGGGTAGCTGTTTTACAGAGGCTCCTCTGATAGAGTGACATTTATACAGAGATGGAAGGAGGGAGGGAGCCAGCTGTGCTCTCCAGCTTTCCTGATGTAGAGCAAGTCTGTGTACCCTGGGGTGAAGGGACAGTGTGATTTAAGAGAGGTGAGTGGTGCTGAGGGGAGGAGCTAAGCCCAGTGAGATGGGGGAGGGGTAGACCAGAGAGAGCCTGGTAGGTTGAGGGAGGAGTTAGGACTTCATTTTGAGTGAGAAGGAAAGCCATAGAAAGGGTTTTGAGGGAAAAGTAACATGATCTCAATTCACTGTAAAAGTGTCCCGCTGGCTGTTGTCATGAGAATAAAGTGTTCGGGGACAAGGTGGAAGTTGTGAGTCTGGTTCTGGAAGAATTCATGGCGGAGAGCGTGGTGGCTTAGTTGAAGAAGGTGGTGAGATGTGGTGGGTTTTGGATGTGCATTTCCAAAGGAGAGTTCACAGTTAGCTGAAGGATAAGATGGAGGTGGGAATAGGGGGTGGGGGGGGGGATGTAGGAGAAAGACAGGAGTCATAGGTAACTCAGAGGCTTTGGGAATCTGCAAAAATAACCATTATATTTGTTGAGTACCTACTATGCATATGACGTATCATCTCTACTAGTCTCAGAAACCGAAAGATGGGTATTCTCCCCCTATACAGATGGGAGAAAAAGGCTTATAGAAATTTAGTAGCTTGCTAAGGTCACACAGGTAGGGCGTGCTGAATGGAATATAGGTCTGACTCCAAAGCTCTTTTTCTTTCTCCCACTTAAATCTGCCTATAGTAATCAAGCAATTCCAGTTCCCTGTACCTTCTAAAATTATGTGGTTCCACTTTAAATCCTCTCTGTGATTATTTCCTGAAACTTGTCTACGATCTCATGCACATCTTTAGTTGCTGAGTCACAAATTAACCACAGCTCTTACAAGGTCTCCATTGTAAACACTATAGCCAAAATGGAAGAATTCATCTGAGGACTTTATACTCCTGTGTAGTTAGTTTATTTTTAAGATATGGCTGTAATAGTCTTCTTTAGGGACATAGTTATCAAATAAAGCAGAAATTCTATAAAGATAGCCAATTAACTTTTTTGCAGTATAGGCAGTTTTTTTTGGGGGGGGGGGTAGTGCTTCTTCCAACTTTTGGCATTAATCAAGGAACATGAGTTTATTGGGGGGGCAGTAAAGTCAGATTTCCATACACACATGAGCTTTGCAATGGAAATAAATGATAGGACTCTGCACTGGAGATCATCTAAAATCAATGTTAGAAGATATGTATTTGTATTTGGTCATTATTGTAAAGATTACCTTCTTATAAAATGGTTTTGTTATGAGGGTTGTGTTGAAAAATGATGCTCTGAAACTATAACTTCTTTGCCATTATCAGCACTAGCAGCCTATTACATAGGCAGATAAGCATTCCATTTTTACTTATTTATATTTCTATCCATCCATCCATCCATCCATCCATCCATTTAACCACTTAAGAGATACAGCAGGAGTGGCTTGTGTGGGAGCCCATATTTCCAGGTAATCATGGAAGGATTCATCTACCACTTCCCTCTTTCTCTTCATTTGACTGCCCCACACCCAAGACTGCAAACATTAGCCAACAGAGCCCATAAAATTACCTTAAGTGTAGGCTTTTAAAAGTACTTTGCAATGAGTACTTAAAAGCTTTCACTAGCTATTATAAAGTAACTTTTTATTCTCTGAATGAAATGTCTCATGACTAATGTCATCTAGCAATGTAGCAATCTTGGGACACTCCCCCTGAGTCACAACTAGTGTAGAATTGAATAGAGGTATAATTTAACAAACTACACCCACATTTTTGAATCAGATACATTTGTATCTTCTGATATAGATACTGGATATTAGGAGTAAACATGTTCCTGGCAACCCTGCTCAGGTAAACTTGTAACTCTGGTGTAGATTCCATCACTCAATGACACAGAAATCTTCCTTTTCTTTTGTGTTCCCAAACGATTTAACATTCCCAGAGATTTTGTCTAAATTGCCTTTCCATTGACTATAAGTCTAATTTGAGGGCTGTCTCAGATTGTAAGCTACTGGAACATATATTTACATAGTATAGTGTCATGCAAATGAGGACTTCCTGATTGCCTTCTGAAAAATTACAATAAAATTCATGAACAGCATGATTTCCTTAAGTCAAGTGGACCCTACCTGGCCTAATCTCAAATAAACATTCAAATTGGCTTTCAGCAGTATAGAAAGCAAATGGAAATACATGGAATTATATACAAAACATGACCAAGTAATCAGACTGCTTTGTTAAGCAAAATGAAACAGTTGTATGTTTACTATTACAAATGAACTGAGCATTGTTTCTTCTAAAGAAGTCATCCTGGACGTCTAATACAACTTACAGGCTGTCT